>NC_037528.1:49084287-49097086 GCF_001531365.2 Cynara cardunculus var. scolymus
GTTTTAGTGGATAAAATCTTACTCGATAAGTAAGCGATAATGTTGAATTTTACCGGTAAGTGTTTAGGTAAACGGCCCCTTAGAACGTTTACTATGTTAAGGTTTTTCATAGCTTTTTCCTTACATATTTTTGTCACCTCAACAATTTAAAAATCTCAACATATCTCCAGAATGTCAAAAGCCTGACTCATGTTTTTTCATAGCATTTTCAAATTTTTTAGGTTCAGCCATTTTAACTTTATATCATTTATATTCTTAATTATAAAAATCAATATATTAAAAATATATCATAACTTTTTAGTATATTTTAGATGAGGGTAAAGGCTCTAACTCCAATTGTTTTCGGATGTAAATGGTGCTAAAGCTTGACAAGGTTTACTACCCTAACAAATAATGTTCGGAATTGATTGTGAACGAATGTGGTGAGGGTGGTTTAAAGAGATGTGTGTGCCTTGGTCCCGAAAACCGTTTTGTTTCATGTGCAAGGTTTCATGGCACGTTGGATGTATGTGAGAAGAGAATTAAAGAGGCTATGGATCAAACTCGACGTTGGTTTTGATGTTGTTTTAGAAAATAAATGATGGATGGATGTCAGGGATGAACCCAAAAAAATTTTCAAACGTTGGTACCATTTGACTATAAGAAAAAACTATAGAGAAAGAATTTTAAACAATAACACCGGTTGACTATAAGAAACAAATATACAGAATTTTTTTCAATCGGCGACATTATTTGACTAAGAAAATAACACTAATAAAATTTGAATTTGGGTCTGGAGTGGAATAAAAGTTTTGCAAACTAACTCTACCAAATAAAACTTGTTCTCATTGTAGTTTCAAAATGCATACGATGACACACAACAGATTAATTCGGTTGCACCTTTTACCAACATAATTTTTTTACCCTTCAATAAAGAAATAATACGATGACACGTGCTACCATAACCAACATGATAGGTCCGCTCATGATGGATGTGGTGCCCCAATTGCAACCATTGTGTTGTAGGTTTGTTCCCCACTACTTGTAATAATGACAAGTAAATTTATATTCAATAAAAATATAATATAAATTTATATGTTTTTGAATAAATGCATGAAAAGAACGTGTATTGAATAAAGTATAAAAGTTGACTTGAGGTCAACACACATTGCTTTCTTTAAAGAACTAACAGGAAGTCATTTGCTGTCATTGATGGGGGACTTATTTTTTTTTTTTTTTTAAGGGTGTTCGGGCCAAAGCCCGACTAATCCCCGGCAATTTTGGAGGCTAAACATGACCTCACTTAAATGTCGCCAACACTTCCCTCCTAGGGCTCGAACTCGGGTTCATGACTATGACATGCCCAAGCCTTTACCACTAGGCTAGAAGGTCTTTGACGGGGGCCTTATTATTTACTTCAACTTATATTACTTTATGCATAAAAAATTGTTTTTAAGAGTTTTTGTCAAATGCTTTATAATATATTATAGATAACATTTACATCATTTCATTCAAATGACTGATAAGCACTTAACAGATAAACGTTTTAATAAACAACCCTAAACAAACTCAAGTATAGGTAATTTTTTCATTTCCTTACAAAACCACACACAAAAAACTTAATTGGTTTTTATTATTAAAAAAATTCATTGTAATTGTTTTATATGTAAGTATTTTTTTTTATAGCTAAATTGTTTATTTAACTTTATATTGTTTTAATGGAAGTTACATCGAGAAAACAAGGAAACTTCCAAAAAGTTGAGGGACTGAAAGCGTAATTAAATTATAAAAGTTGACTTGAAGTCAACACACGTCTCTTTCTTTTTATATATATAATTTGAGAACTCAATTTGTTCTTCACACASAGACTTATCCAACACCACATCTTCTGTAAGTCATCCATTCGTTTCTTTTCTTTTTAAATGCTTGTTTATTCTTTCATTTTAGTTGATCTAAGAAACGCCCGACTGTTAATCCATCTTTTAAAGCTACTCTTTTTTAGTTGATTTTTACATGTGTTTAACACAGCTTTCATCATTCACAATGGCTTCTGCATCCGTTCAACGGCCTTGGTGGACGTATGATGTCTTTGTAAGTTTTAGAGGTGAAGATATCCGTAGAAGCTTTATGGATCATCTTTTCAAAGATTTAGAACAAAAAAGAATTCATGTGTTTAGAGATGATACGGATCTCACCCTAGGCGAAAATATATCTCCTAATCTCGACAAAGTCATTCAAGAATCGAGGTTTCTGGTAGTCGTCTTCTCTAAAAATTATGCATCTTCGTCATGGTGTTTGAGGGAACTTGTAAAAATCCTCGACTGCAAGGAGGCGAGAGAGCACAAGCATGAGGTTCGAGTGATCTTCTATGACGTGAAGCCTGATGTGGTGAGGAAACAGACTGGGAGCTATGCACAAGCGTTTGAAAAACATGAGATTTCAAATAGAGCAGAGGTTGGTAAATGGAAAGAAGCTTTATCCATGGCTGCCAACTTATCTGGATGGGATCTCGAGGACATGGCAAATGGGTAAATTTTTTCTTTACTRTAATGATTTAYATCTCTARTCAAATTAACAAGGGGYCRTATCATTTGAATTTCATTAAGWAGYTGYTTTTCTCCCAAACCAATTCATCTAGTAACTTTATTAGAACTAATTCTATAYATTTGGGGTTCTTTCTGGTCAACAGGTTTGAGTCCAAATTCATTGATAGCATCTCCAAAGAAATCCTAAAAGCATTATCTCATGAACCTTTGCATGTCGGCCAGAACCTGGTAGGGTTGGATGCACGCATAAAGAAAATGAACTTGTTACGATTTGTCGGRTCAGATAAGGTACASATGATAGGGATATGTGGTATTAGTGGAATAGGAAAGACAACCCTAGCCAAAGCTATTTATAACTCGATGTGTATCCACTTTGAGGAAAGTAGCTTTTGTGAAAATGTCCAAGGAGTCGCTAAGCAACAAGGTCTAACTCAAGTCCAAATGCAACTTATTGGTAAAATCATGAAAGCAAGAGTCATAGAGATAACAAGTGTTAGTGAAGGAATTACGGTAATAAAGCAAAGGATGCCAACGAAGCCAATCCTACTTGTTCTAGATGATGTGGATCATTGCGATCAGTTAGAAGCACTAGCGGGTTCACCTGTTTGGTTTTTTCCAGGAAGTTTTATTATTTTCACCGGTAAAGACAAGCAATTGCTAAGGTCTCATAAAGTGGATGAAATCTATGACATGGAGTTTCTCGATGATTTTGAATCTCTTGAGCTCTTTAGTTTGTATGCCTTTCATGAAAAACATCCTACTGAAGACTTTCAAGAACTTGCTCTGCAAGTTGTGAAGTATGTGAAAGGCCACCCCCTTGCTCTCAAGGTCTTGGGATCTTTTCTTTACGGAAAAACTGTGAAGGAGTGGAAAAGCGAATTGGATGAGCTCCAAGTATATCCTAATGAAGAGATACAACGGGTGCTTCGATTAAGTTTTGATGCGTTAAGCCCTCAACAAAAAAACATCTTCCTTGATATTGCATCTTCATTCATTGGTGAAAATAAAGATAATGCAACAACTATACTAGATGGTTGTAATTATCATACAGATACAAATATCAAAGTTCTAGTTGACAAGTCATTACTTGTCGTTTCTAATGATTTGCTTGAAATGCATGACTTGATCCAAAAGATGGCAAGGGAAATTGTACGCGAAGAGTCAAACATCCCTGGGAAGCGAAGCAGGTTGTGGATTTCATCGGAGGTTTATGATGTATTGAATAAAAACGAGGTAAGAAGTGGCATATGATTATTTTTGGTATACGACACTCTTTTCGATCTAAATTATATGTTCCATATTCTTTTTACTTGGATCTAGGGAACAGAAGCGGTTGAAGTCCTTCACCTTCTGGTAAGGGAATATTATCCGAAGGTTCACATTGATGGTAAGGGTTTTGCACAAATGAAGAATTTGCGGATCCTAAAAATATATGATGAAGAACTTAGACACCGTTGGCATGCATTTGATTTGAAGTTGTGGAAGGAATCTAAGGTGAATTACGATGGGAAGTTGAAATTTTTATCAAATAAGTTAAGGTTACTTTATTGGCATGGATTCCCTTTCAAGTGCTTCCCTTCAGATTTCTATCCAGAAAACATCATTGCCATCGACTTGTCTTACAGCCACATAAAAAATCTTTGGACATCGCCTAAGGTACTTATTTTGCTTTGTATATGCATTCCTCCTATGTTTTTAATACCTGGAGATGTAATTAAGTGTTTTCCTGTTTATCCTTGATGTTAGTGTTTTGAAAGGTTGAAAGTGATGAAGCTAAGGCATTGTCGTAACCTAACAAGTACCCCCAATTTCACAAGGATCACAAATCTCGAAGAGCTCATTCTTGAAGGTTGTGTGAATTTGGTTAAAGTCCACCCATCCCTTGGGATGCTCAAGAAGCTTGTTGTTCTAAATATGAAAAACTGCAAATGTTTTAGGAGATTCCCTTGCAAAGTCGAAATGGATTCTCTTGAAGTTGTGAATCTCTCRGGTTGCTCAAAACTGGACAAACTTCCTGAATTCTTTGACACAATCCAGACTTTGAAAGAGTTTTGTATCGATGGTACCGCCATAACGRAACTTCCTTCTTTTGTATTCTCTCAAAACAACCTTCAAGTATTGGGATTAGGTCGACATGAGAAGAGGATTCGGTCTAGATGGTGGGGTTCAATTTCTCAAACTTCATGGTTTCCAAGTAAGATGCAACATCCCCAAAGTCTGGTAATGCCTTCATTGGCGAATTTACGTTACTTACGAGAATTAAATCTTAACGACTGCAATATATTGGAAGTGTCTGATAGCATTGGAGGCTTATCATTTCTAGAATGTCTATACTTGAATGGGAACCACTTTACTAGCTTACCTGGATGTTTAACTCAACTTTCTCATCTTCGAAATCTTTTTGTTTTGGGTTGCAAGAAGCTGGAAATGCTTCCAGAACTTCCACCTAACCTTCGGATTCTTGACGCGTCTTTTTGCACCTCCTTGCATCAACATCCACCTAACAATTTTTATATTCAATCATCCACAAGCATGCGTTTTATAGGTTGTCCAAACTTGTTTAGGAATGTTAGTATTGAAAGCCAGTTTTGTATGTGTCAGCCTCCACTTGATCTTAACTCATCTATAACCTCCCATAGTTGTAGAAACCTGATTTCTTCTTTGCTTCAATTTCTGGAGTTCCTCATTAACATACGTGAAATCTTCGGTGGACAAGACAATTACTGTTTGGATATAAAATATCATGGAAATAGAATTCCACAATGGTTTACATATACAAGTATGGGAAATCACTTACATGTTGATTTGCCTCCAAATTTCTGCTACAACAAATTGAGGGGATATGGATTTTGTGTTGTTTTGACATCGAAAAAGTCTTGTCGTCATAAATATTTCCACAATCCACCAAGGTACCATGTGGACAACTTTGATGGGAATTGTTTGGTTTGGCAATCATTTAATTGTCACTTTGGAATCCGTGAGTCAGATGTCATATGGTTTTCTTTTGAGAGTTGGATTCATAGTAAGCATCGGCATCGGAGTTGGCAGAAGGCAAAGAATTTTGTTACTGTTTCGATTGGACACGATGATGATTTTGAGGTAAAAGAATGTGGTTTTAGACTTGTTTTTGACGAGGATATAGAAGAAGAGACGAATTTCAGTCTCATTCAGGAGTTCCAGACTCCAACACAAGAAGGAGGTGCCATCAAAATGAGGAGGAATAATCAACATTTCAATTGGTTGTGGTAGGTAGTCTGATTAACAAAGATGTATTGTGGTGATGCATATGTAAAAGCTTGGATGTCATTGATTGTAATATAATTTTGTCATTTTCCCTCACAATTATAATTTGTATTCAGTATCATAACTATATGTAATGAAAATTGTCCCTGATTTATATTCGTAATTTGTTTCAATTAACTCTAAATAATTTCCAAATAAATATCTTTCAATTAATTTTTAACATGTTTGTTTAAATCATGTAACATTACGATCTAACCTATCAACTAGTTTTTACCAAATATGACTCATTCATCAGCTACTTTAGTAGGCAACAGTTTGTTTTTCGGCTAGTTTATCTGTAACGCCCCATTCCAAAAGAAGGGGGAGTTACTTCAAACATAATGTAACATGTATATACAACCTCCAAAATAAAGTCTCCAATAGAATTAATACTCCAACAAAAATGATTTCAGACGTCTCCAAATAATTCAACTAAAACCAAACATAGTCTTGAAAAAAAACGCTAGTCTAATTACAAATGAAAGAAATCAAATACTAGCACAAACATCAATAACCTTCTTATAACCTCTTGCAATTAAACCTCGTATACCCTCCTTCTCGAAATCTTTGCAACCCCCTTTAATTACCTGCCGTGAGGAAGAAAAGGAAACACGGTTGAGCCAAATGCGCGGTGCACGGATAAAAAATTATAGTACAAAAAAGTATTGCTAGCATGCAAAAATTGGGTTCAAGATGTAAGGCAATACGGGTACAAAATCTTAAAGAAACCATTAAATATCGTAACCAAACAAGTAAAATATGAAGGGACAAATCGAGCTCGAAAAACACATACACTTGTATATCAACTGATAGAACAAGTGCCAGACATATGGCCACACAGGCCTGTCCATTGGACTGCAGACCCACATGTTATTACGAGTGAATGGAAATACGTGGTAAGGGACAATTTGAATGAACATGAGTTAAACGCAAGCTTACTGGTTCATAAACATATTTAAACGAATTATATGAACGAAAAGGTTTAGGAATCCGTACCTTGAACTTCACCAAGCTTATCAATTCCCCAAGTCTACACCTTTATTCCCAACCTAAAATTACCCAAGCTTTACTATTAATCCTAATTGATAACTTAATGACATAAAACGAAACAAATTCGATTTTACGACTATTAAAATAACCAAAACCCAACCATATTCTATGAATCTTAAATACTAAAATGGAAGCAATATAAAGAAAATGGAACGTAACTTGTGAAAAGCTCCATAATAGGGAAACGCATGGCACTCATCAAATATATGCACCAACAACTTAATTTCTATTTGGGCAGCCCCTTCCCACACACAACAGTAGCACAAACAGAAAAGTCATGCCACACCGACGATCGTTTGACCCGTTTTTCCGGCAATATACACACCTCTTTTGATGATAAAATAACTGAAACTCTACCTACTAACTTTAAGCAATAACTATGACTAATTTTGAGGGGGAAACGAGCAGAATTTTGGGGCTCTATTGACGAACCACATGCTAATATTGACTGAATTGATGACTTTCGAGCCACCRAAATGACTTCGATTTGACAAACATAGTTTTAAATTCACTCGTGATTTAGGTAAAAGTTAAAATAAACCAACTTAATTAATGATGAATCATATTTATGTTAGCAATCCACGAATTATGTGGTGTAAAAAAAACATCATGAAAACATTTCCAACAGATTCTTAAAAATGAAGATTTTTGCTCCAACAGTTCCCTAAAACCTTCTTCAAAATGGGAAAAGTATGAGTCAGAAAACGAAATTCTCCAAATAGCATCTTCAATAAGTTCTCCAAAAATTTCCAAAATGGAGAATCAAAATTCAAAATCTCCAAAAGGTATTGCATTCAACACTAACAGCTTCTTCATTTTAGAGATCACAACAATAATTATATCATTAAAATATTCCATACATTTAATAAAATATTAGTTCTCTTACCTAAAATTTTAATTTCAAAATTTCTTATTGCTGGAATAAATAAATAAATAAATATTTCTCTATCATTGTAATCATTTTTGAAGAGTTTTCTAAATTTGGAGATTTTTGCACCCTCCCTCCTACTTTCTCCATGTGAAATCCTGCGAAATACCAACCACACTTACAATATTCAAAATCCTACGTTTATAGATTTGAAGGGAATCCCGAGATTTTCAAATCCGGGAAATCCTTCAAACCAAACATGGGATTRGAATGAAATTCATTTCCAAATCTCACCAAATATAATATGATCCTACAAACCAAAGGAATAACGTAATCTTTCTGTYAATTGTTTTCAAAAGTTCATAAGCCAACGAATAACAAAAAGTAAATTTTGATGCTGATAAATAAAAGAATCGATTTAAATTTTCTATTCATCACCATTTTCCTAAATAACGTACTCCAATTTTCAAGGGTTTAACGCGTTTAAGTTCAAGAAGAGCATAACCAATTCTTACCAACTGATTTAAGTCAATACGTTGTTGATATGTTGCCTGACTGCTAGATTACAAAGGAATGAAGAACTTGTACAAATAAAGAACCATGATCAAAGACTACTGCATACTAACATCTGGAAATCGTTATATATATATATCTATATATATATATAGAGGGATGTTATTCTACACCCTTTGCCATTCCTACACCCTATACAACCCTCATCTCAACCATTCAATTTTTAATCAATTAATTGTTTCATAATATAAAGTATTAATCATAATTAATAAAGTATTATTCATATTCCATAAATATTTAAATCATAATAAATGAACTCCAATCATTTCTATAAATATCTCAATTAATTGGGTTGCAAAGGTTGTACAAATGCACAAGGTTGTAAAAGAAATATACCCTATATATATATATATATATATATATATATATATCTCAAAGGAAAAAAATGGTCTAAGATTTGCATTGTAAATGTATATACATGTATACCTTTGCTCAATAATGGAAAATTGATGTGTTATAAATTTATTAGAAAAGTACTCGTCCAATACAGCAAGATATATCTTCATTATAATCTTTCGTTTTATTTTTTTGTTTCTATTGATATACTACGATTTATGTGGTTTCGATAAAGATAATGTTTTTACTTTTGGATAAAAATAAATTTGAAGATTTCATAAAGATTTGAAAAACATATATCGATATTAATATCAATATAAATATTTAAAAGTTCTCGTTTTTTGTACAATTTCTTTATTTCAATTTTTTATTATAATTTAATTTAGGTTTAATAGCAAAGTAATTTATTTTTGGCTTAACAATATAATTTTTACAAAGATAATGATTCTGTTAGAACTCAATGATTATCCAAATTATATTTTAGATTTTTGATATTTAAAATAAGATGTTTATAATGTATTTGATTATTTTTATCTGCAGTTAGTTACACGAATTAAAAAATAGAGTTTTAATAATTTGTACTTATGCATAGGAGTGTAAATGATACGAGACAACTCGCGAGCTACTCGAGATCGACTCGGTCAAAGCTCGGTCAACACTCGACTCGAATAGGCTCGACTTGAACTCGAGCTCGACTCGACATATTAACGAGTCGAGTCAAACTACTCAATACTCGACTCGAAAAGCTCGTGAGATACTCGATTATTTTATATATAATTAGTTTTAAAGTATATAATCAGGTTTTATGATAAAATTTGTAAAATATAATTAATATAAATGCCTTATACTTTTAGATATTTAAACAAAATTATGCTTTTTTTAATTATAAAAATTAATCAATTTTTTTTAATTAAAATCACAATTAAAAAAGACAAAGAAAAACTATAAAAAAAGTTAGTGAAATTGTCTCATATTGGAAGATAGATGGTAAAGGAAGAAAGAAAAGATGTTATAAAAAGAGAGGAAGATGAATGAAATTTTCTAACTTTGTCTTTTTGATGATGAAGTTTGAAGTTGATCTCTTTATTTTTATAAAAACTAAGAGAACACCTTTAAGTTTTAAAATTTATAAGAGAAATACCCTAAAATTTTATAAATTTCAATGAGTGAGCTTGGTTCGAACTTGATTCAAGTTGCAGTTCGAGCTTGATTCGAGCTTAGTTCGAGTTCGAGTCGAGCTCTGATTTTTACTACTCGTGAGTTTTCGAGTCGAGTTCGAGCTTGGAAATTCGGTTTCGAGCTCGAGTCGAGTATAGTGATACTCGAGCTCGACTCGGATCATTTACACCCCTACTTATGCACAATTTAATTGTAATCTTAAATTTTAAGTAATACGTATTAATACACAGTACTTCATATATAAAGAATGGTTTTTAAGACTTTTTTGTCAAATACTTTATAATATAGTATAGATAATTGCAAGTGTACAGATGTGCAGCAACCGTAACAAGTTTATGTGAACTTATTATAAATTTTATATTACAATTAAAAAAAGTGCAACGTTACGTAAACATAAAATATATTTTACAATTACTAATTTACGATTTATTATATATATATATATATACACTACAACAAAAAGAGGTTTATAGGACACTTTTTTGGGACATTTTTCGGAAACCGTCCTATAAAAAGGCTAATAGGACACATTAGTTTATGAGTCCTATTTGATTTAATCTTATATGACACTTAATTTTGATGTCTTATTAACATATCTTGACGTCCTATCATGTAATCTAATACGACACTTTTGAATGTCATATTATTTTATGGTCTAATAGGACACTTCTAAGTGTCGTATTATTTTAAAGACTAATAGGACATTTTAAAGTGTCATTATTTTAGAAATTAATAGGACATTTTAAAGTGTCATTATTTTGGAAATTAATAGGACATTTTTAAGTATTAGTGTTTAAAAGCTAATAGGACACTTAAAAGTGTCCTATTAGAGTTTAAAATGATATAAATAACATATTAACATCAAATCTAGRTCCAAATATAAAAAAGCTATTAATATATGATAATTTACTTAATAAGCCCATTTTATTAAACCTTTTGACTTGGGCCTAAAAAAATTGTTACCAGTCCACTAAATCTCAACCGGCTCCAGTCCACTAAAAAAATTGTTACCAGTCCACTAAAAAAATTGAGTCACAGACAAACTCACCTGATTTCACTCTCGCCTTCGCCTCTCGCCTCCGCCTCTCGCCTCTCACCTTCGCCTCTCGCCTCGCTCACAGACGAACTCACGAACGGAAACTGATTCACGAATCGAAATCGCAATAGACCTTGACTCAATCGGCTCTCGCTCTCTGCCTCTCTCGGGTTTCGACTATCGACCGGCTCTCTCGCTCTCGCTCTCGCATTTGTGGCTTGTGAGGTTAGGGTTATTTACTATACTTTTGAATTTCATATTGCAAACAAGTGATGCAATATTTCATATTGCTTCTATACATCTGCATTAAAAGAGATTCGTGATCAAAATTGGGTGAACATTGAAGAATGCGAAGAACTCATGACAATGATGAACTTAGTTACCTGCAAATGACTTTTCACATGAGCGATGCTTAGTCCTCTGACATTCATTAGCTGCAGAACTGACTTACTAAGCAGCTTCTGTAAGTCATGTATACATATATTATAATATATTGTAAGTCATGTATACATTCAAGGAGTTGCTTCTGCAGTAAAGCCAAAAACATTTCAAGTTTTGACCAACTAAAATCGTTGTTTAAATTGAATGCATAATTGATCAAGCATCACCAACTAAACATCTAATTTATTCAGATATTTAAGTCTTCCATTTTTTGGAACCAATGAAAGATCTAAAAAAACAAGTCAACTGGTTAGGTAGTGTGTCCTACTTATGAGACTTACAATTGCACCAACTGTAGGAATGATTGAAAATATTACAGATCTGAAGTTTAACGTTTTCAAATCCTTAGTGGCTAAGCCCATTGGTCAGAAGGTCTAAAATTACCATGAACCCTGTGTACTAGTTGGGAAAAGGTACTGTAAACCACATAAAAGGATAAGAAAACTATTATGACTGTGATTGCTAAATGTACCGAAGTAATTTACAGAACTTACTCTCTTGTCCACCAAGCCTTTCGATAGCATTYACAAATGCGTGATGGAGTTCTGGAGTCCAACGAAGTCTAGGCATTTTGGAGCGAACATATTGCCTAACTGGACCTTTTCTATTCTTTGATGAACTTCCTTCACCAGTCTTCTCATCATCCTCAAGACATAAATCAATATACTCTTCGCTGCTTGCTTCTTCATTCAAGTCAAAAGATGTCACATGCTTATTTATTGAAGAAATAGATGATGTGTTTTCTCCATACTGATCAAAACTATTTTCCTCATTACCCTCTAGCATATCCAAATCCCCAGACATGATTCTCTCTCTCTCTCTCTCTCTCTATATATATATATATATATATCTACAATCAAAATGTTGAAGTTCTAAAGCCGAACTAATCCTGCAATTAGTAATCAAGAAAAATTAAGTACACTTTGTTGTTTATACATTATATAAGGTAGCAGATGGGAAAAAAAGTGAAGGATAAACATGGATCAAGCTATTGTAGAGAAAATAGATGATGGTTAATTTTACTAGATTATGAAGGCATGCAGAAATTTTAATTCTAAATATAACTTCTCGTGCTATGTACACACACATAGAATTAGCACCTTCTTTTTCACTCATTGGTATACTGCACCTACCATGAGTAGCATACCTAATCTAGTAGTTAAGAATTTGAATACGATATTTAGGTCTTTCATCTACTTGCGTAATCGCTGGTAACATAAACACCAATTTTGCTTGGTTCCAAACTTTTGGATATAATAATTTGAGTCTTTAGGAGAGTTTCTTCTGAACTTCAATATTTATGAGCTATCGTATTAATCAGTCTCTACTGTTGTACCCATATGTGTTTTGAATTGATCAGATCAAACGAAGTGTAATGACGAATGAAATTYWGGTTGATGAACTAAAAGTCCACTACAAAAAAAATCTTGCATGAAATTCAGGTTGATGATTGATTTAATCCACATGATATGAAAATATTAAGCAAAACATTAATGGTATAATGGAAAT
>NC_037528.1:49099461-49100901 GCF_001531365.2 Cynara cardunculus var. scolymus
GTTACTAAAACCATTTTATAGGACTATGGGTTTTGTATCATAATCCTAGAGTTTTTTAGGACACTCAAATTCATCCTATTAACCTAATACAACACCTTTAGATAAGACACACACATTTTTTGTCCTATAAACTTAAAAGTCCTATTAACTACCTTATTAGGACACTAATGAGTGTCCTGTAAAGTCTTTTTGTTGTAGTGATATAAAAGTATTTTAAAAATAATCTAGATGTAATAATATAATGAGAAAATTAAAATTAAAAATTAAACTTATTAATACAAACAACTAATAATTTAAATTTATATACTTTTTTAAGTTATATGTTTTGTAGTTTTAAATGGATCCATATAAAGTTGACTTGAGGTCAACATCCGTCTATTTCTTTATAATTTGATGACCTTCCATTTCACCATCATCTCCTCTTCATTCGCAGACTTCCAACACACAAACTTTAAGTTATCAGTTACTTGTTCTTCTTTCTTTTCATCTGTTTTTAAATTCTTGATTATTTCCTTTCGATTTGTTATCAATCGRTTGAATCTTGATCAAAATATGACCAATTTAGATGCAATTTTATGCTGATAATGGATGGAATRAGCATTTAAACCACTCAATTCTGCTTTTTCAGTTGATGGAAACAATCGATCTATGAAATCCCCAATTTTTCAAGGAAGTGTAATTTTGGGGATTATTTTGAACTTGCTTCGATTCGATTGAGGTTTAATTTTGGTAGAGTTTAAATCTTGTATCAACTTTTGATCTGACCTTGTAACAGGTTCTTACTTCTATTCGATTTTCGTTACTTACCGTTGTGAATAGAACTTGACCAATGAAAATCTTTGATGCTCTTTTCACTTTTTTCTTTTTTGGGTTGATATTTTTCGGTCTGAATGTTCCATAATGTTTTTGAGCTATTCTTTTTGCTAATTTTTACATGTACACACAACTGTGATTATAGATAATGGCTAGTACAAGTGCATCCTCTCAACGTCGATGGACATATGATGTATTTGTAAGCTTTAGAGGTGAAGATATCCGTAAAAGCTTCATGGATTATCTCTTCAAAGATTTCAAACAAAAAGGAATTAATGCTTTCAGAGATGATGACGAAAAGCTGAGAGGAGAAGAGCTGCCTCCTGAACTGTACAAAGCCATTGAAGAATCATGGTTTTTGATAGTTGTCTTCTCCAAAAAATTTGCATCTTCGTCATGGTGTTTGAGGGAACCCACAAAAATCCTCGAGTGCAAGCGAGCAGGGGAGCCCAAACATGAGGTCCGAATTCTATTTTATGATGTAAAGCCTGAYGTAGTGAGGAAACAAACTGGGAGCTATGCGGAAGCCTTCATCAAACATGAAAGTTCAAATACAACCGAACAGGTTGCTAAATGGAAGGAAGCTTTACGCGAGGCTACCGACATTATTGGTTGTGATCTCCAAGA
>NC_037528.1:49101411-49109802 GCF_001531365.2 Cynara cardunculus var. scolymus
GAGGAAATGGACTTGTCACGCTTCACTAGACCGGGTAAGGTGCACATGCTTGGAATATGTGGTATTAGCGGTGTAGGGAAGACAACTCTTGCCAAAGCTATTTATGACAAGATGTGTATRGACTTTAYGGGATGCTGTTTTTTTGAAAATGTCCAACGAGTAGCAAAACATAAAAGCATAACTGAAGTCCAAATGCAAATTATTAATAGCATCTTGAAAACAAGACTTGAAACGTTAACGAATGTGARTGATGGAATCAAGTTAATAAAGGAGAGGATGGCATCTATGCCGATCTTGCTTGTTCTGGATGATGTGGATGATCGGGAGCAATTAAAAGCATTAGCCGGTTCCCATGATTGGTTTTGCCCTGGAAGTTTTATTATTTTCACCGGTAAAGACAAACAGTTGCTAAGGTCTCATGAAGTAGATAACATTCATGACATGTCATTTTTACCGATTCATAAAGCCAAGGAGCTTTTTCATTTGTATGCTTTTCGCCATAAGCATCCAACAGGGGATTTCATGGTGCTCTCTGACCACGTTCTGAAGTGTTTGCAAGGGCACCCATTGGCTCTTATAGTTTTGGGTAGTCATTTGTATCGCAAGTCTATGGATGTGTGGCAAAGCGAAGTGGATATACTCCAAAAATATCCTGATGCAGAGATACAAGAAAAGCTTAGACCAAGTTTTGATGCGCTAGACTTCGATAAGAAAAACATATTTCTTGATATCGCCTGCTCGTTCATTGGGGAAGATAAAGATTTGGCAGTAAGTGTACTAGGAAGCAGTGCACATGCTAATATCGAGGTTCTACTAGATAAGTCACTTATTACAATATCTCGTGATAATAATTCACTTCAAATGCATGATTTGATTCAAAGCATGGCAAGGAGAATTATAYATGAGGAATTTGTGGTAAAGGAAGTGTGGAGCAGACTATGGAATTTATCAGATTTCCGTAATGTATTGAGCAAAAATAAGGTAAGAATTGGCATATAATTCTTTTTTCTACGTAATACATAGTTTAAGTAATTGCACATGTTACTGCTTTCCATATAAGTTATATGTTTCCATAATATTCAGAATTTGATAATCTTATTACTTGTATCTAGGCAATAGAAGGAGTGGAAGTTCTTGACCTTTCTCTAGAGCAATCTAGTCAAAACGTTCACATAGACGGTGAAGCTTTTGAAGATATGAAAAATCTGCGGATCCTAAAAATTTCTTATGGGGAACTCATAAACTTTTGGGAGGACTCTAAGGTGAATTACTCTGGANAAGCTTTTGAAGATATGAAAAATCTGCGGATCCTAAAAATTTCTTATGGGGAACTCATAAACTTTTGGGAGGACTCTAAGGTGAATTACTCTGGATGGTTGAAAGCTTTATCGAATGAGTTAACGTTGCTTTATTGGAATGGATGCCCTTTCGAGTTCCCTTTGGATTTTTAYCCAGAAAACATTGTGGTCATTGACTTGTCTTACAGCCACTTAAAAACTCTTTGGACAACACCTAAGGTAATTATTCGTTCATGAATTTTTTTCTTTCTTTAACACCCCATGATTTAAGTACCAACATTTTTGTACCGGATGTTAAGTGTTTTGCAAGGTTGAAAGTGATGAAGCTAAAGCATTGTCATAACCTAACAAGTACCCCTGATTTCACAAGTATTACAAATCTCGAAGAGTTAATTCTTGAAGGTTGTATTAACTTGGTCAAAGTCCACCCATCTTTTGGAATGCTCAAGAAGCTTGTTGTTCTAAATATGAGATATTGCGAACGTTTTAGGAGATTCCCCTACAAAGTCGAAATGGATTCTCTTGAAGTTGTGAATCTCTCGGGTTGCTCAAAACTGGACAAACTTCCTGAATTCTTTAGCACAATCCAGACGTTGAAGGAGTTCTCTATTGATGGAACCGCCATAATTGACCTTCCTTGTTTTGTTTTCTCTCAATGCAACCTTCAAGTACTGAAAATTGGTCGACGTGAAGAGAAGCGGTCTAGACGGTGGGCTTCAATTTATCAACATTCATGGTTACCAAGTAAGATACAACATCCCCAAAAAAGTCTAGTAATGTCTTCATTCGTGGATTTACGTTACTTACGAGAATTAAATATTAGCGATAGCAATATATTGGAAGTGTCTGATAGCATTGGAGGCTTATCATGTCTAGAATCTCTACACTTGGAAGGGAACAACTTTACTAGCTTACCTGGATGTCTGAGTCAACTTCATCGCCTTATATGTTTTTACCTTTATGGTTGCAAGAAGCTGGAAATGCTTCCAGAACTTCCACCTAACCTTCTGATTCTTAAAGCATATTGTTGCACCTCCTTGCATTTACCTAGCAATTTTAATATTCAATCATCCTTATCCATGAGTTTTTTCGGTTGTCCAAAATTGTTAAGGAATGTTAGTATTGAAAGCCAATTTTATATCTGTCAGCCTCCACTTGATCTTAACTCATCTATAACCTCCCACAATTTTAGAAACCAAATTTCTTCTTTGCTTCAATTTATGGAGTTCCCCATTAACACACGTGGAATCTTCGGTGGACAAGACAATTTCCATTTGGATATAAAATATCATGGAAATAGAATTCCACAATGGTTTACAGATACAAGTATGGGAAATCACTTACAGTATGATTTGCGTCCAAATTTCTGCTACAACAAGTTGAGGGGATATGGATTATGTGTTGTTTTGACGCTGAAAAAGTCTTATTATGATCACTTCAGTTACAACAATTTACCATACTATCATGTGGACAACTTTGATGGGACTTCTTTGGGTCACCTCTATCAATTTATATATGGTTCCACTGAAATCCCTAAGTCAGATATCATATGGTTTTGTTTTGAGACTCGAGTTTATCATGAATGGCAGGAGGCAAAGAATTTTGTTACTTTTTGGTTTGAAGATAATGATGATGTTGAGGTAAAAGAATGTGGTTTTAGACTTGTTTTTGATGAAGATATAGAAGAATAGACGAATTTCAGTCTCATGCAGGAGCTCCCGACTCCAACACATGAAGGAGGTGCCATCGAAATATGGAGGAATCATCGTAGTTTCAATTGGTCATGGTAGGTAGTATGATAAACAAATATGTATTGTGGTGATGCTTATGTCAAAGCTTGGATGTCATGATACTAGCATAATTTTGTCATTTTTCCCTCACAGTTGTAATTTGTGTTCATTATCCTAAGTATATGTAATGAAAACTGTCTCTGATTTATATTCGTAATTTGTTTCAATTAACTCTTAAATTTTTTCCAAATATCTTTCAGTTAATTTTCAACATGTTTGTTTAAATCATGTAACATTATGATCTAACCTATCAACTAGTTTTTACCAAATATGACTCATTCATTAGCTACTTTAGTAGGCAACAGTTTGTTTTTCGGCTAGTTTATAATTATATGTAACACCCCCATTCCAAAAGAAGGGGGGTTACTTCAAACATAATGTAACAAGTATATAAAACCTCCAAAATAATTAATACTCCAAACAATCTTATGTGCTAAGGCTAACCCATACGCCTCCTAAATTTAATATCCATCACACTAAAATAGCTCTCACAAGAGTAAAAAAGTGGAGACGTCGTGGACTGATTACACTGCCACGGTTAGTCTCACGTCATCGGTACCACAATGATGTGCCTATGGTAACATAGGTGGTTAGTAGCTCGATTTACCCAGAGTTAACTTGTCACAACGAATGTGACGTCATACAGTCTTAGTTAAGAAGGAACCGTATTGAAATCGAGTGAATAAACAAACATAAGCAAAGTAAGAAAACGTTGATCGAACAAGTAGTTGCAACAATCAAGATGGCTCAAATAAAGATATATAACCGATTACAAGTACAAATATATGTACATTTAGAGGTACAAAAATCATACTAAAATGCTACCTAACCATTAAACATAATCTTTTGGAGAAAACACAAATTTGTGCCAACCCAATCGACTTAAACAACGCGATTAAGACAAATCGTTTCTGCCATCTTGTATAACAATTACGAGTGAACGGAAATACGTGATAAGGGACAATTTGAATAAACATGAGTTAAAGGGTTCATAAACATATTTAAACGAATTATACGAACGAAAAAGTTTAGGAATCCGTACCTTAAATTTTACCAAGCTTACCAATTCTCCAAGTCTACTCCTTTATACCCGACCTAAAAATACACAAGATTTACTATTGATACTAATTGATAACTTAATGACATAAAACAAAACAAATTTGATTTTACGACTACTAAAATCCATCCATATTCTATGAATCTTAAATACTAAAATGGAAGCAATATAAATAAAATGGAAGGTAACTTGTGAAAAGCTCCATAATAGGGATACAACAACTATGGCTTCAAAGATATCGAATTGGATATATAAAAAGCATGACACTCATCGAATATACGCATCAACAGCTTAATTTCTATTTGGGCAGCCTCTTCCCACACAGACCAGCAGCCCAAACAGAAAAGTCACGCCACATCGACGGTCATTTGACCCGTTTTTCTGGCGATTCGCACACCTCTCTTGATGATAAAATAACCGAAACTCTACCAACTAACTTTAAGCAATTAATTACTAGGACAAATTTCGAAGGGGAAACGGGCAGAATTTTGGGGCTCGATTGACGAACCGCATGCTAATATTGACTGAATTGATGAGATTCTACCCCAAACAAACCCAAAAACTCACACCTTAATAGCTAATCACAGAACTTCGAGTCAATGAGAATTCGACGAGACTACTTGAAATCGTTGCTCCTTTCAATTGGTTTGCCTTTTCCTCACCCTATATAAGCTTCTTTATATGAACTTGTAATTTAACATCTTGTTTTTTAGGTCAAAATTGTTGACTTTGGATCAGTATTTTAGTTCCATTTCATTTTCATCACTCAATCCAACTTTTTTACTTGTCTATGAGACTAGAACTTGATAGATCCCCATTTGTGATACTCTTACTTTTTTTTGAATCGCAAAAGAGAATTTATTAAGAACGGAGAAAAGGACTAGCGAGGAGCTAGTTAATAACAGAGTACACAGCCTCAACCGGATTACATATCCACCTCTCCCAGCTAAGAGACTTGTTACCTTTCGCTCTATATCTAATCCAATCATACGCAGTGATATTCTTACTTGCTCAGTCTTTTTTACTCATCCATCTTGCATCATAGTTTTTAAGCTACATCCTTTTTGCTAATCTTTACTCGTGCTTAACACAGCTTTCATCATTGATAATGGCTACTGCGTAAGCTCAACGACATTGATGGACATATGATGTCTTTGTAAGCTTTAGAGGTGAAGATATCCATAAAAGCTTTATGGATCATCTATTCAAAGATTTTGGACAAAAAGGAATTCATGCGTTAGAGATGATAATGATTAATGATGTCTCTTTAGGAGAAAATATATCTCCTCAACTCAACAAAGTCATTGAAGAATCGAGATTTTTGATAGTTATATTCTCTAAAAAATTATGCATCTTCATCATGGTGTTCGAGGGAACTTGAAAAAATCCTTGAGCGCAAGAAGATGGGAGAGCACAAACATGAGCTTCGAATCATTTTTTATGATGCGTGAAGCCTGATGTGATGAGGAAACAGATCGGGAGCTATGCAGAAGCGTTTGCCAAACATGAAATTTCAAATAGAACAAAGGTTGCTGAATGGTAGGAAGCTATATTCATGGCTGGATGGGATCTCCAAGAGTAGTAGAGATATCGAATGTTAGTGAAGGAATTATGGTAATAAAGGAAAGGATGCCAACAAAGCCGATCCTACTTGTTCTTGATGAAGTGGATCATTGTGATATGTTAGAAGTACTCGTGGGTTCACCTAATTGGTTTTTTCCAGGAAGTTTTATTATTTTCACAGGTAAAGACAAACGGCTTTTATGGTATCATAAAGTGGATGAAATTTATGACATGGCATTTTTACCGGATTATGAAGTTGTGGATCTTTTTAGTTTGTATGCTTTTGGCAAAAACAATCCTAGAAAGGATTTCGAGGGGATCGCTTACCAAGTTGTGAAATGTTTGCAAGGCCACCCTTTGGCTCTTAGAGTTTCGGGTGCTTGTTTGTATGGCAAGCCTATACGTGTATGGCAAAGCGAAGTGGATAGACTCTAACAGCATCATAATGCGGAGATACAACAAAAGCTTAGACCAAGTTTCGATGGGCTAGACTACAACGTAGATTGTTTTGKTTTTTCTTCTGTTATTCATTACTTGCACTAATCTTTTTGTTCGCAAGACATCAAAAATAAGAGTCCTATTAAATTAAATCAAATAGGACTAATAAAATAATGTGTCGTAGTAGCCTTTTTTAAAGGACGAGTCTTGAAAAGTGTCCCAAAAAAGTGTCCTATAAACTTGTTTTTGTTGTAGTGTGCATTTTTAAGAAAATTTCATACTTATATCTTTCTCTCCTATCTCCGTATTAGCATACACTGAACACAATGTAAAAACTATTAATAATTTTTTTTACTAGGGTATTCACAAGGTTTAGACCGTGTTCACAAATGTATGTTAGGTTTTAGCTTTATTAATTTAGTTTTGGTTCACAATATGTTTGTAAACTATACCATATCTTGTAGATTTAGAGTTTGTGCACAAACTATAATAGTATAGAGAGAGAGAGAGAAAGAGATCGTTTCAAATGCAACTCATCACATTTGTATAACCAATGCAACCCAATAAATTGAGACATTTATGGAAATGATGAGAGTTCATTTATTATGATTTGAATATTTATGGAAGATGAATAGGGTTCATTAATTATGATCAATACTTTATATTAGGAAACAATCAAAACTTCTATAAAATCACATATTCATCAAATTAAGTGGACGGTTGAGATTGGGTTGTATTGGTTGTACAAATGTAAAGAGTTGTATAATAACTCACACACACTCTCACTCTCTCTCTCTCTCTCTCTCTCTATATATATATATATAATATATATATTTCATCGTTCTTAAATTAAAGATAATGAGATTCTCATTTTCTGGTATAATTTATTTAATTAAAATATTAATTATATTTTAGATAATTTGATTTAAAAATCTATTATTTTATTAAAAAAATAGGTAAAATTTTGAAAAAGGAATAGATTGTTGATTTAATTTAACAAAAGTTTCAAAATATTACTCTCAACTTTCTTAAATTATTTGAATTATTCACTATTTTGATCATTAGAAAATCTCATATAATGAATGATATTTGTTCTCAAAATTCTTATTGATTACAAAATATAACTTGCTTAGGTTAATGATTTGTGGTTTATGTTCTTGAATGATTCAAAACCTACAACAAAGTTTCAGTATTTACATGAATTTACATCGTAGTATGAAGTATAATAATGTTATTTGGATTTATATTAGAAAAAGATGAATTCAAGTAATAAGCTGAACACCTTCTTTTAATGGAAGATTCATGGAAACAACCTAAAAGTATCATTCTATCGAATAAAAGAGTTGACTTGGTGTCAACCCACTTCCATTCTATATACCAAATCTTTGAATAACGCCACTAGAATTCACTGATTACAGTAATGGTTATTATGGTTCGCATTTACTTTGAAAAATGGGCATTCTAGAATCGGATGATAAGATTAGAATACCTACATCTGACGAAGTTTGTAACAATGTTAGTGAAAGGGACCTTCTTCAACGCCAAAATGCAAGCCATGACGATTATTACTGTACTTAGTCTGGCAATGCCTTCATTGACGGAATTACTTTTATTACGAAAATTGAATTTTAGCCATTGCAAGTAAGTTTATAGCTAAATTGTTTATTTAAGTTTATATTAAATCATTTTTAGAATGATTTGGGTTCAAGAAACCGTAGAAAGTAAGTCAACATTGTTTTAATGAAAGTTTCAAGGWGACAACAACGAAATTTCCAAAAAGTTTCACAAGAAGTTCAATTATAATTTGTATTGGGKACCATAACTATGTAATAAAAACTCTTTCTGCAATATGTATTTGTAATTTGTTTCAATAAAATCTTAAAAACATTCCAATTTTCAACATGTTCCTTTGGATAGTAATATTGTGATCTAACCTATCAACTAGTTTTTACCAAACATAGTCTCAAAGTCAAACGTGATTTGGGTGAAAAAAATTGAATAAAATAACTTGATTAATGATAAAATCATATTAATTTGTTTTGTGCTACCGTATTATTTCTCYGTCGAAAGAKAGAAAACTTTAGGTTTGTGTCACCGCATGTATTTCGAAACTGCAATGAGAACATATTATTTTTAGTAGAGTTGGTTTGCAAGACTTTTATTCCAACTCAAACCCGAGTTTGTATCCTGTTAGTATTATTTCTTTAGTCAAATAATGTCACCGTTTGAAAAAATTTCCCTATAT
>NC_037528.1:49109902-49111709 GCF_001531365.2 Cynara cardunculus var. scolymus
AAGATTAGAAATTTTATTTCCGCTGCAATGTAAGTTTTGATCTTGGGATACTAGTTTTGATATATTTAAGTATTTGGAAATTTTGGGATGTTACAGAATCAAATACGAAAAGAATGTGATATCACAAACTACACTCCTCATTTTGCTCTTTCATTTTAATAGCCTTTTGATAGGAAAAAAAATCACTTTTACAATCTAACATTCTAACGTTTTTTTACAAGACCTTTCAAGGATAAACTATTTAACATTTCATAACAGATTCAGAAAGTCATGTGATTGGAAGCACGCTGAAGGGAGTTTTTAAAAAAACATCCAATGTCCAATAACCCATCTGAACTACATGAGGTTCATGTTAAATTTTTTGGGTTATTCAGTTTTCTAGTTATTATGAAATCCTTAGTAAGACACCATTAACGGCAGCAAATGATGCATAATTTGATAAAAATTAACCATATTCCAAAAAAACGTTAGTCTTAACCATCAAAATCATCAAAAAGAAAAACACTTAAATTGTTGAGAATCAGAAGTAGTCACCTGAAGTAATGCCTAGAGGTAGTCTTTAAGTGTGTCGAGTCTCGCTGTGATTACTCTTGAGGGTACACTAAAGTGAACCGACTTTTGAGGTGAAGCTTGTAAATTAAGAAATCGTAAGACCACTTGGATTGTAGGTCATGAAATGTCATATGATAACGTTGTTTGAGTGACATACTATTTGTGTTCCTGTCATTCTCAACAATACGGGTCTCCCCATCGTTGTTTAATGTTATTTTGGATACATGTTTTTAATATTACTGGGTTTTGGCAAATAAATCATATATAATTTATGATTTTGATATATTGGATCTCCTCCATATATTAAGGTTTTGGATAAAAGGGTTATTTCCATGTTTCCGGTACTTGGATTTTAATCCTCTTTACGCTTCATGCGAGTATTGGGTTTGGTTTCACAATTATTGAGTATTCTCGTTTAAGTGTTTATATCACGGAAATAGTGGTTTGGGGAAAGATGTTGTTTACATTTTAAAACACATTTCGTTTTAAAAAGTGTGATTTTAAATAACCTCCTTTCCATTTTAGCCATGTTATATAACTAATTAAAAATGTTTGAACTCACTAGACGTTAAGCCTAATCGTTTTTTTGTCAGCATGTGCATCAGGTCCTTGGGGAAATGGTGATAGCTGGTGATGAGATGAGCGCTAGTTAAAGGCACGAGAAGTAATTAGCAAATTGGAGACGTCTTCCGTACATTGGAGATGACGACATCTATTGGGTTTTGGTAGTATCCGTCCTTAGTTATAGACTTGTATAAGGTTTGGAATATTGTTTATTGATGTTAAATCTTAGATTGCCATTATATGTAATCAACTGTGAATTCTTAGAAAAGGATTTAACCCTTATTTGATGTTTTACTGAACTCTCCTTACAAATTTGAGAATGTTAGATTATGTTATGTTATATGGAATGTCATGAGAATAAATGACAAATAATGGAACAATTAAAATTATACGAAGAGAAATCAAATAATCTAAGTTAACCACTCCTTAACGTTTGTGGTTTCGACTGGTTCTAGAAAATGGGTCCATGTAGAGACTTATAGAAGAAGACTATATATTTATTAACTAGTTGTTGTGTACTCGTGTAATACGGTGGGAGCCATAAATTTTAACGATTTTGAAGTTCCACTGGTTTTATAAGATAAGATTTAACGATGATATAGGTTACACTTGGTCTTTACATATTAATACAATTTGAATAAATAAGAGTTATTGTTCCAATTACAGACTATCGATGAAAAAAAATTGTATG
>NC_037528.1:49112034-49114829 GCF_001531365.2 Cynara cardunculus var. scolymus
GTATATATATAAATAAATAACTATAAAAGTATAAATCATAAATATTAAAAATATTTTTTCACATTATATATAACATATAATAATATAATAAAGTCAAAAACTATTTAATATTCAACTCATTTAGAAGGTATTAACAAGACGATTATAATGGTGTAACTTGTTAAAATAAAAATGTATTTTTTAAACATGTTTTAATTGATATACGATTATGTATGTTAATTTAATAAAGGTTTAAAATGAAACATTTAAAAGTAAAAGACGTAAAGTAAATTAATTAACTAATTATAGGGGTATGAAGTGTAAATTTAAAATTATAATTTTAAAAAAATCTGGTTAGTGTATGTGAGAGGGTGAGTGTATGTGAGGAAAGGAGGGGGTGAAAAAGTGAGGGTAATATAGATAAGGGTATTTTGGTCATTTAAAATTTTAAGACTTTAAGACTTTTGTTAAATTTGCTTAATAAGCTAGTATAAATGAATATGGTTCATTAATTATGATCAATACTTTATATTAGAAAATAATCAAAACTTTTATGAAATCACATATTAATCAAATAAAATGGACGGTTAAGATTAGGTTGTATTAGTTGTACAAATGTCAAAGGTTGTATAATAGACAACCTCTCTCTCTCTCTCTCTCTCTCTTTATATATATACTATGTTTGGACAATCTAACCCTAAAATATATAGTATATATATAAATAAATAACCATAAAAGTATAAATCGTAAATATTAAAAATATTTTTTCACAGTATATATAATATATAATAATATAATAAAGTCAAAAACTATTCAATATTGGACTCATTTCGAAGATATTAACAAGACGATTATAATGGTGTAACTTATTAAAATAAAAATGTATTTTTTAAACATGTTTTAATTGATATACGATTATGTATGTTAATTTGAGAAATGTTTAAAATGAAACATTTAATAATAAATGACGTAAAATAAATAAATAAATTAATTATAGGGGTATAAAATGTAAATTTAAAATTATAATTTAAAAAAAATCGGTTGAGAGAGGTGAATCTATATGAGGGGGTGAGTGTATGTGAGGAGAGGAGGGAGTGAAAAAGTGAGTATAAAAGGTATTTTGATCCTTTAAAATTTTAAGATTTTAAGACTTTTGCTAAATTTGCTTAAATAAGATAGTATAGATTAACATGATAGTTATGGCATGTGAAAACAAACATGTTTTTTTTTTTTTGGACAGCAAAAAGCAATGTATTAAGAAAGGAAGAAGACTAGTGAGGGGCTAGTTAATAGTAGAATACACAACATCAACCGGGTTACAAATCCAATTCTCCCAACTAAAGGGTTTTCTAATCTTCGCTCTACACCTAATCCACTAATACGCAGTGAATTGGATGTCGCTACAAACATCCTTGTCAGACTTGCACTTCACTACTAGAAAACTGGGGCATTTCCGGCGGAAATTCAAAAAAGTCAACTTTTATTGACTTCCACCGGAAATCCGCCGAAAAAATTAAACCGGTTACTTTTCCGGCGGATTTCCGGCGGAATTGTTAATTAATCTTTAAAAATTAATTAATAAGTGAACAAAATTTTAAAAAAATATATTCCGCCGGATTTCCGGCGGAATTTTTTTAAAAAAATTTAAAAAATACTTTAAAAATAAATCCGCCGGAAAATTTTTTAGAAAAATTATTTTTAAAAAATAAAAAACCCTTTTAATCTTTTCCGGCGGATTTCCGGCGGAAAAAATAATTTTTTTAAAAAAATTTAAAATTTCCGGCGGATTTTTTAATTTTTTTCTAAAAAAGAGTAAACATTTTTCCGGCGGATTTTTTATTTTTTTCTTAAAAAAAGAGTAAACAATTTTCCGGCGGAAAAATAAATAATTTTTAAAAAAAATTAACATTTCCGGCGGAAAAATAAATAATTTTTTAAAAAAAAATTAACTTTTCCGGCGGATTTTTTTGTTTTCTTTTTATTAAAAAAGAGTAAACATTTTTCTAAAAAACTTTAATATTACCGGCGGATTTCCGGCGGAAAATTAAAAAAATTAAAAAAATTATTTAATGAAGCGTATTGAGATTTAATGAACCGTATTGAGCTTTGATGGAATCGTATTGGGCTTTGGTGGAATCGTATTGGGCTCTAATGAACCGTGTTGGGCTTTTATGAACCGTATTGGGCTTTAATGAACCGTATTTGGCTTTAATGAACCGTATTGGGATTTAATGGACCGTATTGGGCTATAATGAACTGTATTGGGCTTTCATGAACCGTATTGGGATTTAATGAACCGTATTGGGCTTTAATGGAAGTATTGGGCTTTCTGGCGAACCGTTGGGCTTTAATGAACCGTATTGGGCTTTAATGAACCGTACTGGACTTTAATGAACCATATTGGGCTTTAATGAACCATATTGGGCTTTAATGAACCGTATTGGGATTTAATGGACCGTATTGAGTTTTAATGAACCGTATTGGGCTTTGGTGGAATCGTATTGGGCTTTGGTGGAATCGTATTGGGCTCTAATGAACCGTATTGGGCTTTCATGAACCGTATTGGGCTTTAATGAACCGTATTGGGCTTTAATGAACCGTATTGGACTTTAATGGATCGTATTGGGCTTTAATCGACCTTATTGGGTATTAATGGATCGTATTGGGCTTTAATGGAAGTATTGGAGCTTTTATGAACCATTGGGCTTTAATGAACCGTATTGGGATTTAATGGACCGTATTGAGATTTAATGAACCGTATTGGGCTTTGGTGGAATCGTATTGGGCTTTGGTGGAATCATATTGGGCTCTAATGA
>NC_037528.1:49114929-49124979 GCF_001531365.2 Cynara cardunculus var. scolymus
ATATGGATTATTATCACTTATTTTTATGTTGTTTTTATCAAATAAAATAGATTTAGTCGATCAAAATAAAACAATTCTAAAAATGTTTTCATAAATTATATAAAGATTAAAGTTATAATATGTGTTTTATGTCTTGTAAATAACAAATTTTGATAAAAATATTTAATTAGTAATTTGTTTTAACTATATTATGTGATCCGATCAAATACAAACGATGGAAAAGTTACAGATCATACAAACCAATCTCAATCATTTATTTAATCTAATAAAAATTTGGTTTTATAAACATATCTACTGCTTCCTATTAATTATAAAGCATTGATCATAAATAATAGCTCTAATCATATCCCATAAATATCCAATTATTAAAATCATCATTAATAAACTTTCATTATTTTCATAAGTATTTGGTAGCAAGTTTGTAATATTTAAAAGATTTAAATTTGATTTGCCGTCATAATTAAAATTATGATATATATATATATATATATATATAATTACTTATTTTCTTTTAAGAACCTATGGAATTATGATAATCTTGAGAACTAGTGAAATATGTCTATTTCAAATGATTTTTCTTCATCTAAAACTAGATATTAGAATATTGATTAACATAAATTTGTTTCGCAATGTATTTATTTAGCATGTATCTGTTTCAAAATGCGTAACTTTTTTAATTTGTTTATGAAATAGAAGCTACACGTAATTTTTTTTTACATTGTGAATTAAATACATATGAAACAAATATATTGTGAAACAAATATATGTTCATTAATACATTAAATGTTAACTTTAAATAGAAAAAATCATTTAGAACAATACCTTAAAACAAAATTCTCACCCTTATAACAAAATATGGAATTCTCATGTACTATACCTCTGCCTATATATATATATATATATATATATATATATATTTGTCTAATAGTGGTGTTCTTTTATGCAAGTTGAATCATTTGTTCATATATTTTTCTCATGTACTATACCTATGCCTATATATATATTTGTCTAATAATGGTGTTCTTTTATGCAAGTTGAATCATTTGTTCATATATTGCTCTGGAGAAAGAAGCGCACTCGCACACCCACAAATCAACATAAGGTACCTTTATATAATAACTTCTATTATCATTTATATGAATCTAGTAGTTGTTCTTATTATTTACGAATCTATGTCAAAATATCTAAAACTCGTATTTGCTTTGGTACATAATGTTAAGAGTTTGTCGACAATACCTATTCACTTTCACTCGTTCAATTATCACAAATAAGGATTTGTGAGTTACAAACAACGTAGCTGCTTGTGTTGATGTTCTTTGAGATATCGGGATTCTTTGTGTATATATATTTTTACATGAAACACAATTATATATATATATAGATCGAGTAACACGAAATTGGAAATGCTAAAATCGATTAATTATGTTTCACTTTGATCTTTATTATTTATTTCATAATCAAGGTGAATGTTTGCTTGTTGTGATCTTTCTACATGGAACTTTTATTGATATACGATGAGATTAAATTGCATGACATCGGTGGGTTTGCATTGATGTTACAACATGAATTAAGTATTGATAATGATTTAAACCAATTGGTTTGAATATATTGTTTTTTTTTAAGAACATCTCCATTTTTGTCTCTTTAGCATTTGATGCCCTAACATACCTATCGCTTAATAATTTGGTGGAAAACATTGATGGCTACATCTACGACCCAACCTGTTTCATCTTTCCTTCCTTCTTCAATGGCTTCTTCTCCCCAAAACCCTATTAGATTCCAAACCATCACCGACTTCGATTCTCGATATCCACAAGGAACACAAAATTTTGAACAACAAGCCCATTAGGAATCCACATCAAATCCACAAACGTCTTCCAAGATATCAAAAACCCATATCAAAGATAACAAAAACCCATATCAGAAATTCGATCATGAAGGCATCCCATCTGAAAAAGAATTGTTTATTTAATTTAATAAAGAAATGGTCGAAAGGGAGGGAAATGGGTGTGAAAGATGTCACCGTGCCTCGCTGGTGAGATAGGCATAAATAAATATAATTTTTATTTGAAAATGAGACAAATTGCCCCTTGATTTAATGGAAGGTAGAAAAGATGTTATAAAAAAAAGGAGGAGAATAAAATTTTCTAACTTTGTTTTTTTTTTTTTTTGATGAAGTTTGAAGTTGATCCCTTTAGTTTTATAAAAGCTAAGAGAACATCTCTAAGTTTTAATTTTTATAAGAGAAAGACCTTAAAATTTCATATATTTCAATGAGTGAGCTTAGTTCGAGCTTGATTCGAGTTCGAGTTTGATTCGAGTTGCAGTTCGAGCTTGGTTTGAGCTTGATTCGAGTTCGAGTTCGAGTCAAATATAGTGATACTCGAGCTTGACTCACATCATTTACACCCCAACCGTCTACTATGTCCGTTGACTACGAGGGTATCTTCGTCTTTTTGCTATTTTTCTTCATTTTAGTATGTTCCCTTATTTTTCCTTTTTTTGTTCAATGTTCATCTTCTCCATATGAAGAACATCAAAACCTGAAGAACCCTGATGAAACTCTAACGCAAAATTGAATATATGAATCAAACTCTAAAAAATTTAAAAGCATAAATCAAACCTAAGCCAAACATCAAACCGAACCGTCCCTGAATGAGAAACTGTCCAAAAAAAATTGTCCCTAAGGTTTGTAACAATCCATTGCCTATATCTTGTCCCAAATCAAAAACATAAACCAAACTGTCCCTAAAATTTAGATACGAGAAACCAGATCTCGGCTTGGGGATGAAATTGATGGTTACTCGGTAGAAAGACGTGGTTTGCAGAGGAGGATTATCAACGGTTACTCATAAGCGTAAGGTTGTATGAAAGTTGGTTCACAATGGTCTTTACATTGTGCTCACAATATTTATATATCACAGAGGCGGTGGTTGAACGTGTTAGGGACGAAGAAGATGAGAGAGAGGAGGGGGGGGGGGGGATTTACAAATACCCATAATACTTTTTATTTAATTTTTTTAATCCAAAATTAATATTTTTCTAATTATTATGATCTTATTGTTTATATTGGGTCTCATGGATATCACAAATTGAAAGGATCTAAAGGGCCTCTATGTGTGTGTGTGTGTGTGTGTATATGGAACTACTCATCGGAGAATTATGTATTTTATGAGAACTGTAAGATTCATTCACAACCACATATGCCGAACTCATACATGATAATTACATTATTATTACTTACTGAACCCAAATCAATGTATTTTCTATTTCAAACATTAAACTTAAACCTGATAATTCATACTCTTAATACTCATTGATCCAATGCACATGAGTGTTTTGGTAATTCGTACTATGGTTGCTCACTAAAACTATGCATGTGGTTGGATCTCACCGTTCTTACAAATAACGAGGTTTTCAAATAATTACCATTCCACTCAGTAAAGTTGAAAAGAAAATTTGAATGCATATGATTGTCTTCTTACTCACTAAAATATTATAATTAACGAGGTTTTCAAATAATTACCATTCCACATGAGGTTCTTACTCACTAAAACTATACTGGTGCTTTGTTTCTAGAAATTGTCCTTGTCTTCTTCACTCTCTTGAAAAAATACTCATATCTTGAAGAAAAAAGACGGTGATATGTTTTTACCAGCAAAAAATAAATGGACCCTGTGTGCACGATTGAATGAAACATTTGTGCAAAAAGAATGGCACCTACAATATATAGTCTAACCATGGGATCTTAAATCAAGTTCAAATATGCTACTTGTCTTAAATCAAGGGTGAATGAAACGTGTTTATTGAGCACGTAATATCATTCATATCATTTAATACCAGTAGCATGGTGTGCACAAAAATTTGAACTAGATTTAAGCAAAAAGAAGCCTCTTGACGATAATTAACAACCACAATTCACGGACCAGCAACTTGGCAGCAAAAAAGAAGTTGTACATAAATGGTAATACACAAAAAATGAAGCCTCGAGACCATTTTAATGACCAAAAAGTTGATGTCCATTGATGCTAAAATATTACTCTATTTGCTCTTAGTATCTAAAAAGTTGTTGACCATATTTGCTTTAATATCCCTTCTCAAATCCACAAGACAGATCACGAGTTTTTGCTCTAAATCGTAGATTGATTTTTGATTGATTGGATTCGGGATTGAATCTGGTTTTTGCGTTTTTTATCGAATGAGGAAACAATTGGTTGATTGACTGGATGGAGGAAAATGATGAAAGGTTTTTGATCGAGTTTAACAGGGGTATCAAAGGTATTTAATTGAAGGCTTAATTATTATTGTTTTGTGTTTCTGGTTAAAAAAAGAGAGAAAAAACCTAAATAGACGAAAATGCCCCTTCCACTAACACGAGGACTATTTCTTGACTTACTAAAGTTGAGGTCCAACTTTTATAGATTTCAATACAAGGACCAAAATTAGAGTTTACTCTTAATCAAAACCTCTTTTGCTATTCTCTTTTTGCAACTGATGCACACTCTTGTTCTTCGGTTCCTGATTGTTTACAAAGAAGAACCATCCACCATTATTTGGTACCTGAATCTTCTGCTATTCTTTCGTGTTTAATTTTCATATCTTTAATTCATTTTAGATTATGAGGCGAACTACATCTTTTAATTTACAGGTTAATTACTCTTTTCAATTTTCATCCATCTCTTTGGGTCAACTGACGACCTTGAAATGCAGTTTTCTTTGATATTATAAACATGGAGTATTAGTCATTAGGTGTTTAAAATGTTACATGAATTTGGTTTGTCTTCTAAGCATCTGCATGCGTTTTTGAAGTGAACTCTAATATTCTAGTTTCTGAAATTAAATCCAATTATCAAGCAGATGATGATGGTGTTGAAATCAACTATGTCATGTTACATCCATTCAATTTTTTATGTAGGTCATTCCAAAAGCAAGAATTTTGGAAAATGGCGGAATTTGCATCTGCAATCATTGGTCTCGTTGTTGAATGTTTAATCGTTCCTGTCAAGAAACACCTGGGCTATCTCTTCTTATCCACAGAACATGTTAGGAAGTTGGGTGCTGGAATGAAGCAATTGGAGGGTACAAGCGTTGATGTCGAAAACCACAAGGACACAAACGATATAAACACTCTAGAGATACCTGCTCGTGTACCAGGTTGGTTGAAAGAAGTCGCAAAGATCAAGAGTGATGTTCAAACCATTTCAAGAAATGAATACGGATGTTTCTATATGAAAGCGAGGTACCAAATGGGAAGAAATGCCTGGAAGACAACTCAGGAGATAGAACGTCTTCTTCAAGAAGGTCGTGAGATCAATTGGACGGATGCACAAAAACCTCTTGGAAGAGTCTACACAAGAAGGGCATCTACACCTGCACCATCAAGTGGTGGTATCGGAGATGACTTCAAGTCAAGAGATACGACATTTAAGGATGCATTGAAGTTCCTTCACCAAGATCAAAAGATTCAGCTGATAGCCCTATGTGGAATGGGTGGTGTGGGGAAAACCACGATGATGGAACAATTGAAAAAGGTTGTGGAAGATAAGAAGATGTTTCATTGGATTGTGAAGGTTGTTATTGGGAAAGAACCTAATCCACTTTCTATTCAGCAAGCTGTAGCAGAGAACTTGGGCTATCCTCTAACTGAAACAACTAAAGCAACAAGGGCCGATCGTCTTCAAATAAAATTTGGGGAAATTTTGAAAAAAGCTGAAAAAGGAATTCTAGTTATATTGGATGATRTMTGGGAGAARGTTGAACTCAAAGATGTTGGACTGAGTCCTTTGCCAAATGGTGTCAAGTTGTTGCTCACATCACGATATGAGGATATTTGCAAAAGWGTTGCAATTGAAAGTAATCTAGATCTCAAAATACTTAAAGTGAATGTCTTGGAGGAGAYAGAAGCACAYAAATTATTGTGTCAAATCACARGAATTTCAAAAGWATACGATCCAGAGCTCTAYCAAATAGGAGGTGAAATTGTCAAAAAATGTAGTTGTTTGCCCCTTGCAATCAAACTTATTGCCGCTACMCTTATATCTGAAGAAAAATCTATATGGAAAGATAGACTACGGTGTTTGAAGAAGCATGATCTTGATCCAAATGTTCATGAAATTATCAAGATAAGCTACGACTATCTAAAAGAMGAAGAGGATAAAGAGATCTTTCTGCTTTGTGGCTTGTTYCCRGAGGACRCTAATATTCCAATCGAGGATCTGACAAGATATGCATGGGGACTAAAATTGCTAAATGGAGTTTTAACTGTGGAAGATGGCAGAAACAGGATAAAAGCATGTGTGYGCAATCTCAAAAAGGCAAATTTGTTGATCGATAGTGATTATTTCGGGTGTGTCAAAATGCATGATCTTGTGCTTGCCTTTGTGCTAGCTACTGTTTCTAAAGGTGATCATGTCTCCATTATTAACCATGGAGATATGTCAAAGTGGAGTGGTGTAGACCTAAGCGAGTCTTGCAAAAGAATTTCATTAACATGCAGGGGTATGTGTGAGTTTCCTAAAGGCTTCAAGTGCCAAAGCATCTCCCTTTTGAAACTTATGCACGGAGATGATTCGTTTGAGTTTCCTCAAGGTTTTTATGAAAATACGAAAAATCTTAAAGTTATAGCATATGAAGAGATGCAATATCCACCGCTTCCCAAATCACTCCAATGCTCCACCAACCTCCGAACACTTTGTCTCCATGAATGCTCATTCATGTTTGATTGCTCTTCTATTGGGGATCTTTTGAATTTGGAAGTCCTCAGCTTTGCTAATTGTGGCATTCGAGAGTTACCTTCCACAATTGGAAAATTGAAGAAGCTAAAGTTACTAGATCTTACAGATTGTATTGATCTACGTATCGATGATGGTGTTTTGAAAAATTTGGTCAAACTTGAAGAGCTTTATATGAAAGTTGGTCGACCCGAAACACTCATGGATAATAAAAAGGCCATTAGGTTCACAGATGCCAACGTTGATGAACTGGTATGGTGCTCGAAAAACCTTATAGCTTTAGAAATTGAGTTCCAAGCTCCGCTTAAGAATATGTCATTTAAGAAACTTGAAAGATTCAAGATTTGTTTGGGATGTTATTTGGGTGAATATGAAGACGAAAATAAGTACTTGTTCGAAAATACGTTGAGGTTGGTCAGTAACAAGTGTGAACTAATAGATTTTAGGATGTATGAGTTGTTTGAAAAAACAGAGGTGCTTTATTTACAAGTGGATGGAATAAATGATCTTGGAGATGGCTTAGTAGAGTCCTTCCTTCATCATCCATTTAATAATTTGAGAGTCCTTGATATTTATAAGTGTTCAAACTTGAGATATCTATTCACATCCCGTGTGGCAACTGGTCTCAAGAAGCTTGAGCAGCTCACAGTTTCCTCATGCCCTGATCTAGAAACACTCGTAGATGGTGAGAACAGTGGAGTTGAGGTGATTAAATTTGAAGCGTTAAAGTTTCTATCTTTGCGTGAGCTACCAAAGCTAAAGAGTTTGTGCAACGCAGTCGATGTAATTGAGCTACCCCAGCTCATGGAGTTGAACCTTGATGGCCTTGCAAAGTTCACAAGCATTTATCCCATCAATAAGTTGGCAACTACTTGTATGTCATGTGATTTTTCTGAAAGACAGTCTTTCTTTAAGGAAAAGGTATATACATTTTCAGTTGATATAAATTCTTACAATATTTTCAATTATAAATGTTCAAAAAGAAGTTGCATTCTAGTTTCAATAATTCTTAGAAAGCTTAATTTATTTTGCAGGTTGTGATCCCTAGGTTGGAGATATTGGATATTTATGGTATGGGTGGTTTGATGGAGATATGGCCCTGTAGTGAAGAAGTTGATGTTTGCATGTTGAGAGAGATTAGAGTGAAGGGATGTCATAGTCTTGTGAATTTGTTTCCGAGCAATCCGATGTCATTGTTGCCTTATCTACAAGAACTTACCGTTGAGGTTTGTGATTCACTTGAAGTGTTATTCAACATCGACTTTGGATGTGTTGGTAAAATAGAGGAAGTTAGTTGCTGCTTGAGAACCATTGTAGTGTGTTATTTAGGGAACCTAAGAGAAGTGGTGAGAGTAAAAGGTGCAAATAACTCTAGTCTCATCATCAGTGGCTTTGAAAATGTTGAAATCTTAAACATAGACAGGTGTAAGAGGTTTAGAAATGTATTCACACCTACCACCACCAATATTGATATGCGAGCACTTTCAATGCTTCAAATTGATCGTGGATACGATGAGTGCGATGAGGTATGTATGCATGGCCTTCGTATTCTATTTAATTAACTTCTTTTGCTTATTAATTAAAATAGTTACCAACTTTGACTCTTCTTTTGCTTATTAATTAAACTCTCCATTTCTTCTAATCTCCGAAATTTTTTCTTTTGTTTCATGAAAGTTATTAACTACATTTGTTGTTGGGATACGCATATACAGATTAATGTGACGTCCAATGAAGAGATATCAGAAGTTGGTGATGCTGTTGTATTTTCATCCAAAGTCATTCACACTTTTCATCACATCCGTAAACTTTATATACATCATCGTAAAAGAGCAGAGGAGGTGTTTGAGATAAAGACTCCAAGTAATAGAGAAATAGCAACAACTTTGCAGAATACTCAACGATCACTGCTTCTTCCCTACCTCACAGATTTAGAATTATCAAATATGGAGTGTATGAGTCATGTGTGGAGGTGCAATTGGAATAAATTCTTAATTCCTCAAAAACAACAACCAGAAGGATTCTCCTCATTCCACAACCTCGCAAACATATATCTTCATCGATGCGACAACATAAAGTATCTGTTTTCACCTCTCATGGCCAAACTTCTCTCCAACCTAGAGCTAATTTACATTACATCTTGTGATGGTATTGAAGAAGTTGTTTCAAACAGAGACGATGAAGATGAAGTTAGGGTTGTATCTACATCTGCCAACACAAGCAATGGTTTCTTCCCTCATTTGCATAAACTCTATCTTTCTAACCTCCCAAAACTCATGCCTGTTGGTGGTGGTGGTGGGAGTAACGCAATTTTCAGTAATACCACCACAAATACTTCCATTCATCATCAATTTAAGGTATGTTCATTTAATTAAATTTTAATATTCATTTTTAATTCTATTCTTAGCAATATTTCAAACCTATATTCTTATGACTAATCAAAAGAAATGATCCAAACACTTACCATTGTTATATATTAATAATACACACTAGGGGTATTCAAGGGTTGGGTTATCGGGTTGATGACATTTGAACAACCCAACCCAATGTTTGCGGTTTGGAAAAATCTTAACCCAACCCAACCCAAACCAAAGTGCAAACCAACTCAACCCGTCCGGGTTGGTCGGGTTGATACTTTGGTATATTAAAATATTCTTCTAACCTTGAATATGTTATTTCTCTACTCATAATTTCTTTTTCATCATCAACCATTTGATACAACTTATTCATATTTCTTACGTATATCACATTCAGTTAATTTTCTCAATTTACATATATATGTTCACAGTTACTGAATGAGTTATATAGAGATATGAATAGATTGAAAATATGTGTATATGAAAAGCATACATGATAGTGTAATTGTCTAATGTATGTATTAATAGAAATTCAACAATCATATTAAATTCAAGAAATAGAAGGATATTGGGTTCATCGGGTTGGGTTGGGTTCAAATAATAGTAACCCAATATCAACCCAATACCTACGGTTTGACAATTTTACAACTCGATTAGACATCGAATTACTTCGGGTTGGGTTATTTCGCTTTGGGTTGGGTTGGTCGGGTTTTTGAGCACCCCTAATACACACACACACACACACACACATATATATATATATATACACTAGAAGAGTATCCGCACAATACAGCGAGACATATCTCGATGTTATAAAACGATTTTATGTGTTTTTAAGAAAACAATAATGATTTTATTTTTGAATAAAATATAAATTTGAAAATATTATAAAAATTTGAAAAAAAAAATATATCAATGTTAATATCAAATCAACTATTTAAAAGTTCTCATCTTTTATGTAATTT
>NC_037528.1:49125694-49131313 GCF_001531365.2 Cynara cardunculus var. scolymus
TTACGCATAAAAAGTGATATTTAAGAGTTTTTGTCAAATACTTTATAATACAGTATAGATATATGTAAAAATCTTAATGATGATCCAAAAGTTATGTTTTATCAATCATTAAAAACACAAATCATAATATTTAAGATTAAACTTTAATTCATTATAGTTTCATGTCAAGATTAATGTAATGTGGCTGGCTCATTTATAAAGATTGCATCTCCTTAATTTCACCTGTAAATTCGGTATCATTTAATAAATGAGTTTTCTTAATTTCAACATTTTAAACAATATTATACATCATGAATAAAAGCAAATCTTTAATGCAACAACGTTTTTAGAGTTACAAATAGTTTTGTAAATGATTCTATATATATTTACTGCAGTTATCTCAAGTAAATGATGTTGCTTGGTCCTTATGCCAATACTTTAAAAAGATAAAGATACACAATTGTGAAGCATTGCCATACGTGATTCCATCCTATGTATTAGCACAAATGCAAAAGCTTGAAAAGCTGAAAATAGAGTATTGCAAATCGCAGGTGGAGGTATTTGCAACTCAAGGGTTCAAGTTTGATGGAACAAGTAGTGGTACTGATCATAACACACTGCTAATTCCAACAAGGAAAAATATTAATGCGTCTCAGCTGTCCACCCTAAAGATATTGGTAATCAACAATTGTGACCTTTTGAAACATGTGTTCACATTTTCCACGTTTGAAAGCATCACACAGCTTGAAAAGCTGGAAATAATCAAATGCAAGTCAGTGGAAGTGATTGTGAAGGAAGACAATGAAGAGCAAACAACGATATCATCTAAGGCTGTGGTCTTTCCTCGTCTAAAGTCCATTGAACTAGGAGATCTACCAAATCTCACGGGTTTCTTCTTGGGGAAGAATGAGTTCGAATGGCCATTATTGAATAAGGTTATGATTGATGCTTGCCCCCAAATGACGGTGTTCACATCTAGTCTCTCGATAACTCCAAAGCTCAATTACATACACACAAAGTTAGGCAAATATAGTCTTGAATGTGGTCTTAACTTTCCTGTGATGGGGTCCACTTTGCATGAGGTATGTTTCAAGCTTTTAATTTTGCATCTTCTAATCAAGACATCATCCTAGCTATTGAACACATTGATACTAGCTAGTTTATCTAAAAGTTTAGTTTGTCCATAGAAATATATGCCTTGAATCAACTTTTTCCAATTTGAAGGACAAAAATATCCAAAACAGGACTTCCATATATAGAGATTGAAAACACCAACTGTTTTGGTTGGATCTCGGTGCAAGTCTGAGTCCTGTTTTGAATCCTACGTAATATGTGTCAGCAACTTTTTAAGGGTCCCCATCTAGGGTCGGAAACAGGTAGTGTATGCATTCTTTTTTTGTTTTATCTAGAGTAAATTATGTTTTTGGTCCCGTTAAAAATTTCTATTTTCCAACGATCAAAGTTTGCAAATAAATAAACAAAAAGTAAAAGACGATCAAAATAAATGCGTATTTCCGGTCCGGCACACTTGGCCCCCAACATTAACCCAACAAAACTATGGGTTGGAGTTAATTATCATGGTTAATTATAACAATAACGATAACAATGATGATGATGATCATGTCTTTATTGATTATAGTCATCCTTTATTAATTATTACTCTTCCAATCTCATCAACATATCGACATCTCATATAACCTATGCCTTCTTTATGTTTTTTTTTTTGACTTGCAGATCCCATGCTCAAGTTTAGACAGTACAAACTCATGCGCTACTACTTCAGAAGGGACACCTTGGTCTTTTCATAATTTGATTGAAATCGATGCAAGTAACAACTGCGATGTTGAAAAGATTATTCCATCCAATGAGTTGTTGCAACTGCAAAAGCTGGAAAAGATCCATGTATATGGCTGTGATTTGGTAGTGAATGTATTTGAAGCATTGGAAGGGACAGGTAGCAGCGAGTTACAATCTGTTGTAGAAATTCCAAAGCTAACAGAAGTGAATTTAGATCGTCTTTTTAGACTCGAGTATATATGGAAGAACAACCCATGGATGGTACTTGAGTTTCCAAACCTAACAAAATTGTGTATCCATGGATGTTATATGTTAAGACATGTATTTAGTAGTTCCATGGTTGGTAGTCTACTGCAACTCCAAGAGATACGTATTATTCATTGCTCAAATATGGAGGTAATTGTTAAGGAAGAAGAAGAAGAATGTGATGGGAAAGTGAACGAGATTATTACTATGTTACCTCAACTGAAGTCCTTAATACTCATCAATCTTCGACGTCTCAAGGGATGTTACTTAGGAAATGAGGCTTTATCATGGCCATCCTTGGATACCCTGAAAATCATCGATTGCCCATCAATAGAAGTTTTCACAAAGGCACATTCAGCAACTCCAGAGCTACAAGTAATTGATACAAGTTTTGGGAGGTGTGAATTAGTAAAAGAGGAAAGCCTCAACTCCTTTATAGCTAACACCAAACAGCAACAGGTATATAAATGTTGTTAATTTCGTAGGGTTTTTCAATCATTCTTAAATCACATTTGCTCTAAATTTTCAACATATTTTTTGCATGCAGGGACTTGAATTCTAGAAGATGGAGATGATAATATTTGAATGTCGTATAAATATTAAAAGGTATAAATATTCTCCTTCTACACCTTTGTTACCATGATTCAAAACCATCTACGTAACAACTTAACTAATAAAAGGAAGATAAATACAACATTAAGATGTATTAAACCTAGTCAGTTGCTCAATTAAAGCCAGAATTTGTTTGGGTAAATGGAAATTGATAGATAAAGAAAAGCAGCCGGTGCCTTAGGCAAACCAAATGGCATAACCAGAAACTCATGATGCCCATACCTGGTATGGAAAGCTGTTTTGGTTATATCTTCATCCCGAACTTTCAATTGATGATAACCAGACCGTAAGTCAATTTTGGGGAAATAGCTTGTCCCGACTAACTGATCAAATAAATCATCGATTCTGGGTAATGATATTTATTCTTTAGCGTCAGTTTGTTCAATTTTCAGTAATCTATACACATCCGCGTCGACCCATCCTTTTTCTTAACAAATAGAACTAGATCACTCCATGGAGATGTACTCGGTCTAATGAAACACTTATCCAACAGTTCTTTTGACTATGTCATCAACTTTTTCAGCTTAGACGGTGCCAAACGATACGGTGCACGAGCTACCGGTGCCGCTCCCGGTGTTAGATCAATTCGAAACTCGACTGACCAATCTGGAGGTAAATTAGATAACTCGTCTGGGAATACTTCGGGATACTCATAAACCACTGGAATAGATTCATGTTGATCTTTTTCCTTCTTAGAATCAATTACATATGCCAAGAAGCTTTGACACCCTTTTTAAACACACTTGCGATCCTTTAAGAGATAAAACAGGCTCGTATGATGATCCCCGCTGATCACCATAAATTACAATCAGCCACTTACCCGGAAGATCAATACGTATCATTTTCTTGTTGCATACAATACTTTCTTGATTCTCTGGCAGCTAGTTCATACCCACCACTATCAAATTCCCTTATCGGCATAGGGAATAGTCGGATCGTTACAACACATCTTTCTATTTCTATTTGATAGTCATTATAAACTTTGGTGACAGGGACTTGACTCTCATTAGCAGTATCTGTAAAACCCATTTTTTTATTAAATATATAAATAATATTACATGGGCCTTTAAATATTTTTTTTAAATGTAAAATATTTATGTAATTAATTAAAGATTATAAAATAGAAATCTTAAATAAATAAATAATAAAAAGAAAAGACAAAAAATGAAAATAAAATAGAATTTGTTTTCTTTTAATTATTTGACCAAAAATGTAAGATATTATGTCAGGAGGGGTCCAATGGTAAATGTCAGAAACTTGAGGGGGCTGAATGTCATCTTTTTCAAAGATGAGGGACCTGTTTTGCCAAAAGTACATAACTGTTAGAGAAAACGACCCATCAGCCTAAAACTCGCGATTTTGTCCGATTTCTTCAACTAATAAGCCAAAACTCTTGGCATATAAATTGTAGAGCTCTGGCTTAGGAACGTTTCGGTTCAAGTAGCTCGAAAAATAGTTGAGTTTTGAGAGAGAAATCTGAGTTTGAAGTTCGGAATCAAAAATCTCGGTTTTTCACCGATTTTAGGTGAGATTCTTCACCAAATCTCTTGATTTTTATGGCTATAGTTTCGTTTTTAGGTCATCTATCAAACCTCAGTAGCCTCATGTCTCATATTTGTGTTTTCGTTGTTCGATTTTTTTTATGTTTTTAAGTTGTTAAGTTTAATTTTAAAAACAAACTTTAAATGAGTAAATGGAACTCATTTCTTGATGAAAATTCATGTTATTTATGTCAAAGTGTTGGTAAAAATATTACCAAGAGTTTGGTGCAAAAAGAATGAAGAAAAATGATCAAGAAACGAGTCATTTTCATGCTCGAAAATGAGCAGCCATGGCTGCAGACCTGCAGTTTTTATCTTGGGCCGGTTTCGTCTTGGGCCATTCTTGTTGCTGGGCCACGGCCCGGGTCGGCCTGACCCAGGACCCGCGTCCGTTTACTCTTATTTAAAAATATTGGAATAAAGTTGTTGAGGGCGGGAATCGAACTTGTGACCTCAGCTTGAAGTTGCAAGCGTTAACCAGTACGCTAAGTTTGATTTTGCTATATATAATGCATTTTTATTATTAATATGCACTGAATATTTAAGTTTCAGAAATTTGCATTTACTCCCTAAAGTTTCATAAAGTTATTTTTCCCGTAATAACTTTATAAGGCTTTCATCAAATTTATTTGGAGTTTGTGAAACGCAAACTTTGATCCAGTTTCGATTATTTATTTCATTTAGTTACCAAAATGACCCTATAAGTGGGAAATCGATATTTTAACAATACTTTACGTATTTGCTTCCAAAATTTACCGAAATAACCATTTATCTTGGGGATTGGTTTATGAGCTTCATTTTTATATTATTATTTTAAAATTTACCAAAACGACCATGTATTTGGAAATCGGTATTTTAGCAATACTTTACATATTTGCTTTATAAAATTACCGAAATGACCCAATGTCTTGGGTGTAACAACCCTTACATTCCAAATACATATAATTCACATCATCATACTCATAATACTAAAATAGTATTATTACAAAACATGAACTATCAAAATGTATCTTTAATACATATGCAAAGCAAACTAATATCAACATTTAGACTTTTCCCTTGCCTTTATCTTTCATCGTAAACTGACCTGCAAAACAGGTTAGTCCAACATCTGAGCATTAGACCAAAAGGTCTAGTGAGTGTATAATCTCATACAACAATATACATTCCAAACAATCAGTTTAGAATCAAACATGTTCCGAAACATAAGTATATTTATGTTTCTCGCGGATTACACTGCCATTACATTCTCTTATCTATTTCTCACTTGCGGTTACACCGCCATCTCACTCGCAGTTACACTGCCATTATATCACTCTCGCGGTTACACCGCCATCTCACTCGCAGTTACACTGCCATTATATCACTCTCGCGGTTACACCGCCATCTCACTCGCAGTTACACTGTCATTATATCACTCTCGCGGTTACACCGCCATTATATC
>NC_037528.1:49132113-49137467 GCF_001531365.2 Cynara cardunculus var. scolymus
CTTTTCTTCACCAAAAATTATATATACATGCACATAAAAGAGTATGGCGGCTTCACTAGCCGACCTCTCTTTCTTTTAATATACTACTCCTCATACACACATACACATCATACATACATATATCATATATATATATATATATAATTAAATAAATACATATACATATATATAACCAAAATAATAACCAGACTATTACAATATTCCCTCCTTAAAAGAATTTCGTCCCGGAATTCACTTTAAGCAAAAAGATAGGGATATTTCATCCGCATTTCCGACTCTGGTTCCTAGGTGGCATCTGATCCTTTATGATAACGCCACTGAACCTTTACTAACCCAATCTCTTTGTTTCGTAACTTCTTCACCTTATAGTCAGTAATTTGCTCCGGGATTTCTTCAAAACATAACTTTTCATCTACCTTAATTTCAGGTAATGGTATTGCCACATCTGGACTTATTAGACACTTCCTCAAATTTGACACATGAAACGTGTCATGTATTCCACTTAATTCTAAAGGAAGTTCTAACTTATAAGCCACTTCTCCAACTTTCCCAATAATAGGAAATGGTCCAACGTATCTTGGACTTAATTTCCCTCTTTTCCAAAACGTACTATTCCTTTCCAAGGTGATACTTTCAACATTACTTTATCACCTATTTGGAACTCAATCGGCTTCCGACGTTTATCTGCATAACTTCTTTGTCTATCTTGTGCCGCTTTCATTCGTTCTCGTATTACCCCAATTTTATTTGCAGTTTGCTGAACTAACTCAGGCCCAGCTAACTGTCTTTCACCTATTTCATTCCAACACAAAGGAGTTCGACATTTTCGTCCATACAAAACGTCAAAAGGTGCTGCCTAAATACTCGAATGATAGCTATTGTTGTATGCAAATTCAACCAAAGCCAAATGACTATCCCACGACCCTCCGAAATCAATAACACAAGATCTCAACATATCTTCTAATGTTTGGATAGTGCGTTCACTCTGTCCGTCAGTTTGAGGATGATAAGTTGTACTCAGCTTTATTTGTGAACCCATTTTTCTCTAAAAACTCTTCCAAAACATGGAAGTGAAATGACTATCTCTATCAGAAACAATTGATAACGGAACACCATGTCGTGTCACTATCTCATCGAGATACAACTTTGCCAATTTCTCCATTGAATATGACTCTTTCATAGGTAAGAAATGTGCAGATTTAGATAACCGATCTACTATCACCCATATAGCATCATACCCCTTCGATGTTCTCGGTAATTTGGTTATGAAATCCATAGTAATATGATCCCATTTCCAAACCGGAATTTCTAAAGATTGCAACTTACCATAAGGAYRCTGGTGTTCAATCTTTACCTGAAGACATGTCAAGCATTGTTCAACATGTTTAGCAATGTCTTTCTTCATACCTGGCTACCAATAATGTTGTCTCAAATCCCGATACATTTTATTTGTACCTGGATGTATCGCAAAACGTGATTGATGAGCTTCATTCAAGATACGCTTTCTGAGATCACCATAACATGGTACCCAAATTCTGTTCTGGAACTTCTAAAATTCTATATCATCTCTTACCAAATCAGATACTAATCCACCCAATCTTTCACGTTTGATCTTATTCTCTTTCATTGCCTCATGTTGAAATTCTCGTAACTCTTCTTGAATACTGGGTAATAACTCAACTCGTAATGTCATAGCTTTGATAGTTCCACTTTTCTCTTGTCGACTTAACGCATCGGCCACTACATTTGCTTTTCCTGGATGATACAAAATCTCACAATCATAAYCACTCACCAATTCCAACCATCTTCTCTGACGCATATTCAGATCTTTCTGATGGAATAAATGTTGCAAGCTCTTATGATCTGTGAAGATTTGGCACTTTGTTCTATACAAATAATGTCTCCATATCTTCAATGCAAACACTACTGCCGCTAACTCCATATCATGAGTAGGATACTGTCTTTCATGATCTTTTAACTGTCTGGAAGCATAAGCTATTACCATTCCATGTTGCATTAGTACACAACCCAAACCCAATTTTGACGCATCACTATATACCACAAAATCTTCTGCTCCATCTGGCAAAGATAGAACTGGTGCATTACTCAATTTATCTTTTAACATCTGAAAGGCCCGAGCTTGTGCTTCATCCCACTCATATTTAACATTCTTTTTGGTCAACTTCGTTAATGGTGTAGCAATACGAGAAAARTCTTGTATAAACTTATGATAATACCCAGCCAATCCCAGAAAACTTCTGACTTCAGTTGGAGTCTTTGGAGTTTCCCATTTCTCAATAGCTTCAATCTTGATTGGATCTACTTTAATCCCCTTTTCTGAGATAACATGCCCCGGAAATTGAACTTCTCGCAGCCAAAATTCACATTTTGACATCTTAGCACACAATTTCTCTTGTTTCAACAATTCCAGAATTAATCTCAAATGATGTGCATGTTCTTCTTCTGATCGGGAATATATCAGAATATTATCAATGAAAACAATCACAAATTTATCCAGATAAGGACTACACACCCTATTCATCATATCCATAAATGTTGTAGGCGCATTTGTGAGTCCAAATGGCATCACCAGGAACTCATAATGACCATAACGTGTACGGAATGCTGTTTTAGACACATCCTCATCTCGGATCTTCAATTGATGATATCCAAACCGTAAATCAATCTTTGAAAAATAAGTAGCCCAAACCAATTGATCAAACAAGTCGTCAATTCTTGGGAGAGGAAACTTATTCTTGATTGTCAATTTATTCAACTCCCGATAATCAATGCACATTCTCATTGATCCATCTTTCTTTTTCACAAACAGTACCGGTGCACCCCATGGAGAAGTACTTGGTCTGATAAAACCTTTATCTAACAGTTCTTTCAATTGAGACATCAATTCCTTTAATTCAGAAGGAGCTAATCGATAGGGAGTACGCGCAACAGGTGTTGCTCCAGGAATTAATTCAATCTGGAAATTTATCATTCGATCCGGAGGTAAGTTTATCAAATCTTCCGGAAATACCTCAGGAAATTCCCTTACAACTGGAATATCCCCCATCTTTCCCTTCTCTTTCTTCACATCTATGGTATATGCAAGAAAACTAACACATCCTTTCTGTACATACTTTCTAGCCTTCAAGACTGAAATTAGGCTAGAGTAACGATCACGTTTATCTCCATATATCACAACCCTTCCTTTCTCAAGTAAGTCTATATGAATCATCTTCTCATTACAGACTATATTGGCTTGGTTTTCAGATAACCAATCCATGCCTATAATTACATCAAATTCTCTTAAAGGTAAAGGAAATAGCTGTATAGGTACTTCACATCCTTCTATACTTATAACACACTCATCAATTCTTTCCTTCACCAAAACCTCACTATCATTTGCTGTTTCCACAATTAGATCYTCACTTAACGCTTTAGATTCTAAATGTGCGCAGTGAACAAATGATGGTGACACAAAWGAACRATTTGCACCCGAATCAAATAAAACTTTGGCACATACTGAATTAACAAGGAATGTACCTGTCACCACTTCAGGGTGTTCTTCTGCCTCGCCTCTCGTCATCTGAAAGGCTCTCCCTTTTGCATTAGAGTCTGTCTGTCTTGTTCCTCCCCGTCCACTTGGACTAACACGATTATCCACTTGGCCACGACCTGTTGGCACATACCCAGATCCTCGACCCCCAGAATATCCAGAACCCCGACCTCCAGCAAAACCAAACCCTTTATTCTTTGCTTGCGGACAATCAATACTTATATGTTGGGGTGAATTACAAATATAACATCTTCGCATCACCCGACAATCTCGAGCTATATGTCCAGATTCCTGACATTTAAAGCATACTCGAGATTCTGTATTGCAGTTTCCCTGATGTATTTTATGACATCGAGTACACGCCTTATCATTAAACCTTGAGAGTGGTCAGTTCACATTTTCCATAAACCTTGGTCTACGGAAATCAGTGACTGTAACTTCCCCCTTTCTTTTCTCTCCAACCCTTTCTTGCGGTTGTCGGTTAATATCTTGTTCCAGTATTTCAGCAGCATCAACTGCCGCTTGAAATGTTGTCGGATTCCTGGATATCACATACTTTCTAAGATTTGCCTCCAATCCCCATATATACTTTCTTACCTTACTGTTTTCGGATATAATATAAGCTTCGGCAAATCTAGATTGTTCCATGAACACTTCAGTATACTGGTGAACTGACATATTTCCTTGTTCAAGACGAAGGAAATCATCTTCCAACTTTCGAACTGCAGCTTCAGGACAATAGTGCATTTTAAACTTTATCACAAAGTCTTCCCAAATCATAGTTTTCAGAATATTCGGGTCCGAACTAAACAGAACTTCCCACCAATACAAAGCACTTGATCTCAAACGAGATACAACAAACATAACTTTATCTTCTTCTGCACTTTTACTGATGTGCAGACTCAGCTCAATCTCCTTTAGCCAACACATAGCTTTAATAGGATCATGTTCACCAGAAAATTTAGGAGGTTTACACGCAAGAAACATCTTGATATCTCCTCCCTTTTGTTCTRAGGAYRCAGTAATAGGTACAGATGTACCAGTTACCGGTGTACTAGCTCCGACTTCCTCTTGCTCAGAATTTCTTTCCACATTTGGATCAGTTTGGTTTGTATGTCTTAACAAATTTACCAAACTCTCCTGCAATTTTCCCAACTCAGTTGCCAATATATCTTGAGTAATATATTCAGGGTCGGAAACATTATGTCCACCCCTCGCTCTTCCTTGACCTCGGCCAGACATTGAACTTTCTTGAGTCGACAATTCATGTTCCCCATGCGTTTCTTGTCTAGTACCTCGCCCTCTTCCTCGTCCTCTACTACGACTTCGTGTTTTATTATATTTTTTGGATTCTCTTCTTGCATAACATTCCTTCTTCCCCGACCTCTTCCATAGCCAGCAAAGGTCCTTTCCGATTGATTGGGATTATCTGCCATTTCTTAGTATGTAATCTTTTCTGTCACAATTAAACACACATGATTATTCTCATAATCATAACATAATAACACATTTATCCTCATGCCCATTCATAACTCAGATTATATCAATCATATATAATCTACCTTTCTCATAATAGTTTCAGCTATAACATATTCCCATGTTCATAAACCCAGTGAAACATATTATCTTAACTTTCCACACCTCTAGTTTAAGTCTAAGTATTTCGCAAATACCCAGATCCCTTAAACTAAGGCTCTGATACCAACTGTAACAACCCTTACATTCCAAATACATATAATTCACATCATCATACTCATAATACTAAAATAGTATTATTACAAAACATGAACTATCAAAATGT
>NC_037528.1:49138187-49148360 GCF_001531365.2 Cynara cardunculus var. scolymus
CGGTCAAAACACTTGAAAATATATTAACATCCTTGTCCGGTTTAGAAATCCGGACAACACATCACTTTCTTTGTCATCCGGTTTAGATTAAACCTGACAATACATATTTCAATCTTTGACCGGATTAACACAATCCGGCCAATATATCACTTGAATTATTTAAACGGTTTACACATTATCCGGTCACCTCTTGTCCGGTATAAAAGATATCCAGACATCACTTGGCCGGTTTACATATTACTCCGGACACCTCTTGGCCGGTTTATACATTATCCGGTCACCACTTGTCTGGTTTAGACAATATCCGGACAAAGTTTAAACGGTTTAAGTATCCGGATTTCAATCCGGACACCACTTGGCCGGATTTATTCAAGAATCAACATAAAATGCAACTGAATCCACAATAACCAGTTCTAAAATGCTTATCAGATCATATATATAAGCAATTCATATTCAAGCTCTAAACACTCACCTTTTAGAAGTTGTGAATCAAAGCTTTTAAAACTTTCTTCTTCTTCTTCCTGTGCAAAACTTTAAAACCCTCCAGAGCAATTTTCCAAATATAAAAGGTGTAAGTATGTGTTCYTTTTCTTCACCAAAAATTATATATACATGCACATAAAAGAGTATGGCGGCTTCACTAGCCGACCTCTCTTTCTTTTAATATACTACTCCTCATAGACACATACACATCATATATATATATATATATATAATTAAATAAATACATATATATATATATAACCAAAATAATAACCAGACTATTACATTGGGAATATGTATCTAAGTGTTATTTTAAATATAATCCTTAAGAAATTACCAATATGACCCAACAATATGGAAATTGATATTTTAGCGATACTTTACGTATTTGCTTTATAAATTACCGAAATGATCCTATGTCTTGGGATTGGTATCTATGTTTTATTTTGAATATAATCCTTAAGAAATTACCAAAATGACCTCACGATTAGGGAAGCGGTATTTTAACAATACTTTGAGTATTGCTTAATAAAATTACCAAAATGCCCCTATGCTTTGGATTGGACTTTTAAGCATAATTTTGATATTCGACTTATGATATATACCAAGAATGTTCTAAATTAGGGAATTGGTTAAAGCTATACCTTTGGTATTCGGCTTCTTAAGATAACCGAAATGCCCTAGACTTGGAAAATTGATATTTTAAACATTATTTCGAGTATTAATTATGTTGGACTATAAAGTTATAGCATGACTATTATTTATATGGGTGTGACATGTTGTCACTGTTTTTCACTTACGAATTTTAAAAGAGACGTTTTGACCACAAAACATTATTTATGTTGCAAACTATTTAGTTCAGTTATTTGGTTAAAATGCTTATTGTTCAAGAAAATGTGAAGTGTAGTGCACATTTTTATAAAATGTACGAGCAACTATTAATATGTAACGGCGTCACATTATTAATAATGTTTCAAGAAAAGAAGCGAATTTGAGATATGATGGTATCGGGGGTTGGTCAATAAATATTATTAAGTTTAGTCGTGCTAAGATTGTTGGAGAATAACGATCAATTTAGTTTCGATTATTTAAGATGCTTAAGAATGGTATGAATTATCACGTAGGTTGCGTTTTTTGAGAGAACGACCTATCGAACGTTAACGATTCAAGGTGAGTCTTCATGAGACTTACAATGGGATGCATACCTATGTATAAATTTATTTTCGAGCATTATATGATTTATATAATAATGTGTATATATGCATGATGTTTCAGTTTACATACACGATATATTTTACATGTATATTATTTTATGATCAGTTGCATGCTATGTGTTTATTTTGTTTACAAATAACTCTAGCATGTTATTTCATTTGAAAGTTTTATGATCAATTTTAGCGGGTGAGCGTTTGACCAAGAAGTCACATGACAAGTGGTACAACCCCGTAATGAGTGTCTAGATAGGTACAGGTCGGACAACTCAGGGAATGCCAGTGACTAAATGACTCATACCCGACAGATAATTTATGAGATCTCTTTTCTTTCAGTGTCGCATGTTTCTCAGAAAATGCATACTATTTGGTACAAAGTTTACAAGTTGATATGTATGATGTGAAATGATCTTTACTCACGCAAACCATGAACTCACTGAGCTTTATAAGCTGACTATAGTATGCATCTCAGGGACAGAAGGTTTCAGGTTGGACAAAGAAAAGAAGGGCATACATAGAGACTTGTCTAGTCCATTTAAGTTCAATATTTAGGTGCAATCATCTATGATAGATAAATTTGTAAAGCAACCCGGTATGGGACGGGCTGACATTAAGTTATATATATATTTTTTTTAAAGTCTTCCGCTGTAAACGGTTTAAAGTTTTAATTTAGCCATTATTTTTGGAGTGCTTTTGGAGAATCCGTTTTAGATTACGTAACATCTCTCATAGTAAAAATATGGGTGTTACAGAATCAACTACTAATGCAGAGTCTAAGGGTGTAGGTTTCAAATATGAACAACTACCAAATAATGGTGACAAAAAAGAATAGTTTGCTCCAGAATCAAATAGCACATTATCTTATACGAAGTTTATAAGAAACGTACCCGTCATCACATCTGGAATTTCCTCCGCTTCCCCTCTGGACATTTGAAAGAACCGTCCCTTTGCTCTTTTTGATTCACCTCTTCTGATACTGATACCCCTACGATTGCTCTGAGTGTTACCAGCCGAGTTTGATCTTTGATTTCTCAGTTGTGGGAAATCGAGTTTAATATGATTTGGAGAGTTGTAGTGAAAACAGTGTTGAGGCATTTGACAATCCCTAGAAATATGTCGTGACTCCCCACATCTATAACACCTTCTCTTTTCAATATTGCGGTCACCTTGGTGGATACAGTGATATCTTGGGCAAGGTCTCTCGTTAAATATTTGAATTGGATGGTTTTCATATTTAACAAACTAGGGTTTTTGAAAATCTGTTGACGATCCTTCCCATTTTCTTTTTTCTCCGATCCTTTCTCCCACTTGTCTATTCTTATTCCTTTCAGTGGTTTCAGCCACATCAACTGCAGATGGAAATGTAGCATAATCCATTGCAATCACAAACTCTCTGATAGAGGAATTCGATCCATAAACATATCGTTCAACCTTACAGGATTCCAAAGAGATATAGTGTTCTCCAAATCTAAAATGTTCAATAAATTTCTTCGTATATTCCCGTACAGTCAGATTCCCATGTTCCAACTTTAGAAATTCTTCCTTTAGTTGACTAACTCCAGCTTTAGGACAAAATTGCTATTGAACCTGTCCGTAAATTCCATCTATGACATCGTTTGTAAAATATTAGGTTTGAACAATGATTCGATTTCCCACCAATACAAGAGCATTAGATTTGAGCACATAAACAGAAAATCTAACTCGATCTTCATATAAACATTTGCTGGTATCAGAGACCGACTCAATCTCCTTTAACCAACATATAGCTTTTATCGGGTCTCTTTCAAAATTAAACGTAGAAGGTTTGCATGTTAAAAACATTTTAATGTCACCCCCTCTTTCCTTAGAAGTGTGAACTTGTAGATTAATTTCAACTCTTTATGTTTCCACACAAGCAGGAATTCCCAATATTGATGTTAAAGTGTTTCAGAGCTTATCCATTTCCTCAGCAAGCATATCCCAAGTAACATACTTGTTAGGATTGAATTTTAGTATTAAATTGTATTCGTCTTGAAAATCTATAATTGTAATATTAGCGTGTTTGGCTTTGTATGTAGTTGTTGACTTTGACTAGAGGATTCAATGTTTGACCTTATATATACTTTGTCTTCTAGTGTAATAGTATGAGAGGAGCTTAATTGTAATACTTACGTACATTTGAGATTTATAGAAAGTTTGATTGAGTTGACTTTTCAAACATTCTTAATGTTAACATGAAGATTGCCATTGATTCATAGATATAATTGAAGATTGATCATATTGTGGACTCACAGTACTCTCGATGTTGAGTCTGCTCTTGATCCACAGATCTGGTTCTGTCTTGTTCCTCGTTAGAAAGATAAAAATGAAATTCATAATATATTATAGATTTATATAAATGTAATTTTTTTTATCTAATGTGATATTTATCAATATAATAGCCAACATATTATTTAATTACAAGCAAATAAACTAAAATTACATAACTTACTTCAAAAGTGCCATCTTTAGAACCAGAAACGATTATTCCAGAGTCAGCTCTAGAACCTACTCAACCAGAACCAGAGCCATTTCTTGTGGCTTATGTGCCTCAATAACCAGCACAACCATATGAGGACAGAGTTCAAGAAACAATTACAACCATGTATACGCTTAGAAGACCAATCATCGCTGTAGCTGCCTTAGCATCTCAACCTCCAAAAAATATCAAACTTAAGGCACCATTTATTGTTGCCAATACTCCAAACACCAAATTGGTGCTAAATAAATAGTAAAACACCAAAGTTGGGATTTCACGTTGGCTTGAAGAGAATTGGAATTAAAATTGGTGCTAAATTTAGGATTAGGTGTTGGATTTGAGATGTTTTGAATGTATTAAATATTTTAGTAATATAATTAATGTTAATCAATATTGAAATTTTTAGAGTTGAATGTAATTATTTTTGAAGTTAAACAATTCATATTTAGAGACATTACATAAACACTTTTGTGGTCTTTTTGGTTCAGGCAAAAGAATGAAAATAAAAATGACAAAAGATAAAAATGAGAATGAATTTTCAAATTCCACCGGTTTAACTTGTAATGAAAATTTTGGGTTTGTAAGGGAATGAACTCATTATATTATATAAAATCATATAATTCTTTTATTTTCAATTCCATTAATCTAAATCTATAATATATTATAAAACATTTGACAAAAACTCTTAAACACTATTTTTTATGCACAAAGTACTGTTTATTGATGTATATTACTTAAAATTCAAAATTTCAAGTAAATTGTGCGTAAGTACAATTTATTAAAGCTTCATTATTTAATTTGTGTAACTAACTATAGATAAACGCAATCAAATACGGGATAAACATCTCATTTTAAATAAAAAAAATCTAAAATATAATTAGGATAATCATTAGTTATAACAAAATACGATAAATAAATTACTTCATTATTAAATCTAAATTAAATTATAAATAAAATATTGAATTAAAAAAATTACACAAAAAACCAAAACTTTAAATAATAAATTTGATTCTAATATCGATATATATATATATATATATATATTCCAAATTTTTATATATATTTAAATTTATATTTTATTCAAAAATAAAAACATTATCGCTTTCTCAAAACCACTAAAACCGTATTATATCGACATAGATAAATAATAAAACGAAACATTAAAATTGATATATATTTCGCTATATTATGCGAGCACCCTTCTAGTTATATGATAAAGCATTTGATAAAAACTCTTAAAAATCATTTTTTTATGCATAAGGTACTGTTTATTGATGCATATTACTTATAATTCAAGATGACAAGTAAATTGTGTGTAAGTACAACTTATTAAAGCTTCATTTTTAAATTTGTGTAACTAATTATCGATAAACATAATTAAATACGTGATAAACATCTCGTTTTAAATATAAAAAATCTAAAATATAATTAGGATAATCATTAAGTTCAAACATAATACTTAATTAATATATTATTAAACCAAAATAAATTACTTCATTATTAAATTTAAATTAAATTATAAATAAAATATTGAATTAAAGAAATTACCAAAAAAAATTAAATAGTAAATTTGACACTAATATCAATATATATTTTTTTCAAATTCTTATGATATCTTTAAATTTATATCTTATTCAAAAATAAAACATTATCGTTTTTTCAAAATCATTAAAACCGGATTATATCGACAGAAACAAAAAATAAAAAGAAACATTATAATTGAAATATATTTCACTGCATTATGCACACAACCTTCTAGTTTTTGTTTAATACATCTAACCAAAATTCTTTTAACACCATCCGGATACTTTTCAACAAATCTTGAATACTCTTGGTTTTAAGAACCACGTTATCACTTGCTTTTAAAATCTATTCTAGCTTTTTGTATATATTAAAAGTGTACTCACGCAATATAATAAGATATATTTTACTTTTTAATGTTTTATTTTATTATTTATTTTTGTCGATTTTGTAACACGACTTTTCTTATTTGGAGAAAACATAATGATTTTATATTTGAATAAAATATAAACTTTAAGTCTCTATAAAATTTTTAAAAAGTATATTTATATTAATTTAAAAATAACAATTAAAAAGTTTTTGTTTGTTATATAATTTGTTTAATTTAGTGTTTATTATAATTTAATTTATGTTTAATAAGAATGTAATGTAATTTATAAAGATAATAATTAAATATTATATTAGAATTCGATGATTATCTTCTTTTTTTTTGATTTTTTATATATAAAATGAGATGTTTTTTTTTGTATTTGAGTATGTTTATTAATTAGTTATATGAATTCAAACATGCAGCTTTAAAAATTTATACTCATGCATCATTTATTTGTAAATTTTGAATTTTAAGTAATATGTATCAATAAATAATACTTGATGCATAAAAAATGATTTTAAGAGTTTTTCTCAAATGCTTTATAATATAGTATATAGATATAGGGAGAAAGGCAGTTTAAAATACAAAATATATTATACAAGTCAATCTCTTGTATAGATGARCAACGATGTAGATTAAATCGGCTCTTAAATTTACTTTCAACCTTATCTCCAACTGATTTAATAACCGCCTTTAAAAAAAAATTAGAGCCCAAATTTGGTTTATATAGTTTATAACAATCATAGGATTTGTATTTAGAATTTCATCTATTTATATAAATATATAATACAACTTGTCTTGTACAAATAATACCAAACCCACTTACATTGAACATAAATAACTATATGATCAACCACAAAGGTGGTGTCGGATTGGTTTGCGCTTGACTTCAAAGGTCAAAAATAGCAGGAGGTATCAGGTTCAAATCTAATGAATAATAAAAATTCCCTTGTGACCACAGAGATTCAAATGCGATAACTCCGGGTTATCTGCAAAGCATGTGGTCGCCCTAAGATTAGTCGACTCGAATAACGGGTTGGATATCTAGGTTAATAAAAAAAAACTACATGATATGTTTTTTCAAAAAAAAAAAAAAAAAAGAATTACATAATATGATTATAAATGTAAAGCATAAAGTTTAACCTTAATCTTTGACTTTTAATTTGTTCTTTTTATCTCTTAAATGTCATATTAAATTCAGCAATAAATGCAGTTATAATTAAGGGTGCAACAATGTTGATCCATTTCTTATATAAAAGTATGGTTAAGCCCCACATAATCCATCAACAACATACACCCAACAAAGCTCAACATGGCAAAGTCATTGATTTTCATCACATTTCTTGTGTTTTTTTATGGTTATATATGATTGGTAATTCTTCTTCATTAATACTTTTATCATACATAATTTCTTGAAATTTAAATGTTCTTCTTCAGTTTTAGCAGATATCTTGTGTTTTCGATTAACATAAAATCCATTACTGTTAGCTATTTTGATGATTACTAACTTATTGATCATTTAGAGAATTTTATAATTGTTTGCTGATATGGTCCTATAAGTGTGTATCCTGAATTTACAGATATGGAGTTATCGATGGCTGACAAAGTTTGTGAAGAAAATCGTTATCTAAATCCCGGATGTGAGATACATGATTGTATTGATATTTGCAAGAGAGTGCATGGACCTAATTCCCAGGCAAAATGCATATACTCCGTTTGTAATTGTGTTTTTGATTGTCCGTCAAAGAAAACAAATCTTAGAAAATGGTGACGACTCTCCTCTCCCTACTTCCGTGCACCGAGGAAATACATAAATTGTAAAATTTAATATCTACAAATGCTGCTAATATTATTTAAGAATCTTGTTACTTTCGAACTCCATCAACCTCCCTAATTTTGTGTGCAAATATTGTTTTACTCCATTTCTTCTAACTACATGTGTTTGATTATGTCAAACCGATCCAATAAACTTGAAGTCTTCAGATGAGCCTTTACTAATCCTCGTCCCCCGTAAATGTGTTTTTACGTGTCAAAAAGACACAAAAATCAACTAATTAGATTTTTTTTATAATTAAATATTTTTATTATATCCCTCAAACCAACCGTAAAATGTTTTTTTACAAATTAAAAAAGACAAAAACTAATAAACCACCTATTTTTTACTATAATTGGGCCATTTATCGAGCTCAATAACCGGTTCTAGATTTAAAAGATGAATGAAAAATCAGTTTTTCGGTCTGAACCACACTAGTTAGGATCAATTGTGTTATCGATCCTAATTGTAACTTTAATAAACGGTTCCACCATAAGCTCCAAAGCGTTCTAATTACAAACAATACAAATAAAATTAGTGTCATTTGAATATTTTTCAACACTTTTTCTATAAATAGTAAAAAAAAATTATATTTAACTATCAGATTTAGATATTTTAGCATTAAAAATATTATTAAAATATTCAACAGATTTAATATACTTCAACAAACTTCCAACATTTAATTGATAAAATTAATTAAAAAAAAATATTTATCTCTCTCTATATGCATTTAATTTTTTAGGGTTCTCCAATTTTTTTATTTTTGAAAAAGTTTTGGAGTATCGTTTAAAACGAACAATTAGAATAAAATTTACATTTAGTCTATCTTAAAGAATCTGTTGAAAATGTTTTAATAGATATAAACATTGACTGATTAAGAAACGTAAATTTAATCGATCATATGGTTGGGCCTAATCATATCCATAATACCAATTTTGACACAGTTCTTGATTTTAGGACTAACCATATGCCCCAACATGTTTTAGTAACGAACAATGGAAACAAAATTAGTTTCATCTGAACATTTCCCATGGTTCTTTCATAAAATAAAATAAAAAGTGAAATAAAATTACAAAAAAATTATATTTAACTCCAATAGTTTCTTCAATATGAAGATTTAAGCATTAACTATGTCGTTAAAATATTCAATACATTTCATACTCCAACAAACACTCAATATTTAATTGGTGGGAACGATAAAAAAAGCATTTCTCTCTCTACTAGAATTGAATTTTGGGAATTCTTTAAAGTCACATACTAAAAGTCCAACGAACTTTCTATTGAACATAAAGTTCAGTGTAAGTATCAATGAAAGCAGCAAAATCGTTAGCATGCAAAAAAGAACCATGAGCAAAAACATATCAACATTATCAAAGACAAATCATAGAGATCTTGTTTTGTCGATGTATCTTGAAGAATGTTGGTGGATAATAACGCTATTTCAAGATAAGGCAAGGAACCCCTATGAAATTCTTCCAAATCTTCACATTATGTGAATATATCAAAACAAACAAATAACCACATAAATTCTTACCACTCTTTTTCATAAACAAATAGAAAAATTCTTCCACGTGCTCTTTTTTAATGCGTTCATGTATATGATGGTTGGAGAATCGAACAAACAAACAAATAGAGAATGAGAAAGCAAAAAGATGCTTTCCGTTATGGATTTCAGTGGGTTTTTCGAGTATGCAATGAGCAAACAAACAGGATTTGAACCCGAGGGAGTAGGTTTATTGGCTTATTGATTTGAAACCAATACTATAACGACATACTATCCAAATCTAATAAAGAATGCTATTATTTAAAAAATGAATAAACTGGTTAGCCAGATGGACCTTTTAACCCTATTCCTATCACTTTCTGTCCTAATCATGGAAAAAAGTAAACGATTAAACCAAAGTTATAACCGCATATCAGGTGAAATTTCAATAACCAATATAACCGGTCACAAATGCAAGAGACTGTTTTTATAGGACAGTGACTAATTCGGGCCAAAACAAACTACAATGAACAACCAAATGATGAGAGATATGGATTTTAAGCAATTATAGTGAATCTGTAACAACCCAAAAAAAAAAGAAAAAAAATTAAATGTAATTTAATGACAGGAAACCCAATGGTCATGAAACCTACGACTATTAAGCATGACTTATCGTTTCATATTCCGTGAAACCGCCGATGGGGTTTAGTATAAAATGGGAGTTTGTAGCTTTATGTGTAGCTTGGGGTCAAGAAGGAGAACTATTGTGAGAAAAGACGACGGTGGACGCTGTAA
>NC_037528.1:49148460-49160505 GCF_001531365.2 Cynara cardunculus var. scolymus
AAACGAACGGGCTAAACGAACATAAATAAATATTACTTGAATTCAAAGTAAATAAATAAAATATTGTATATTAAATTTAATATATAAACGAACATAAACGAACATAAACGAACGTAAACGAACGATAAATGAACGAACGTAAACGAACGGTAAATGAACGAACGTTCATGAACATAAATGAACGAATGAGACTCTTGTTCATGTTCGTTCGTTTAACTAAACGAACACAAAAAATTGTTCATGTTCATTCATTTATTAAATAAGCGAACATAAACGAACTTCCTGCCGAACGGTTCGCTGAACGTTCGGTTCGTTTACAGCCTTACAAATCACTATCCCCAAACTCCATGTCGTCTCCATGTCCGGAACATCATTATTTTACTTAATGCACATCTATTTAATTCATCTTTTTATTCTCTCTCTTCACTAAAGTGATGATATGCAAGGTGTTGATTGGTGGATAAGGAGAGACATGAAGTTTGGGAACAAGATATCTTCGATTAATGGAGCAAACTCGAGTACCTCCCTGTTTAATTTCTCTCGACTCTTTACACCCCTATTGGCAATTTCTACCACATGCTAATACATTTCTTATAAATTTTTTGTGTTCTTTGACAACCAAGTTACATGTTTTGCTTTAAAAAGGTCAATGATGATAAGGATCTCAATAGCAATCTGGTTTGAAAATGTCCTTTTTTTTTATTAACCTGGATATCCAACCTTCTATGCGAGCTGACTAATCCCAGGGTGACCACCTGCTTTGCAGATAGCCCGGAGTCACCACATTTGAACCTCCGTGGCCACTAGGGGATTTTTATTCCTCCTTGGATTTGAACCTGGGACTTCCTGGTACTTTTGACCTTTGGAGCCAAGCTCAAACCAATCAGGCACCACCCTTGTGGTTAAACTTGCTTTTTTGCTTATGTCCTGTAAATGTTTCGGGCTTATCAGAGAAAACCACCAAAATTAAACCCTGAATTTCAAGTGTGATCCCAGTGCATCAAGACTATTCGTGGTTCATGAGAGCTGAAGAGAAAAGTCTTTTGTACAAGCATTTTCCTTAATTTTGCAAAGAAACTGTTTCTGTGACCCTGAAACACTGAAGTTTTATTTTTGCCTAGATGAATGTTATGCAGAGAAGTTACTTACAGCCATATAAATGCCAACTCAGTGGACCAATTTAACAATTTGCAGGAGTTACTCAATAGTGTTATGTAGTTTTTGTATCACAGTAACTCCCTCATAGACGATTGACACCCGACTTATCCCCATACTTGGTTTAAGGTCATTTTATTTTACAAATATGAACCTTGCTGCAAATGGGTACAAGTTTGCAAACACAAAGCTTAATCTATAAAATTAAGAATAATAATCAAAGAGGGTGAGTGCCTAAATCAAAGTTATGTCTATGACACGTTGAACCTAGCTCTAGCATGGCCCTGAGATACCTGGAAATGCTCTGTCATGCCTAAATGTGCCATCAGAAGCCAAACATGAGTTAGAAATTCACCACCTCTCCCAAGCTGCTGCGAATGCTGAACCCCTCTGCAGTTAGCAGCAGCATAAGCTAAGATCTCGATCCATACTTGACTCACCACCTTCCACATCGGTCCCCTTTCCATTTCCCTCAAATCTAATGCGAGTCTGCAACCCTCAAACAGTACAGATTTGGATCGATCCCCCTTCACAATACTAGGCAACAATTCCTTACAATCAACTTCAAGCAACTTTCTGCATGCTTCTGCTTTTTCGGTAATAGGACCTTTTGTTTTGAAGAAACGCATGGCATCAGCACACGTGTCACGATACCTGATTATTCCAATACCCATTGGCAGCATTTCAGGGTTTGAAATGAGAAGATTCACCAAATATTCAGATATGTGCTTGCTTTCAATGCGGTTGATTTCAAATGGATCGTTAACCTCCGAGTAGTAGCAAAGAGCAGTAGCAATGTGCCAGATAAGAACAATTTGGTAGAATTCCGCCTCATTGATGCTCCACAGAAGAGTGGTACACTTATTCTTTTGGAGAGAAAAACTAGAAAAACTACCATTCTGAATACATAATGCTTTAGAATCATAGCTACAAGCCATGAAATCACAAAAATGTGTGTAAATCATATCCTTTAGGTTGTCAGAAACATTTCTATATGACTGGTATCGTTGGGTCTCTAGATACTTATCTACCCCAAATAATTTCTGAGCTGGCAAAAATCTAGCTGGCTTCTCCCCGAGGGCTACACTTAGTAGGTCTGACTGAGCAGTGGAATTGGACCACCTTTGTTTACTCGGTTGCTTTAGGAATGGGAATATGAGGATGTTACGAGTGTGGTTCTGCTGGTTCAACCAGATATCAGTCCAATCCGAGCGGAGCATGGTAATAAGCATGAAGATTTCCTTTAAGATTTCTGCTGCCATTAGTAGGTAAGTAATGGCAACGTCAATGACACCGAAATTGCCCATTTCACTGTAGAAAAGGAAGCCCAGAAGTACCAGAAGAATGAGAAAAGCACTAGTTGCGTGAAGTATGAGGCCTGTGTAAGTATAGACCACCGTTGCTTTCGTGTAAAGCTGGTCATATGCAAATCCGATTTCAATCTCAACCACGCAGAAAGCTTCACGAGCAGAATCAAGATGGCGGAAATAGGTTTTGCTCCTATCCCTATCTTCGTATGTGAGTATGAGGTCAACAAAAAGCCGCTTGAATGTTTGGAATAGATCGTATGCTTCGAGAATTTCCTTACACGGGCTTTCAGGAGATGCATGAACGATGGGAAGAGGGGGTTCTGCGACCCCCTCAATCTTCATAATGAAACCCTGTGACTTTTTCAGTTGGAACTCCTCCAGGAATTTGACATAATCAGGACCTGGGTCGGCAGGGCCAAGCATTGACTCTCGGAGATGCTCAGTGTTTCCTACCCTTAGAGCCCAAACACGTTGAAAACATTTGATGCAACCGGCTGCAAAAACGAATATGCTTAGCAGCGGAAGATGAGAGCAACCTGGCCAGGACAACAAGAGGATATAGAGAGCAACTCCTGATTGAAACACCAGAAACACCAAGTGTCTTAACCAAAGCTCATTGTCTTCCGAAGAGTAGGCAGTGATCGAGTTTGGACCACCAAGGTGAAGAAGGAGAAACGATGCCCAGAAAGACATGAGCTCTCTTGTGTTCGATTTCTGATGTTTTGAAATGGAATGAGGGGCGTTGTTGCATACTTCTAAGGCACTTTGGGCAGTAATACTTAGGGCTATCGGTACAACCGCATATGCCAAAAAGTATATGAACCAGAGAATGGTTCTGAGTAGGGTTCTTGGATGGGTTTTCCGAATATTTCCTAGTAGACTTAAGATGATCTGCAAACTAAGGCTGGCGAGGATCAGTCCCCGCAGTGCCTGCTCATTCCACATCTGTTTAACATCTTCTGGTACCACCTGGAATAACGTTCTCTCGTCTCCAAGCGTGATTGAACCTATGACCGATAAGAAGTTAAAAAGGTAAGGCATTCAGCCGCATGTTCGATAGCGATGGAGGATAGATTTATGAACAACATGGTATTAGTAAAGAAGTATTTGTGAACAAGAGACAAAACTTACCATTGGAAGTCATCACCCAACAAGATTCTTCAACTAACGCGGTAGCTTAACCGGTAAGGACTTGAGTTTGCTCGCGTTAGGGCTACTGGAGGTTTGTCGCTCTGTTAAGTTCAGAGTCTCATGGGATTAGTTGAGATGAGCACAAGCTAGCCCAGACGCCCACGGTTATCCAAAGATTCTTTCAAGTCCTTAGAATTTCACTTTTAAGGAAGGTGTATATAAAGGATGGGATCTCTGATTATTATGCAAGTGTATGTCATATCCTAATTACTAAGAAAACTCCATTACAATTTCAAGGTAAAGTTTTACAAAATATTTAGAAATGAGTAATTAAATTTCCAACAAGAAATTCTTGGTCAAAGACAGAGGAAAATAGTATGAATTCTTATTGTTCTTCCAGTTCTCTTCTATGTTCTTTCAGTGACATGTTCCCAGAAATTCCTGAGGCCGGTGTGGTGGTGGTGGTGTGGTGTGGTCAGTGGTGTGGTGTGGTGTGGTGGGTTGGGAGGAGGTGTTGGTCTATACTGACAATTTTAAGATAACTGAACTTACATTTTCCTTGTTCATACATTAAAATAACAAGATTAGACCAGGAGAAATTAAGGTGCCATTTATATTTTTTTAAGATATGTTAACGTCTGAAGTCTTATTTCATTTTTTATTGATAAGAGGTGGTGTTGAAGTGTGTAAGCATCATCAATAAGAATGTTTGTTTTTGTTAACTTATCAAAAATAATATTTTAATTTTATTTAAAATCAAAATAGAAGTGTTGTTATTAATTCAAGAATACTAAGTTTTGTGCTATTAAGACTTGTACATATTAGATGTTCTCAGTTCTCAAATGTTCCATTGTCAAGGTACAAGTCGTAAAGCTTGAGTTTGTTATAGGCCTCTGGTTTTTTAGGTTTCCAAATTTTTTATTTTTTGTTTTAGAATATTAATGGTTTTACCTCTTGTCCAATAAGAGGAAGGTAAGAGGTTTTAAGCTTTTATCACGGAAAAAGAAGTCTTATAAGTCTCGGAAAAAGAACTTTCAATATCATATATGATTAACCTTTTCTTTGAGCGTGTTTAATTATATATGGTTTAATGTCTATATGTTGTAAATGCAACATTTATTTGATCATATATGATTAAACTCGTATATCATGTGTGTAATCATATATGATATTGAAACTTCTCGCCTTCTCGTAAAATATTTAGTTTCTTGTTTGTTCAAATGAGAGGGTAATCCATCTACCAGAAAGGTCAAATCACATGTGATTCTAGAGTAAGTCACATATAATACACACACCGTGTTGACCAGCCATTGCACACATGACTTTTCATGCGACCTTGGTAGCATAGACTAGTTGTGGGTCCTTCTGGACGTTTTATATCACATGTGATTTTGCTTTAGAATCACAAAAAGGCTAATTATATTGAGAAGGTGAGAAGGGAAGGTTAAGAGAAGGTTCATGTGTGAATCATTGGAAAAATCTATTTAAAGATGCATATATGAACCATACGAATAACTTGCAACTCCTATTCACATATGCATTTTCTTTAGATCTTTTCAATGTTTCACATACGAATCTTCCTACAACCTTCTATCCTTACTTTCTCATGATATTTAGTCTTAATATGAACCGACCCTATATATATATATATATATACACACACACACACACCACTCTTACCATCCAACAATGGCTTTGTGTTGAATGATTGCATAAAAGTTCTTCTGTTGCTTCCTTCTTTGTTCTTGGTGTGACAAACCACATGACATCTATTTTTCAGGTGTTCAATTTTGTTCATCTATAGTTGATTATTTCTCTTGTTACATATGGCATTTTACGGAAACATGGTTTTGCTATGCATCGTTTCATATATTTGGAAAACCATGAACTCGTTAAGCATGGTAGCTTAATACATCGAACTTTTTGCTGTGAAATGATGCAGATTGTATAGTTAGATAAGATTTAAATGACGTTGGCAGTTTATCATGCATATGATGCCAAGCGGATACAGAAATTAGCGGTTGCCTTCATGGATCAATGGGGAAAAGAAACGAAAAGACGTCCAAACTTAAAACAGACATAACATTTGTTAGGGCTAAAACAGTCCTAAGTATTAGAAAGTTTTATAAAGTCAGTTATTTTGTATTATATTGTAATCTTCATGTAATTGGGCTTAAGGGCAATGGGCTTTACTTGTAAATGTCACCTATAAATACGTGACACGGGTTTAGAATTTGAAGTTCATTTTGTCACTTCAATGGGAGTCGTGTAAGGTGATTGAGAGATTTTGTACTTTACTGTTTTCATGAATAAGAAAAGTTGGTCGGTTCTTCAAGTTCGTGATCATCTTCATCTCTCAATTGGGCTCGTAAGATGTGCACGGAAATCTCACGATGGTCGGACCTCGTGACAATAACCTAAGGCGGTTTGCTCAAAATTCTTCATTTCGAGCCCTGAAATTGACTTTGAAGTTCTTTTAGTAGTTTTTGGTTTATATTTGTATCAGTTATAATAAGTCGAACGTGTGAGATCATTAAGTCGATCCAAACCTTACCTTTGTCTCAAGAGACAAAATTACCGGTTCAAAAGAATGATGATGCCTAAACTAGTCACCTACGTTACATTGAACCAAGCTCGAGCATGGCCTTGATGCACCTAGAACTGCTCTCTGATGCCCAATGGAGCCATCAACAGCCAAACATGAGTCAAAAACTCTCCCCCTTTCCGAAGCTGCTGCTCATGGTGCACCCCTCGGCAGTGAGTAGCAGCGTAAACTAGAATCTCGATCCATACTTGACTCACGACKTTCCACATCCGTTYYCTTCCCATCTTTCTCAAAGTTGATGCGAGTCTGCAACCAAAAAACAACACAGCTTTGGATCTTTCTCCCTTCACTTGACTGGGCGACAATTTGGTACAATCAACTTCAAGTAACTTTCAGTAGGCTTCGACCTTTTCGATAATTACGTTTTCTTTGAAGAAGCGTGTGGCTTCGGCACAAGTGTCACGACACGGGATCATCCCGAGACCTATCGGCAACATATTGGGGTATGCCATGAGAAGATGTAAGATAATCATATATGTGCTTGCTTTCTATACAGACGTCCATGAGATCACCCAAATCTTCATCGTCAAGTTTGCAAATTATTGTTATTTTCGTCCCCTATGTCTACTCCTACTTGTAACTGTAAGTATGAGGGACAAAAACGGGAAACAATTGTAAATCACAGAGACGAAAACATCAATAAATTGTAAATTATAAGAATGAAAACACCAATGAATTGTAAATCATAGGGACGAAAATCATTATTACAGAAGTAATAGGATGAAAATAGCAATTTTCAATAAACCACAAGGACTAAAAACGTAATTTACTTTACTGAATTTCTTGCCAATTTCACTTAATTCAATGGAAAGCAACTTAGGTCATTTCCATAGCAATTTGGGTTGTAAAGAAATGTATGCTGATTGGGTCTAATTACATTTAAAATAATTATCATAAAATATTTAAATAAATTTGTCTACAAAAATAAATTGCTTTATATTATGCTTACATATTTAAAATAAAATCATTATTTTGAATATAATATTAAGTTTTTAAAAATCATCAAGTTATATATCATGTTTAATAGCAACAGTTAATTTTTCTTTTTTGAATAATATAATATGAACACCAAATTATGAAGTAAAATCACCATTTTTATGTTTTTGTTTGAGCGAAACTCGATTGATTCCATGTGGTCTGAAGTTAACAGTCAGACAAACCTTCAACGACTCTAAAGGGGACTCGAGTCGGTGACCACTGGGAACCAAACACAAGACCTTAACAATTGAGCTACCCCTCAGGGTTCTTGCGTTAGTCGTTTAGGTATCGTCAAGGATGACTGAACTATGACCAACTGTTTCTGAAACTCGTTTACGAGACGTAACAATCCTTACACTCTTTCAGCCTTCTCCCATCTTTCCGAAGAAACCCTGAATGTGCACAAGCGGTTAAAACCGAGAGAAAAGTGATTGCCATTCGGATTCACACTAGATTTCACCATTCAATCAAAGAACTCCAGAGCTTCCTTGCAATGGCCATGGATGGAAAAGCATGAAATAGATAGCATTGCAACAGGCATCATTGCTTTGCAGCATGCCTTCAAAGATTAGTCTTGCATTGGTCAAATCACCAGATTTTGCATAAATGTCAACTAAACCATTCCGAATAAACTGATTAAGTTTGATTCTTCTTTCAATAATCATGTGGTGAAGAGTTTTACCTGTTTCTAATGAACCCAATTGAGCACAAGCAGATAAAGCACTTCCAAACGAGACCTCATCGGGTTCGAATCCATCTGCTTGCATTTGTGCAAAAGCATCTAAAGCTTCCTCACAAAGACGATTATGACAATACCCAGAAATCAACTAGTTCCAATTTACCATATTCCAAACTTTAAATCATTGATGAATAAGTACAGAAATTACATGGTGGCATAGCCTCAAAAATTTCCTTAGCAGCCTTCATCTGGCCGTTGCTCGCACACCCTTCAACCATAACAGTCCAAGTTATCACATTTATCAGTGCCAAAGGAACCTGATCGAGAATACACCTAGCCATCTTCGTATCACCTGTTCTAGCATACGACGTAAAATTATCTCGATCCATGAAACTGTTGTCCTATAAGACATCTTTCCAAATAAGCATAATGCAGGTTTTGCTCTTCCATTCTTCATATATTGACGGGTGTCGAGTCCGGCAAATAATAAAATTTATGAAAATAAGCCTATTATCTCTAAAACACAACTTGTGATAGCGATAAGTAGGGTCGTCTCCTCAGGGACTCGGTGTTAACCGTAAGTCCAAGACGTAAACGCGTGCAAATTCATTAACATTAAAACAATATATAAAAAAAAAGGGGGGGGGGGGGGTTGGAAGATTTATAAATAAGTAAAAAATTGCCAATTAAATAAAGACTTTTAGACGATATACGAAATAATCTAGCAATGAGAATCGATTGAATAATCATGTGAATTGTGTATCACTGACCCAACCAAACCATTCTCAAAGGATCTCAAATCGGATYGAATACCAATACGCATTGACATTCTATTTGACATAAAACATGACTAATACAAGATGCCCCTATAATTAGCCTCTAATCAACTAATTTAATCCAGTCACGGACTTGGAATTCAATTGTCAATTGCATTAAGTTCATACAAATACYGAAACCAACCAATAAACGGACGCCATTTATGTGAGTTGGGTTATGCCATCCTACAATACATACAATTAACACACTTGCCAACCGTGTATCGTTTGCTACCGAGAGAGATTTACAAACAATTACGGATTCATAAATCACCCTAGCAATTCAAATCCAAATTAGACTAAGCAAGGGATCCAACTTACATAATCAAACTTGAAAAAGGAGAAAACAAGAAAAACACAAGGATTGCATAAATGAAATCCACTAATCATGAACCAAATCCAGTCTCAACACATTCCCAATCATACTCAATTAGCTACCCAATTGCTAGAAATTAAAGAAATTAACTACACATTCTTCAAGACCGATGTAAACTAACCTGTTGATTGAAATGGAGAAATTGACAATAACCTTTAGAAATCGTCTAGAAAACACTCTTAAAATCTGGAAATTGATCTTGTTTCTCCTCCCAATCCACAGGTGCTGTCACTCTCGATTTCTCTTTTCTGCTTCAATCGAACAGCCCCCGTGCGTCTCCTTCTCGATTCCGACTGCTTGCTGCTGTTTCCAATTGACAGCCCCTTGCTGTCACTCGGTTTCTTCCTCCCGTCTGCTGCCTCCCTCGCCTGGATAACCTGCTGTCCTCGACAGCTTCTTCTTCTCCTTCTCGGCTGCTCGATGACATCCCCCTTCTCTCTTGATTCTGCTGCCTCTCTCGATGACAGCCCCTTTCGATTTCCTTCTCGGCTGCTCGATGACAGCCCCCTTCTCTCTTGATTCTGCTGCCTCTCTCGATAACAGCCCCTTTCGATTTCCTTCTCGATTTCCCTCCGATTACAGCCCCCTTTAATCTCGATTCCATCTTGATGCCCACGTTGCTACTGCTGCTGCTGACGTCTCTCTCTCTCCCGACTTCTCTCACTGCACGATCTCTCTCTCGACTTCTGATTTGGGCAGCAGCCCACGACTTCTGATTTGGGCAGCAGCCTTGGGCTGCTGTTTGGGCTATTTTTGGGTTGTTTTTGGGCCTGTTATGGGCTGTTTTTGGGGACTGTTTTGGGCTGTTTGGAGACAGCAAGTGCAGGACTGCAAAGAACCAAAAACAAATAATTAATTCTTCTTTTTTTCCCAATTGAAATAGTCTCATAGGATTAAATATCAACTTAAATAAAAATAGATATTTTAAACATCTAAATGACATTAATCTCAAGGTAATTTTGACGTAAAAATGTATATATTTGTGCTTATCATGTATCCACCTATCATGCGTGGGGTGGGGGTGAGTGGCAGTTGTAACGGCGACAATACTTGGTGTGGTGGTAGAGGTTAGGTTAGGGGCGTGACAGTAACGGTATTAGTATGATCGTAGTAAGGATGTGCAGTGAGTGACTAGGGGGTGGGTGATTGTGATGACAACAATAGTGGCATTGTGGTTACTGTTGGGGTAGGATGGGTGGGTGGCGACGACAGTAGTAGTGTGGTGGGGTATGACGAACAATAGTAGCATGGTCGTGGTGGGTGGTGATGAAACTCAATTCGTTCCATTATAACAAGGAATTATGAATTCATTAATTTGTGGAATTTAATAAAATTTGAAGGATTCCATCTATTTCAAGAAATGAACCAAACAAAAGAATTGGAATTTGATCAAAAGAATTTGTCATTTCAATTCCATCAAATTCCGCAAACCAAACGACACCTAAAGGTGAAAGTAAGCAAACGAGACATAGGTACATGATGAATGAATAATGATGAATTTATCGTTGATGACACAAGGATCCATCGACATCTAATATGGTTGTTTTATTCAAAGTGTAATAGGCTTCCGAGATGTTTTTCGTTCTCTAAGCCCCGTTATTTTGAGAGTATGGTGTAAGGCTTGTTTAGGATGAAAATGTACAAAGAAGAAATGGACGAGATCTAGATGCTTAAAAAACATCAAAAAAAAAAAAAATCAAATATGTGAATCCCATATTAAAATAACATATATTATTTATAATTAAATTTTTAATAACAATAATTATAATTTATCAATACGTATTATAATAATAAATAAGGGCAAAATGCACAAAATAGCAATCTACTTTCTTAATTTTTTTTATAGCATTGTACTTTCAGTTTTTCTTATTACAACAAATATACTTTCAAACTATTTTTTATTAGGACATTGTACTTTGAAAAATTTACCCATTATAGCATTGGGTAACCTTTTGATTTAAATTTACCCATTATACTAGGTTTACATGCTACCTCATTGTCCACATAGGCTGTCCAGATGTACTATAGTGATGTGACTTTCTTACTACATCATTGTACTTTTAAAATTATTTTATCATAGCATCTACTAGTTCTTATTAAACACTGTAATTTTAATTTTAACTTTTAGATATTTTACATGTTATTTAATAAATGTATTAAATGAATTAAAAAAAATTCTAAATTATTCATTAATATACCAATATCAATAAAACTAGTAGAACACAACTTATCTCGCTAATATTTTTAAAAAAATATGTGTTTTTTGAAAAAAAAAAAAAGAATTGTTCTTTTTTTACCAAAAAATATTATCTTTTAAAAAATATATTATATTTGTTCAAAAACTTTTTACTTGATGTATAAATATATTAAATTAAATAGATTTTTTTTGAATTATTTATTAATATAATAATATTAAAAAATTGTGGATAACAATTTATTTCATTAATATTTTAAAGAGAACTTTAAAGGATATGTATTTATTTGAACAATATAAAATAAGAAAAGTTACATTTTTTACAAACAAAATATATCTCGAAAATAATGTTTCATATTTATTTAATAAATATTTTACTATAAGAATATTTAATTTGAATGCAACTTAATAAGAAAAAATAAAAAAAAATTAAATGTTTTTTAGATCATAGCACTGAAAAATAAAAATCTCTAATAATAATTTAAATAGGTTTTTATTTTAATTTTAGTTAAGTTATCAAAATGATGTGTCATCCACATCACCTCATTAAAGCCATACAAGCAAAAAAGTCAAAGGGCTAACCGGTTTAAAAGGTAGCAGGTTATCCATTGTTATTATGGGTATATTTTTTAAAGTACAATGTCTTAATAAAAAATAATTTAAAAGTACATTGCTATAATAAAAAAACAAAAATAGAATGTTATAATAAGAAATTTTATGAAAATAAGTTGTTATTTCATGTATTTACATTAATTACAATTAAGGGAAAAGTACAATAAAAACCAATGAACTTTCTTGTTTG
>NC_037528.1:49160950-49180421 GCF_001531365.2 Cynara cardunculus var. scolymus
GACTTATTTAACATGTTTTGGAAAGTTCAAGGACTTATTTGTTCCAAAAAAAAGTTCAAGGACTTAATCATTCAAAACAAGAAAGTTCATTGGTTTTTATTGTACTTTTCCCTACAATTAAACCATTTTTTTTTACGCAAGGTCTAAATACATTAATTACCATTAAACCATTTTTTTGACGCAAGGTCTAAAGTTAAGATTAAAAAGTCATCTTTTAATAATATTAAAAATGGTACTATTATATTTAAAAATAATATTAAAAAGTCATTTACTAAAAGGGTGTTTGAGATTGCTTATTTAAAACAACTTATGCTTTTTTTTATAAAAATGTTTATTAACTTATATGGTATCAAACCGGAATTAAATAAAACAAAGTTAAAATTGTAAATTGGTAATAAACAGTTTTTATAAGTCAAGAAGGATTAATTTATCAAAAACAGCTTATTACCGGTTTGGCACTGGTATAAGCAGTTTTCTTTTTTTTTATCCAAACACCAGAAAACAGCTTATCACTGATGCCAAACTAAAATAAGTTAAAAAACAGCTTTTATAAGCAATCTTATACACCCTAAATAAATGATAGTTGTTTATAATTATTATTATTATTATTATTATTATTATTATTATTATTATTATTATTATTATTCATATTTATTTAAATAAAATAAATTATATTAATTGAATTTGTTCCACTTTGCACACGGCAAATATGCAGTGTGCAGTTGATGGCCGGTATTTTATTTTACCGTTTGCCGCATGGTTGGAGATCTTCAGACGCTAAAATGGCGGACGATTGGAGATGGTCTAAGGGTGAGTAGAAGCGCTAGGAAAAAAAAATCCAAAATCGAATAACTCATCGAACCGAAACAATTTTGGATTACCAGATAAGGTAAATTTCAGGTTATTTGTTTTGACGGGAACCTCCAATTGATTCTGCAGATGCTGTTGATCGAGAAGGAGACCACCGAGAAACGTGTCACAAAGATGTTTGCCGGTTGGCAAGGACATCTTGCAAACTGATGGTGGAAGAGCCTAAAAGTAGACAAGATACATCAATCTCTAATTTTGATATCAACATATTTTGGGTCTCCTTCACGATTGAAAAACAATCTTCAAACAGACACCCAATTAATTCAAAAAGCATCAGATTTCTCCCTCAGGATCAATCAACCAAACCCATCGTCAAACTGGTATTCGTCTATAAGAATTCACGTCTCTAATATTACACAAAAGAAGCCCTTCTAATTTACGCCCAAAATTGTGGTAACCCACTTTTTATACTCAGTGTAATCCCTTTGGTTTTCATAGCTTGTGCTTCTCTTTCCATGATTAATAATGGAAAGGCGTTGCATTCCGAATCAATCAAAGCTGGAGTGCAATCTGATGTTGTCGTAGGAACTTCAATAGCGAACGTGTATGGTAAATGTCGTGAGGTGATTGATGCTCGCAAAGTGTTTGATGAAATGCCTGGAATGCAATGATAGGTGGATGTATGAGGAATTGAAGAAACGAGACCCGCATTATGCTTATTTGAAAAGATGTCTTATAGGACAACAGTTTCATGGATCAAAATGATTGAAGGGTATGCTAGAACAGATACGAAGATGGCTAGGTGTATTTTCGATTAGCTCGATCCCTTCAGCACAAAAAATTTTGGTTACTTGGACTGTTATGGTTGAAGGGCATGCAAGAGACGGGCAGATGAAGGCTGCTGAGGATATTTTTGAGGCTATGCCACAACAGAATTTCTTTGTTTATTCATCGATAATTTCAGGGTATTTCAAGAATGGTCATGTGGAGGAGGGTAAGGCTATCTTCGATAGAATTACCGTTCAGAATTTGGTGAACTGGAACTCGTTGATTTCTGGGTATTGTTATAATGCTCTTTGTGAGGAAGCCTTGGATGCATTTGCAAAAATGCAAGCAGATGGTTCGCACCCGATAAGGTCTCGTTTGCAAGTGCTTTATCAGCTTGTGCTCAATTGGGTTCATTAGAAACACGTAAAACTCTTCACCACATGATAATTCAAAGAAGAATCAAACTTAATCAGTTTATTCTGAATGGTTTAGTTGACATGTATGCAAAATGTGATGATTTGACCAATGCATGACTAATATTTGAAGGCATGCTGGAAAGGAATGATGCCTGTTGGAATGCTATGATCTCAGGCTTTTCCATCCATGGCCATTGCAAGGAAGCTCTGGAGTTCTTTGATAGAATGGTGAAATCTAGTATGAATCCGAATGAAATCTCTTTTCTCTCGGTTTTAACGGCTTGTGCACATTCAGGGTTCGTTCAAGAAGGATTAGAAACTTTCTCTAAGATGGTAAGCATTACGAATGTTTAGTTGACCTGTTAGGAAGGGCGGGGAGATTGAAAGATGCATATAGAATAGTAACAGATATACCGATGAGACCAAATGACATGATTTGGATGGCTCTCCTTGGTACTTGTCGAGTTCACGCTGACATGATATGGCAAACCAAGTGCTTGAGAAAGTCTGAGATCAAATGTCAGGCAATCGTTCTCACTATGTGCTTATGTCCAACATGTATGCTGCTTCGGAAAGATGGGAGAAGGCTGAAAGTGTAAGGATTGTTATGTCTCGTAAACGGGTTTCAAAAACAGTCGGGCATAGTTCAGTCATCCTTGACAATACCTAAAGGATTTATGCAAGAACCCTGAGGGGTAGCTCAATTGATAACGTGTCTTTTGTTTGGCCCCCATTAATCACCTGCTCGAATCTGGTTGCCTAGTTTTTAACTTCAGGCTCATGGGATTTGTTGAGTTGCGCACATAAAAAACGTCAAAGGTAAATTTACTTCAAAATTTGTCTTTTATATTAATTTTTTCAGAAAAGGGAAAATAAACGGTTGTCATTAAGCATGATATATAACTTGATTATTTTTAAAAATCAGTATTATATTCAAAATGGATGTCACTACCATCAACCTCATAATTTGATTTAAATACGTAAGTGTAACATAAAGAAATTGATATTTTTATATAAATGTACTTGTATTATGATATTATTTTACATGTAACTAGACCCTGTCAAACATACATTTCTTTCTAACCCAAAGTGTTACGGAAAGGACCTAAGTTGCTTTCCAATAAATTAAGTGAAATTGGCAAGAAATTAGGTAAAGTAAATTATGTTTTTAGTCCCTGTAGTTTGTTGAAAACTACTATTTTCTCCTTGTACTTTTGTGATTACGATTTCCATCCTTATGATTTACAATTCTATAATTGTGTTCATTTTTATGATTTACAAATTATTGATGTTTTCGTGGTTTACAATTCTTTGTTGCTTTCATCCCTCATACTTAAAAGGTAGGAGTGACTCAGGGACGAAAATAGCAATGAGTTGCAAACCGGACGAAAACCACAATTTTGAAATCCCAGGGATGAAATATGCAAATTTTAGTAAACCACAAGGACGAAAACATAATTTACTCAATTAAGTATTTAAAATATAAAATTGACTTGGGTCAACAACGACTTGGTCTTTATATTACGGTCAAGATGTGTGATTTCCACGATATAGTTTTCTATATAACAGAGATATGTTAGAGGTGTGGATGATGCAACACTCTGGAAGCATAGCCCAATATGATTGTGAGTTATCAACTCTTCTACACTTTCTGCTACTTTGGTTTTTTCCAGTCGTTCATTACTGTTTATATTTCTAGTTTTTTGTCTGCTGATTTTCTGGTTATGACTTAGAATTCAGAGTTTTATAAAGTTTTTTATGAAGTATATAATAATATTTCACCATGGTTTTAAGTTGATTTAGAGATTAATGAGCATTATAGAATTGAGCAAGGTTCTAAATGGCGTGAGAGGTGGCGGTGAGGTCAAACCTCAGCCTTGGGAGCCATGACGTTTTTCAAGGCGTAACTTATAGCGGCAAATCTGTATATCATATATATGTTTTTAAATGTTACTCTAGTATAAAACCATAGATGAGTAGGTTATATAATAAAACCTAAGAATAAAATATTAATTAGGTAAAAATAGATTAAAAAGTAAAAAAGAAGATCAAATAACGCCTTATATAAAATGCACATCAAACCATGGCGTGCCATAGGCTTAATGTGGAGTCAAAGACGAGCCTTGAGCCACAACGGCAGTTACGCAGAGGCCTTTTTAGAACAGTGATATTAAGTTGAGACATACAATTTTTTGCAAATCTACAACTTCATCCGAGTCGCAGTGCAATTCACTCTCAAAAGAATAATCACCCATCCCCAAACTCCATTTCGTCTTCCTGTCTTAACACATCGTTACTTTACTTAATATGCATTTATTTAATTCATCTTTTTATTCTCTCTCTTTAGTGAAGTGATATGTCAGGGGTTGAATGGTGGACAGGAGGGGACATGAAATTTGGGACAAGTGCTTTATATCCAATTCAAACTATATCTTTGATTAATGGAGCAAACTCGAGTACCTCACTGTTTAATTTCACTTGACTCTTTACATCCCTATTGGCAATTTGTACATGCTAATACATTTCTTATAAATTTTATGTGTTCTTTGGCAACCAAGTAATTACAGAAAGTACAAAATCTTACATGTTTTGCTTTAAAAAGGTCAATGATGATAAGGATTTAAACTGCAACCTGGTCTAAAAATGTCCTATATAATGTGCTATAAACTTGCTTTTTTGCTTATGTTCTATAAATGTTTAGGGCTTATGAGAGAAAACCACCAAAAATAAACCCTGAATTTTAAATCTCACATCATTTTCATATAGCATGTATCAAGTTTGCATTACCAAACTAAGGAAGCCCGGTAAATCTCATTCGAAGGTAAGGCCTGCCTGTTTTCAACCCAAAAACAGAGCGAATGTTTCACATGAAGACCTTCAGCTTGCAAATGTGAGAGAAAAGGAAATTTTACCCAAAAAATATGAAGGATTTGAAGAAAGTAGAAGACTTGTCCCCATACTTGGTTTAAGGTCATTTTATTTTACAAATATGAACCTTGCTGCACACAATAGGTACAACTTGATCTACAAAATTAAGAATAATAATCAAAGAGGGTGAGTGCCTAAACAATAGTTATGTCTATGACACATTGAACCTAGCTCTAGCATGGCCCTGCGATACCTGGAAATGCTCTGTCATGCCTAAATGTGCCATCAGAAGCCAAACTTGAGTTAGAAATTCACCACCTCTCCCAAGCTGCTGCGAATGCTGAACCCCTCTGCAGTTAGCGGCAGCGTAAGCTAGGATCTCGATCCATACTTGACTCACCACTTTCCACATTCCCCCCCTTTCCATTTCCATTTCCCTCAAATCTAATGCGAGCCTGCAACCATCAAACAGTACAGATTTGGATCGATCCCCCTTCACTATACTAGGCAACAACTCCTTACAATCAACTTCAAGCAACTTTCGGCACGCTTCTGCTTTTTCAGTAATAGGACCTTTTGTTTTGAAGAAACGCATGGCATCAGCACACGTGTCACGGTACCTGATTATTCCAATACCCATTGGCAGCATTTCAGGGTTTGAAATGAGAAGATTGACCAGATACTCAGATATGTGCTTGCTTTCAATGCGGTTGATTTGAAACGGATCATTAACCTCTGAGTAGTAGCAAAGAGCAGTAGCTATGTGCCATGTAAGAACGATCTGATAGAATTCTGCCTCATTGATGCTCCACAGAAGAGTGGTACACTTATTCTTTTGGAGAGAGAAACTAGAAAAACCACCATTGTGAATACAAAATGCTTTAGAATCAGAGCTACAAGCTATGAAATCACAAAAGTGTGTGTAAATCATATCCTTTAGGTTGTCAGAAACGTCTCTATATGTCTGGTATCGTTGGGTCTCTAGATACTTATCTACCCCAAATAATTTCTGAACTGGCAAAAATCTAGCTGGCTTCTCCCCAAGGGCGACACTTAGTAGGTCTGACTGAGCAATGGAATTGGACCACCTTTGTTTACTCGGTTGCTTTAGGAATGGGAATATGAGGATGTTACGAGTGTGGTTCTGCTGGTTCAACCAGATATCAGTCCAATCCGAGCGGAGCATGGAAATAAGCGTGAAGATTTCCTTTAAGATTTCTGCTGCCATTAGTAGGTAAGTAATGGCAACGTCAATGACACAGAAATTGCCCATTTCACTGTAGAAAAGGAAGCCCAGAAGTACCAGAAGAATGAGAAAAGCACTAGCTGCATGAAGTATGAGGCCTGTGTAAGTATAGACCACCGTTGCTTTCGTGTAAAGCTTGTCATATGCAAATCCGATTTCAATCTCAACCGCACGGAAAGCTTCACGAGCAGAATCAAAATGGCAGAAATAGGTTTTGCTCCTATCCCTATCTTCGTATGTGAGTATGAGGTCAACAAAAAGCCGCTTGAATGTTTGGAATAGATCGTATGCTTCGAGAATTTCCTTACACAGGCTTTCAGGAGATGCATGAATGATGGGAAGAGGGGGTTCTGCAACCCCCTCAACCTTCACAATGAAACCCTGTGACTTTTTCAGTTGGAACTCCTCCAGGAATTTGACATAATCGGGACCTGGGTCGGCAGGGCCAAGCATCGACTCTCGGAGATGCTCAGTGTTTCCTAACCTTAGAGCCCGAACACGTTGAAAACATTTTATGCAACCAGCTGCAAAAACGAATATGCTTAGTAGCGGGAGATGAGAGCAACCTGGCCAGGACAACAATAGGATATAGAGAGCAACTCCTGATTGAAACACCAGAAACACCAAGTGTCTTAACCAAAGCTCATTGTCTTCTGAGGAGTAGGCGGTAATGAAGTCTGGACCACCAAGGTGGAGAAGGAGAAATGATGCCCAAAAAGACGCGAGCTCACTTGTGTTTGATTTATGATGTTTTGAAATGGAATGAGGGGTGTTGTTGCATACTTCTAAGGCACTTTGGGCAGTAATACTGAGGGCTATCGGTACAACCGCATATGCCAAAAAGTATACGAACCAGAGAGTGGTTCTGAGTAGAGTTCTTGGATGGGTTTTCCGAAGTTTTCCTAGTAAACTTAAGATGATCTGCAAACCAAGGCTGGAGAGGATCAATCCTCGCAGTGCCTGCTCATTCCACAACTTTTTAACGTCTTCTGCTACTACCTGGAATAACGTTCTGTGATCTCCAAGCATGATTGAACCTATGACCGAAAAGAAGTAAAAAAGATAAGACAGTCAGCTGCAAGTTCGATATGTATACAGTAGAAAAGTATGAACAACATTGTAAGAGTAAAGAAGTATAGAACAGAAGTAAACATTAACTCATGAACCAAAAGACAAAACTTACGAGTTACGAATGTAAGTCAAAAACGAGATTCTACAATTGGTTAACTGAGATTCACTTAAGAAAGGTGTCAGTAACTGAAATTCTTAAACCAGATTCTTGATTGTGTCTTTATGAAGGAATCAGGAGTACTATATAAGGAATGGATGATAAGTGGTACTTCGTCTCCTAATTACCAAGAAAACTCCATTACAGTTTCAGTGTAAAGTTTTGCAATATATTTGGAAATTAGTAATTAAATATCCAGCAAGAAACACTTGGTCAAAGACAGAGGAAAATATTATGAATTCTTATTATTTTTCCAGTACTCTTCTATCTTCTTTCAGGGACATATTCCCAGAATTTGCACCCTTTCATGACTTTTGAATTAACAGTGGTTTTGACCCCTGAGCAAGTGTGGCCTAGCGGTGGGGGGGTTGTATTTTCATAGGTTGACAATAAGCATTTGTCAACCAAAGGGCCTTTGGCCTAGCGGTATGCGAGCCTTTGGCCTCCTAGGAGGTCAGGGGTTCAAACCTCACCAAAGGTGAGGAGGGTGTGTGAGTTATATGTTCCATTTTCTTTTTATAAATATTATATACTTTAAAAAAAGCATTCGTCTCCAAGCTCCGATGTAGTGGGATGTGGTCTGTATTGACAACTTTAATGATAACCAAATTTACAGTTTCCTTCATATTTTAAACCAAAAAGATTAGACCAAGAGAAAGTCTTTCCGATACTTTTAGCCAGATTTCATACAATGAGGTATTTTTCCGTACTTGTACGGTTATACCAGAAAAGTCTCCTACCATCTTTCTTATGAACTTACTTGTACCCACCATTTTCAAGAAACAGAAACTTCCTTCTGACTTCATAGATATTTTAAAGGTTTCATCTCTTCATATAATACTTCTCCTATGAAATAGGAGTAGGACCCATTCGATTTATCCTTTTTCTATCATTCCATGTTTGAATAGTTTGACTAACATGAAATTATTAGTTTCCTTGTACTTTAAATGAAATTCCGATGTTGAAAAGACTGAAACTTACATGAAATTTCTTCATCAGTCAACAAATATGTAAATAATATAATACACGGCCCATTATGAAAGACCAGTCTATAAGGCAGTGAATAGGACAGAAAACCAAACCAAACCAGTGAATCTTGGAGTAGGTTCTGGGAGGGATAAATTTTGTTTAGATATCAGATGGTTATAATTGATACAAGATGCTCTTTTTTATGGGATCTTATAAACTAGAATTGTCTTTTTAGTTCTTACTGTCCTACATTAATAGGGATTCTTTTGTAACCTTGGCGGTATATGTTCAAGGAAAACACCCCAACAATTCAAGTTGGGTCTTCTGCTCATTGCTGTGTCTTTCTTCTGTCCTCTCTATCTATGTGTTCCCTGAGTGTAGAGTAAATGTTCTTTCATGGTACGAGAGCATAACAAAGCCATTGGAGAAGAATCAATAGCCTTGAACAAAACTGAAAGCATGAGGGTCGTGTCTCTAACCTCAATCTTATCGAAGATAGCCTTATCCAACGTCTCTTGATCTTTGTTTTGTATGGTTCTGTAATTATGTATCATTTCATGTCTTGTCGTATAATCTCGGATCCATATTGTACAGTGTTTTTTCCCTCAAATGTTTGATTAATGTTATTTTCTTAAATTATATTTGCAATGGGATATATGGTTTTTATAAAGAAAAAATTAGTTCATATTTGCAAAGTTATATGGGTTGGGTTGGTTGGTTGGTTGGTTGGGTTGAACATAGTGCTGGAAAGATGGTTAAAGTAAGGTTAACACCTATCTAAAAACAAGAGGGTGAAGTATTAGTGGTCGGTACTTAACAGCAAAATATATTACAACCATCCGAATATTAATCTAGACATAAGATGTCAAGACAGAGATAACAGTAAAAGGTTTGAGTTGAATGGAACTTCTAGGTACGGATGATTTGGATTTTGGATTTAGTCCGACGGGTTAGTTGGGTTGGGTTGTATTGATTTGGGCATAACCCAACCCAACCCAACTAACTCAGTTTGTAGATTTTAGACATCGGTTAAAATTCAGGTTGGTTCGGGTTTGGTTATTTGGCCTACTTTTTATTTGGGTTGGGTTGTCGGGTTTATATACACCCTTAGACCAGATTTCTAATCTCCTGTAATACACATCACTCACATTAGTTTCCATATTGCTGCCAGTGTCAAATAAAGAGGCTCTTACTAACATTGGTTTGATTTTTAACACGAATTAGTAGTTTAAGATTAGCTATCTAATAAACGACATCAGATCTCTTAAACACAACTCTAATTCCAACTTGTGAGACCCTTTTCATAGAAAATAAATTATATACATAATAATCAACTCTCGGTGTCATTTAAATCTTATCTAACATACGATGGAGGCAAAGGATAGCCCAAAGGTTAGTTTCAAGTGTATAGGCTCTACAATTCAGAAAAGGGGGGGGGGGGGGGGGGGGGGGGGGGGGGGGGGGTTCAGGGGTGAGATCGAGGGTCTAACACATCGCAAAAGGACGGGTTGTTAAAGTGGAGTTTGTCATGAAGGTGTAGTGTGACAAGAATGTAATGTAAAACTGAAGGGAAAATTTTACCAGGGAACCATCAAACCGACTATATTGTTATAGGTTGGAATGTTGGACGACAAGGAAGGCCATGAGAGGAAATTGGAAGTGACATAAATAAGGATGCGTAGATGGACTTGTGGTCGGACCATGTATGACAAAATACCAAACTAGGTCTATCGGGCGGTGTTGGGACCAACACATATCACAATTAAGTTGAGAGAGGGAATATTGCGTTGGTTTGGTCACATTTGGAGGAGACAGATGGCGACTGCGGTTAGAAAGGGTCGAGGGGTAGGCTGAGGCGGACCTAGGATGAGCAACTGAGGTTAGACATTTAGGCATTTCTGATGACATGATCTTTGATAGGAGTTCTTGGAGACGCAAGATAAGGGTAGAGGAATAGATGTGCGAACCTTTAGTTGGCCTAGATGGAAGGGATTTGTAGAGGTAGACGATGAGGGTAGGGTTAGTGTGCTAGCAGTTAGATCACATGAGTCCTAGGTTAGTCTGGGGTGCGTAGCTATTCCTTTTGGTTTTGTTTCCTTCTGCTCGCTTCTTCTTTGTATGCTACGTTTGTTGTTTGTCTGTCTGTTATGATTGTTGCTTACTTTTAACTCATTCCCAAATTTTAGCACCCCCTTTTCATATTTTCAAGTTCTTCATGTCCGCAATTGTTTTGAACAAGCTTTATCCGTTCTTTTCACACACTTTGCACAAGTCAAGGGTCTTCACGGAAACAGCCCTCTACTCTTTATCTTTACGGAAACAGCCCTCTACTCTTTAGGGTAGAGGTAAGATCTGTGTACATCCCACCCCTTCCAAATCCCACCTTCGGGTGGGACATGCTATGTTTGTTTGGTTTTGTTTAACAATACTATCTGCTTCATGTTCACAACAAAAAGTTCATTAAACTCCTATATTTGAGCACATCCACTTATGTTGATACCAAAGCTAAATTTTCTTACATTTAAGGCATATACAAAAATCATGTCTTGCATAGTTGCATCAAAAGCTTAGCATAACTAGCCAAACATCTTCTTTGTCAAGCTAAAGATGCTTCAACCATCTTATACCTTCTCTTTGCCCTTTGTACTCGATTCTGATATCCTCAAATCATAACTTACTATGCTTAATGAGTTGATAGTTTTTTATAAACGATGCATAGCAAAACCAAGTTTCAGTAAAGAGTCATATATAATAAGGGAAATCATCAACTATATATAGACAAAATTTAACACCTGAAATAGATGCAACGTGGTTTGTAATGTTGCAGGACCTCCGGATTGGATGTCATGTGGTTTGTTGCACCAGTATCAAGAACAAAGGAGAAGGGAGCCATGAGGGAAGAACTTTCACTCAATCACTAATAACACGAACCGGTTATTTGATTGTGAGTGGTCTTTGATAATGGGTTGTGTATACATTAACAGTACTTAGTTTGATATTTGTTGACTGATGAAGTATTTCATGTGAAGTTTCAATCTTTTTAACACGTTTTATTTCAGTTAAGATACGATAGAACTGATACTTCCGCTTCATGTAGTCAAAGTATTCAGACATGGAATGATTAAGAAGGAGGAGAAATTGAATGAGCCCATCTCCTATTTCACAGGAGAATTATTAGAAAAGAGATGATCATTTAATTAAAATGTTCTATTAAGTTAGAAGGAAGTTTCTGTTTCATGAAAACGGAGCTATTAGCAAGTTCACAAGAAAGTTGGTAGCAGACTTTTCTGGTATAACTACGTAAAATACTGCTAAAGTATGAGAAAGACTCTCTTCGTCTAATCTTGTTGATTTTAATATATGAACAAAGAAAATGCAAATTCAATTGTGGTTAAAATTGTCAATACTGACCACCACCCCAACACACCCACACCCACCACCACCACCACCACCACACCGGCCTCAGGAGTTAGCTTCAAAAGTCATCCCTCTATGTATAAATGACTTGAGTCAAAATATGTCTGACCAATAGTTTCTTGCTGGGACCGCTTTTAGTAACCCATTTCTAAATTCTTTACAAACTTCACCAAGAAATTGTGATGGAATTTTCTTAGTGATTACGAGAGGATATACCACACTTGGTATATATGTGTTATATATATACCTTGTGTAATTCCTTCATCAACACACAATCAAGAATCTGGTTTAAGAATCTCAGTTAATAACACCATTTTTTCTTAAGTGAATTTATGTTGAACAGTTGAAGAATCTCGTAAGTTTTGTGTTTTGGTTCATAAGTTAAACATTTTATTTTTGTTTTATACTTGTTTACTCTTGCCATATTATAAATGTGTGCTGGAGACCAACTGTTCTAGTAAACATAGCTTGGTCCTCCATTAATATCGAACTTGCAGCTGGCTTTCTTATCTTTTTAACTTCTTTCCGGTCATAGGTTCAATCATGCTCGAAGATGAGAGAATGTTACTCTAGTAAATACCAGATGATGTTAAAAAGAGGTGGCACGAGCAGGCACCGCGAGGTTTTGATCCTCATCAGCATTACTTTGCAGATCATGTTAAGTCTACTAGGAAACATTCGGAAATACAATCCAAGAACTCTAGGAAAAACCACTCTGGTTTGTCTACTTTTGGGCATTTGCAGTTGTACCAGTAGCCCTAAGTATTGCTACCCAAAGTGCCTTAGAAGTATGCGACAACACCTCTCATTCCAATTCAAAACATCACAAATCAAACACAAGTGAGCTCACAATACAACAAAATCGGGTTTATAGGACTCCTAAAGTGTTCAAGTTTCCTAATAGAGTGCCTTTTAAGACTCCATTTTGTAGGACCAAAAAGTAAAGCATCTTATCTAAAAGTAGTACTATGAGTTTTATAGGAGACTTTTGGACGTCCTAACAAATTTTTTAGGACATTTTTAAAATAAAAATGTCGTATTAGCTATTTTATAGAACACTGTCATATAAGCACAAGTGTCCTATAAAAAGATAGGTTTATAGGACAGTTCTTAAAAGTTTCCTATAAAATAGCTAACACGACACTTTATTTTAAGAGGGTCTTGAAAAACTTGTTATGAGGCCCAAAAGCATCTTATAAATTTGTAGCAACACTTTTAGATAAGACGCTTTGTTTTATGGTCCTATAAGATTGAGTCTTATAAGACACTCTTTTTGGAAACATGAACACTTTAGGCGTCCTATAAACCCGATTTTATTGTAGTGTCATGTCTTTTAGGGCACCCTTTCTCCTTCATCACCTTGGTGGTCCGGACTCCATTACTGCCCACTCCTCGTAAGACAATAAGCTTTGGTTAAGACATTTGCTGTTTTTGGTTTTTCAATCACTAGTAGCTATCTATATCCTCTTGTCATACTGGCCAGGTCTCATCTCCCGCTACTGAGCATATTCGTTTTTGCAGCCGGTTGCACCTTCAGGCTCTACTGTTAGGAAACACTGACCATCTCCACGAATCAATGTTTTCAACAATTAAATGGTATTGTTATATCTACAAGGGCCTCATACTTCATGCTACTAGTATTTTTCTCATTATTCTGGCACTTCTCGGCTTCCATTTTTACAACGATACGGATAATTTCGAAGCAATTGATGTCGCCATTACTTACCTACTATTTGCAGCAGAAATTTTGAAGGAAATCTTCGCGGTTATTACCATGCTTTGCTCGAATTGGACCAGATCCTATATATATTGCACCAGATGCAAGACTTGAAATTGGGTTTGACGGAATGTTTTATGAGGATTTTTCATTCTGTAGAAGTATTTGGAATTAGGAGGATTTAGAATATTTGACGTGTTTGGTTTGTAGTATTTGGAACGCAATTGAATTTCATTTTTTATAAACTAGTTGTGTACCTACATGATGCTTACAATTCAAAAGCCAAGAACTTTAACCCTCAAATCATATTTCCTCTTTCATTTCATTCCACGTCCACCTAATTTTATCTTCATGGTTTTGTGTGAAATTCAAGTTGAATATGGCTGATTGACCAGAGACTTGGAATGAAATGTCGATTTACTCTACTGTTTTATATATGCATAGGAGAGTCCGGGCGACTTTCTAGGTGGCTTTAGCCACCTCCCAAGCCCGAAGCTTGGGCCTAGTGAGCGTAGAAGCCTAGTCCGGCCCAGGCCTCATAGCCCGATCAGGTTTGGGGTAGGCCCAACCTAAAAAAGTAAGCCGGTTTAAGCCCGGCCTAACAAAGCTCTTTTGGGTCCCTTTTCAACCCCAAAGCCTGGTCAGGCTCGAGTGCCCCTTTTTTTGCTCACTGAAAACAGGCTTGGAAGGCCCAGGCACAAAAAGTCTGGGCCTTGTGCATCTTTGACAAAACAAGATGGTACAAAAACTTGTTATCCCATGTTTGGTGCGACATTAGACTTGTTGTCTCATGTTTGACGCGACATTAGATTGGGACAGGACAAGACCTCGAGTGGAAAAAAATGCCTTTTGATGGGACAAAAATCAAGGAGGTAAGACAAGAATGATAAATTACTAAACTACCTATGGTAAATTCTTTTACCCGCATACCTGATGAGTATATGTTTGGAACGATTGCCATCCAAAAAATTGAAAGTCATGGCTGGAAAGTTTCCAGGTAGGAAAATATCATAATTTTAAATACACAAGGACAAAAATTGTAATTTTTGACAAACCATAAGGGCTAAAAACGTAGTTGACTCCGCTTTAGAATCAAACTGGTTCACTCCCACATCGAAGCGTGAATGCAAATGTAGAACTAAAGCAGGTGTATAAAAAAGGCCCCTGGACTCGTTGGAAAATCACGCAGCCATGTGATGAACACAAAGCGAACTATTCTTTCGCCTTTTACTAAAGAATACCGTGTGTTCGTCACGATAAGTGGCATACGCCAATTTTTGGAGAGGTTTTTCCTTTTGGAAATTCCTCTAGCAATTAAAAGTTAAATACTTGTAGAACTTCAAAATTACTTCAAATGAACATCGAAAGCTTAGTTATTTTTAAGAAAATATGAAATCTGAAGGGGTTTTCTGATGATGATGAGGTTTAAGTGTATGCGGTTTATGAGCTCATAATTAAGATTCTATCAATTCGTGATGCAATTGAACTGGGTTGATCTTCATCGTTTCTGAGTTCTGCTCGTTTACGTAGCTGTGATACTTTTATGAAATTTAAAGCAGGAAATGAAGGAAAACGTAGTTTTACGATGTGAAAGCCAGCAGAATCAGATTTAAAGTTTGCTTTTTGTGGAATTTTGTTGGTGGGTGTGATATTTGAGATGATTATAAAGGTTTAGAATTATGCATTCCAACTGTTTGATCTTTTGCCAAGCAGGAAAAGAAAACGATGGTAATTAAGAATGAAAAGATGGTTATCAAAACAGGTCTTGGTGATTCTTGATGATCTTCTCTTACAGAGCTTGAGGGGGATCCTAACAACAGGTATGGTTTACTCCACTATTGCTTTCATTGGTATCATAATTTAGTCGATATTACGATTACTTGACGAATAAAATATGTAAAATGCTTATACAATCTTCTTCAAAATTCCCAATTGCGATGCCAAATTGCCAAGATAAGAAAGATGTAGGCAAGATGCCTCAATGGTAATAATAAGGTTACAGTTTCTAACCACAAAGGGTTGTGGCATAGTGGTTGAGGCCCCGGGATATGGTGGAATATCCCATCAAGTAAGCATCTATTGTAAAATACAAGCAACGCCAACCCCTCTAAAGCCCAAACCTCCATTTCTCCTACATGTTGTCCGGGTTCTATTCCAGGCGCTCACAACAATTGTGGCCGCTAAGTTTATCAGGGCAGATTTATTACATCACAGTTTGGCAGGATTAGTCCAGCCTGGGACACCCTTAAAAAAAGATTATAGTTTATTTATTTTCTGGGCATGCAAAGAGTTTACAGGTATGAAATCAGAACAAGAAACCAACAACAAACTTCTGACCACAAATAAGCAAATGCAAAAGCATATGATAATATGACTGGTAATGGATTCTTGGAACTTCCAATTGGTTTATTTTTATTGATAACGGGCTTGGACCTTCAAACTTAGCTATGGTTCACCAAAGTAGTATCATCTTGTTCCCACTGCACTCAAAATAGAAGGTTAGTATCTGCAGATAAATCTTGTTCCCACTGCACTCAAAATAGAAGGTTAGCATCTGCAGATAAGTTATCGATATCTTCTAAAAAGAACTCTATAACAGTCGAAATAAGCTTGCAAATATAAGAACTGTAAATCACGAACTCACCGGTAATGGAGGAAATTTCCAGTGGTTGATGGTCATGGATGTGTGATCTGATTTTAAGCGTTCTACCTCAGTTGTGAATCTATGTGGCATGCCTGTCAGTACCAGTTTTTCTAGTTTCTGTTGTTGCAGCAATGTTGTTGGAATGTTACTTAATCTATCACAGCACCTGATATCCAGATGTTTGAGGTTTTCCATTGATCCTTCTTCAACAAACCAGTTCTTCAACTCTTTCAGCTTCCACATTCTCAACAATCTAAGCTTACTAAACCCCCCTTTTCTGCAAACCATTTCTTTTCCTATGTAGGATTCCCCCAAGAGTCGGAGCACCGTTAGGCAAGGAAGTTGGCCTAGAGTTTGCATAGGATCCCGCTTTAGCAGTGAGATTGATAATGTCAAAACCTTCAGTGTTGGTGGGAATTCATTTTGATCAGGTAGCTTTTCTAAATTCCCCAACAAGTTTAGGTGGGAAAGTTGCCTCAGATTTGACATTGATCTGAACACGAGTTTTGAAGCGCGCCCTAAATTGTCTTTGGATCGCAACCTTAATGAACGTAAAGCTTCTAAGTTGCCGATCCAATCCATTAAGTCATCCTGGTTGGTTTTTGGCTGGAATGTAATACCCAATTCTCTAAGATCATGCAACTTATCTAAACCATTCTTTATGGCGATTTTCTTGTCCAAAAACAATCCCCAGAGTGTCAAGAGCCTCAAGGAAGAATGCGGTTGCATATCTAGACATGTTTCATTTAGATTGAGATGTTGGAGATTTTTCAATCTCCAAATGGAACCTGGTAGCTCATCTATGCATGTGTGTTTCACATCTAATGTTTCCAAATGGGTCAATTCACCAACTGATGGAGGGAGACTATCCAAGTATGTTGATCTCAGGCCTAAGTACCTCAAATTGCATAGGTTACCAAGGTTTTCAGGCAAGATTGGTTTATACACGCCCTCTAGGTCAAGCACCCGTAAGAGCCCAATACCATCATTGATGATATTTCCTAAAAAACTTCCAATTCGCTTTGCCTGCCTATAATCCGTTTTCTGATGGTTAAATGACACGTAAGACCGCAGGTGAGAGGGATTAAACGAAGAACTCTTAAGTTGTGTGTTCTTGGACATTTCAGTTTCAAACTGGTTTCTTGTTTCCCTTTTTGAACTTTCATACTCAACCATCCTACGGATGTTTAAAGTACCTACTTCTTCATAACTAATCAAATTACGATAAGTGTAAAAGAGATTGGTTTCTTGCGCTTTAGGCCACAAATAATCATGTAGAACTCCAAGCACACGACATCTTCTTGGGCTATTGTCAGACCTCAACTTTGATATTTGAATCATGTTCCTGTTAACTAATTCATCAAAATATGTTTCTGCAATATCTTCTGGAAATACGATGGTTGAATTCTGTTTCACAAACCCTTCAGCAAGCCACAACCGCAGTAACCTTCTTACTGGGATGTCAAATTCTTTAGGAAAAAGCACTGAATAAAGCAGACATACCTTCAAGTGGTCGGTCAAGTCGTTATAGCAAAGGGACAATATGTTGTTAGAGTTTTTCATGCAAGAAAAGACTTGACACCAGCTGTTTGGATCCTTCATGGAGAATAGACCTGCAAGCAGGACTATATTCAGGGGTAGACCATTGCAGCTCTGCACAATTGCCTTCTTTGATGTTTCTGAAATTAGAGGCCAACTTTCTTCTTTACCAACCTTCTTTTTGAACATTTTCAAGCTATCATCTTCATTTAGAGGCATCATATGATGTGAAACTATGCCCACCTCTGTGGTTTCCATTGTTTGTGTAGATGTGAAGACCACTTTACTTCCATTTTTCACATCTGGGAAGGTTTCTTTTATATCTTTCCAAATATTGCAAGTACTTGCACCATCTAAGATGATCAAATACCGCTTATTCTTGAAGTAATCTGAGAGCTTCAACTTCATTGCTTTCTCATCATCCAAACTTGTGGTTTTATCTGTCATGGTATCTGTTGTTTTGAACAAGGATAGCAGGATGTCTTTTGTGGTATACTCCTCCAACACCGAAACCCAAGCACGGAACTGAAAATGGCACTTGATGTTTCTATTTTTGTAGATCGTGCGAGCAAGTGTGGTTTTGCCTATTCCCCCTTGACCAACAATCGAGACAAAATGTTCACTGTTTTTAGTGAGCTGCTTCACCAGAATTTCGACATCTTCTTTCAAACCAAAGATGCCCAATTCTTCTTCTTTGTAGGAAAAGCTCGACATTTTCTGAAAGCGTTCTTTGATACCTACAATCTGCATCTCTTCTTCATTGCATGAGTAGCTGAAGGTCAGTTCCTCCATATAGCTGCCAGGATTTGTTGCTTGCATTTCTGAAGTTGAAGAACAACCCTCGATGGTTTTATGATTTCCAACCACAGTTTCTTCATCTTTTTCCTCTTCAGTTTGAATTTCTTCAATATGAATCTTTCTGTAAGGTGTATGGGCTTTTAGCTGCATCAGTTGGGTCGTGATTTTCTTGATTTTCTGGTGGATCTTCTGGCAAGAATTCAAGTTGTTAAAGAAGAAGATATGGTTGGTTAAGAACCCGTATACCTTTCTCTGGCGGACAACAACGAGAGTGAACTTCTCGATCGTATCTTCAACGTTGTAGACAGCATTCAGATACTCTTCTGCTTGCTGGTTGATCTCTTTTGTGGAGATCATCAAGTCTCTGATCGAGTTGAGCGACTTCATGATGTCCTGCACTTCATAGCTTATGTATTTGTTTTGGGTTAGTGATTGCCCGTTCAGCATCTCGGTTAGTTTCTGTAACACCACAGATACAACTGCCTCTACTGCCATTAGATTTCAGCTCTCACTATAATTGCACTAGATGTAAGTAAGGTAGCTATGGAGTTTGATAAGAGGAAAGGAACCTTGATCCTTTTTATATATATGCAAGTTTCAATCTTTTCTCTGTGCTGACCCACCAATCACCCATAATGATCAATTTGTTTAATGGGTGGTTTCATATTTGGTGATTGATGAAGCAATTCATGTGAAGTTTCAGTAGTTCATACATGTAATTGCACATAAGGTACCAAGAAAGAGATTGTTTCTATATGCATATGTGCGTGTGTGTGTGTGTATGTATATGTATATATATATATATATATATATGCAAGTTCCAAGCTTTTCTTTGTGTCTGGCCCACCCATGACCCAGAATGGTCAATTAGTTTAATGGGTACTTTCATGTTAGAAAGTTTCTATTTCCTGGAAATTGGGAGGAAGTTTATAGGAAAGTTACCAGGAGACTTTTGGGTTTCTGTGTGATTTATAGAAAACTTTTGAAATAAGAATCAGCATATCTATACTATATTATAATGCATTTGGCTAAAACTCTTAAAAACTCTTAA
>NC_037528.1:49184566-49240868 GCF_001531365.2 Cynara cardunculus var. scolymus
CTTCGTTTTCTGTTTTCATCTCTCCATCGATCGCTCTTTCATTCAAGAACCCTAACCCTACTTCTATCGAACAATCTATTGCACGTACGAAAAGGATAATATCAACCAGGCATGGCTCCTATCGAACAATCGTCATCATCATCAGCAACGATTGGGGGGGGGGAAGAGAGCGGCTATCGTGGGGGGGGGGAGACGGCCGGCGAATGGCTGATCGACGATGGGAGGGGGGAAGACGGCGACTGGAACCGGCGATGGGAGGGGGAAGTCGTCACAACACCGTCGCGCCCTTGCCGATCGGTGTTGATTCTAGTTGCATCACTGGTGGAGGCGACCGGCGATGGAGACGGTGGAGAAGACAACCGGCGAAGCTGTGGAATGAGACGTGAAGGCGACGTGAACTCGGTGAAGGAGACGGCTGGAAGGAGAGGAGATGGGGGGGAAGGGTAGTTCTGGAAAAAACAGCCTCTGAACCATTAGGCAACCCATTAGATGCAAAATGGTTAAGAGGTAATTGTCACCATTAAGATATTCCATTTTTTTTTTTGCCAAACAACCTCTACCTCTTACCGATTAAGAGGCTTCCTCTTAATGTCACCATTAAGAGGCAAACAAACAGCCCCTTATACCCACAAACTCTTGTAGATGTGATTCATGGATAATCTGTGTTTTTTGTTATTTGTATGATTATTATTATTATTATTTATTTTAATTTCCTTTTAATTATTTATAACCGCACCCTTGTTCCCATTTATCAAGATAGAAAAAGAAAAGGAAAAATAAATATTATTTGAAAAAAAGATGAGCATCTTCATCTTCATCTTCATCTTAACATAAAAAACCATAAACCTAAAAAATTGGGATCCATTTTGAGATCTTGTAAAGTCGTGATGGTTCGCTTTAGGGATCAATTTTGAGAGAGAGGGAGGAGGTGGGAAAGGACGACGGTGGTGGTGGAGGTGGCGGCATGCCATGGTGGTGATACCGACGACGATGGTGGCGGAGGTGGTGGTGGTGGTGAGAAGGAAGGGGAAAGAATAATTGATGGAGGAGAGTAGAAAAGATGGGAAGGAAATGGGAAACTTTATAAAGAGGGAGAGGAGTGAATTACATTTTTAGTCCCTGCCATTTACCAAATCTATGCTTTTCCTTCTTCGACTTTATCAAGGCCTTTAAACGTTTTTAACAAAAATCTATTAAACTTTCTCATTTTGAATGATTAAGGTCATGAACTTTTTTGTTGAATAAATAAACCATTGAACTTTTAAAAATTGGTTATCTACATTCTTTTAACCAAAAAATCATCACCAATGTTGGCCCTTGCCACTGATCTCACTCTTTTTTATTGTTTTATGATTTTCCATATTTTTTGATATGTATATACGTGTTCCATTAAATTGTTATAAAAGAGAGAGAATCGAAATAAAAAAAAACAGATTGAAAAAGGAAGATGGATGACAGGGGCCAACGGTAGCAACAGACAATATATAGTGAAGATAACGATTGGGCGGCAAGGAATGGCGAGGAGAAGTGATGCCATTGTGTGCAAAGACTTTGAATAGCATAGGATTTGAGAACGATAAAACTGATTTACGTTTTATTTTTTTACTTTATAACATTGCTAGTACGTTACATGTAGCTTTTTTTAGGTTAAAAGAATGCAGGTGATTAATTTTTAAAAGTTCAATGGTTTATTTCTTAAAAAAATTCAGAGACTTAATCATTTAAAATAAAAAAAGTTTAACTGTTTTCCATTCATAAAAATACTAGTTGTGTACCCGCATGATGCGGCGGGAGCCGTGAATTTTAACGACTTTGAAGTTTCATTGGTTTTTATTAGAGAATATTTAACGATGTTATAAGTTGCACTTGGTCTTTACATATTAATACAATTTGAATAAATAAGAGTTACGGTTCCAATTACAGTCTATCGATGAAAGAAATTGTATGACAGTTTAAAATCCAATATATTTAAAATCCAACATATTTAAACGATTCCACAAATGTGTTTGATTTACACCAAGAGCAAAGAATCAAGAGATCGAGAGCGAGACCGAAAGTTTTAAAGCAATTGAATGAAAGAACTTTTAATAACTCATGGTAAATATCAATTTGAATATTACCTTGTGAGATGGGGAGAAGACACAGAGGTATGAGAAGGTGAAGACATGAGTGAAAGGTGTTAAAAGTATCTTGAAAACATGAAAAGAAAAGATAATAATGTGAATTGGTAACTTGTACTATGTTTTATTTTAATTATATATTAAGATATTTTAAGACTGAATGCATAAAATAGTAGTACTTAATGCATTATGAGTTGTTTTTAAGACTTTGTGCATAAATGTATAGTATTTTGAACATTAAAAATTGTTTTTAAGACTTTTGATAAATCTGGTTTATAAAGTAGTATAAATTTAAGAATTTTAATCATTTAAAATGAGATAGTTTTATTAATTTTTTTAATTTAAAATACTTAAAACCATTCAAAAAAAAACGAGAAAATTGATTAATATAAAAACATATATTTTATAATTTTCATGGAACATTTTATGGAGTCGATAAAAGAGCCAGGCCCACCCTCAACTAAAGCCCATTAGTCTGAAATCGATTCACGATGGCCAAATGGGCCCAACAAAGCCCACTTAAATTATATAGACAGATCCACAGTCGGATTCAGACGCTAAAATTTCTGTTTATCTGAAGATGATATGTGATTCGGTGGAAGTATCACACAAAAGAAAAGCTAAATTACTTAAATTACACAGGAGAGACCCGATTTCTATGGTTAGTGGCGGAATCAAAAAGTAGGTTACTGTTCCATGTTATAGAGCTCATCCTGAGGATCAATGTCGCCAATAGGATCAATTATTCGCGATTCAGTTCAATGCCACCAATGATCTTAGGTACACTCATTCACTAGAAATTACATCATGTGACCAATGGCTAGAATCCAGCTCCAATAAGACCGTACCAAGTTGCCCTGATGATCCAGTACATATATCTAACTATAATACATGGATAGTCATCCCATAAAAACTAACGCAGAAATTACATCATACAGTCGATGGCTAGAGTTCAACCAACTTGTGATTTATAGTTCAAAGCCTCCGACAACATAATATCTATTATTGGCCACAACGCGGGAACGACTGTCCCATTTAAACCAATAAAGAATGACTCCTATGGCTATGATCAATTGCATTACAGTCTAAAATTATATGATCCCAATTGAATGACAAACTCACCCAAATCATGTAATATCCAACTATGCAATAAATGCATTATACATTTAAAACTCCACATTGAACTATTAAAACCGGACAAATGTCATCAAAACTCCTTTGAGTTAAAATCAAACCAAAAGGTCTCGTAAAACACTTGGCTAAGGCCAATGTAAACCACATAAGCCAAAAAGACGTAATATTAGATTCACAACAAAACTCAGATCTAGATCTCAAAATACCCAAAAACTTATCTCCTTAAGAATCTTGTTCCAAGCTAAACCCCGCCACGAGACTTCTCCAATCACCTTAAAATCGATCTTCTAGCTGCAAAATTGCCCAAGGAGAACAAAAATCATGAAATTTTTTGTTTTCTTCCGTTCCTCCATTTTCTCCCGTTCCTCGATCGTTCTCGTTTGTTCCTCGATCGTTGTCTAAAAATCATGGTTGTTATAACTGCAACTGAGCTGTCTGATTTCTTAAAAAGCAGCATGAAGTTGAAAGATGTTGGTCATCCATATCGAGTACAAGTATTTGTTACTACCGGATCTCAAAATATGACACCATTTATTGGCTCTTGTCTTGTTGGTTCATGATGTCTTTGTTTTACGAAGAGTAGATGAACTGAAACGATCTGATTGTACTCTTCAGATCATCAGAATTCTTTGTCGCTAAATGTATAATTTTTTTACGTTTATAGTTTTATATAGCTCATGTTCTGTGATCAACTTCACGGTTTTGGCTCTGAATCTTCCTTTGTTGGTGAAAATGAAATCGTATGCGAAATGTGTGGTCATCTTGTATAATTTTCGGAAAATGGGTCATTTTTGTGGTAGGTTTCAAATCAAAAGGGTCATTTTTGTAATTATCCCTTTGATAAAACATTATGTAGATGCCAAAATTGAATTGATATCTTTAGTGGATGTGCTTCTACAATCAGACTCTTTGCCCATCACAAGTAACAAAACCAAAGAATCATACCCACAAAAATTATAAATATTAATGAAAATTTTTAAAACTTAAAACTTATAAGGAGCTAACAATTTTCACATTTTATTCATGTTGGACGAGTTGTTACAAACTCTCCGACTTAAACTCATGACGTCCTCGTCAGGTCTGCCTAAAATCTTTCTTCTTGTCATCGACAATGTGGGATTCGTCTAAGATGTTACAAACACCCCCTCTCGAGGACTCATCATACCCGATGAAGTTTGCCTCACCATCACGATGGTACAATGATTGGCTTTGATACCATCTATAACACCCTAAAAGCCCAAAGCAACAGATTGACCCAATAACTTCGAATCCAACTTAAAAACCATGGTGGAAATTATTGGTAGCCCACTGCTTAAGACTTACAATAAGCTAACAATTTTCACCTTTTATCCATGTGAGACTTTATTTTAAAAAATATTATAAGATGTATAGTTATTGCAGATACTCTATAAGAATACAATTTTTTTCTTCTAACCCGAGCTAACGTCATAATCAATAATAGTCAAATATTTTAATTCTTTTGTATTTTTTTCATTGGGACCATCATAATTTCTACGTACGCAACCTTTCATTATTGTGACTGATCGAGAAACTTCGAATCGATTAAAGGATGTGTTTGAAACCCTCATAACGTGAATCATGTTTTTGATTGCAAAGGGACGTATGATGAAATATTTATTTTGTTTCTTATATGGATTTACTCATTTAAAAATCTATTAAATTGTGATAACTTTGAGAACTTGTACGATCATCTGTGTTAGATGATACAAATTTAAAATTATAAAATAAGGAATCCAATTATTTGCTTTGAAAACGATAAAAATACATTTTATGGATGCCACTGGTGGCTAAAAGACGAGCAAAGCGAGAAAAAGTAAAGGCGGCCAATCAATAAAACAAGGGAAAGAAGCCACTCAAACATCAACCATTAATTATATATAATGGTTGATGTTTGAGTGGCGGGGCTGGTTCAAATAGAAATATAAATTATGTGAACCGATCTTGATCGTTCATTTTATCATCAAACGGTTATTATTAAATGAAATTAAATAAACAATAATTTAATTAATGTATTAATTGATATGTGTATGAACAATTGTTCAAAGAGTAAATTGGTTAAACGGTCATTATTAAATAAGTATTAAAAAATAATCAATTAATCATTAAATTAATTGGGCTGCTTATGAACAATTGTTCACAGGGTATTTTGGTAATAAATCCTCACGCATCGTGAACCCGATATTCTCCAGCCGATTTGTAACCTACGATCGATTATGAACATATTCACAACTCATGTTCACATGTCGGCCCTATGCTCGTGTGAACAACATATGTGTCTTGCAATGTAAACACTATGTTCATATGTTCATATATGTTCATATGTCGGCCCTATGTTCGTGTGAACAACATCTGTGTCTTACAATGTAAACACTATGTTTATATGGTGTGATGTTTTTCAATGTCATACCGTATGACATCGTCACGAGTTCGTGTGAACAACGATTGTGTCTTTCAATGAAAACAAGTTGTTCATATGGTGAACATATATGAACATAGATTGCAAGAGATGCACATATATGAACATTTTCAAAATCAAATATCGTTGTGCATGTGTGCAGATATGAACATAGACTGCAAGCATTTATCGTTTTCATTATTCTGATATTCTTTTACAATAGGATTCTCCATGTATCTTGGACGAAACGAAAATCTTGTACACTTAGACAACCAATTTCAATATATGTAGAACATAACTTGAAAAGAAGAACATGAACATGAAATAATAAAGAAATCAGAAAAATCTCATGATCAATTAGAGGTATCTTTTAAGATTTGTAACTCCCAATTAATTATTAGGGGGTTACAAAAAGGTTAAATTACAAAATTACCCTTATCATTAATTTATAATTTAGATTTGAACCTAAAGTGAAGAAAGAATGTGATTGATCAAGATCGGTTCACATAGTTTATACCATATGGTTGGTTTCTATTTGAACCAACCCCTCTCTCTCTCTCTCTCTCTCTATATATATATATATATATAGCTTGTTTAACCAAATTCAACCAATCATATTCCATCTTTTTTTAGGTTCACATATAACTCATATATTAATGACAAGGATAATTAAGTAATTTGTCATTTATGTAACTCCCAAATCATTAATTGGGAGTTACAAATCTAAAAATCTTAATAATTGATGATTATGTAATATTGATATTTTTTTATACATGTTCATGTTTTGTAATTTCGATTTATTCTATCCATAATGATATTGATTTTGTAATTGTTAAAGAATTTCCGATTGTAAAGATTTCGATATCGTCCGAGTAATTTAGATAAACCTATTGGAAAACAAATCGACAACAATGAGAATGAAAATGATAAAATCGTCTACGACTACAATCGGAATTCGAATTCATATGTAATTGTTAAAGAATTGTTCACAAGTGTTCATATTGTGTTCATATGTACACTAGCTGCATATCTCAACATTGGTTTGCTCCTGAATGTGTTCATAATGAAGGAACTATTGTTYACAAACTGTTCATATTGTGTTCATATGTACACTAGCTGCATATCTCAACATTGGTTTGCTCCTGAATGTGTTCATAATGAAGGAACTGTTGTTCACAAACTGTTCATATTGTGTTCATATATACACTAGCTGCATATCTCAACATTGGCTTGCTCCTGAATGTGTTCATAATAAAGAAACTATTGTTCACAAACTGTTCATATTGTGTTCATACCTGTTTTATTTATTTATTTACTTTCGTGTAGCAACTATTCTTATTATATTCATATTGTGTTCATAAATGATATATAGTCCAAGTTCATATACATGTTAATTTCTGTTCGTATTTGACACAATAGTTCATATATATGTGTGTGTGTTCATATGGTTCTTTACATTAACAAAAATAAATTAATAAAAATAATGAGATTTTTTGATTTTGTAACTCCCAATTAATGATATGGGAGTTACATAAAAATGAAAATTAACTAAATACATTTTCCCCTTTGTTCACATATGTTCTTTGAAATTGTAAATTTAAAAATTTAACTTTTTATCATGATTAATCATAACCTTTTATTGTAAGAATCAATGGCCAAGATTGGTTAATAAAGTTAACACAATAATCTTGGTTAATATTTGAACCAACCTCTATATATATATAGGTGGATTATTATACAACTTTTTATATTTCTACAACCATCACAACCAAATTATGAGCGTCCATTTGATCATTAGTGGTTACCATTTGATCGGTTGTAACTATCTTTAATTAAAAAAACAAAAAAAAATGGATGATGGATAGATGAGTTGCATCAGTTGTATAATCTAGAGGGGTTGTATTTGAATGCCCCTCTATATAGATACGGACAAATGATTATGTGAGAATAGAAGTTAAGATGATCCATGCAATTTGCTTTAGAAGGGAATTGATATGATGTATCTTATATAATTACTTGAAAATTTTGAATTTTTTTTTTGAAAATATTGCAAAAATACTGAAAAACTTGCACTATAATCAATACAAAACCATTAGAATTTTGAAAAATCAATTATATAATTAACCAAATTTGTACACTGTCTTGACCATCGCATCATAACAAGTCCTACTTGATGACGAACCCTTTTTTTCCAGGGATGCAACTTCTGGGAACCGTCCCTCATGCAACTTCCAAGTCAACTGGGAAAAGTTTTTTTTCTTTTTTTTAAGGGTGTCCGGGCCAAAGCCCGACTAATCCCCGGTAATTTTGGAGCCTAAACATGGTCCCACTTAAATGTCGCCAACACTCCCCTCCCAAGGCTCGAACTTAGGTTCATGACTATGTCATGCCCAAGCCTTTACCACTAGACTGGAAGGTCTTTGACTCAACTGGGAAAAGTTAATACAAGACTTTTGACTCTTGGAATATCTACCGTAGATTCTTTAAAATTTCTTTAAAATAGTTGAAAATAAAAAAAAATTAGAAAAAGAGAATAAACTTCATCAGTTTCTGTATTTTGGAGATTATATTACTAATAATATTATCAAAATATTCAATATATTTAATAAAATATTATTTTATTTCCTAAAGAGTTTAATCTTAATGACTCTTATTGGTTGAAAAAAAGAACCCCTCTCCTCTTACTTTCTCTATTTTAGATAAAGTTTCGAAGAATCTTTTGGAACCCAGATCAGTCAAAAATCCCCAAAATTTTCAGGTTTCTCTACTTCAAAGAATCTGTTGGAAATATTTTAAACTTAAGGTAGGGGCGATGGTGGTGACAACGGCTGTTACCGCTGTTACCACTGTCACCTTTATCCCTACCCCTACCCCCACCGCCACCGTTGTCGTCAGCACCACTCTCGCCTCCATCCAACCACCATCATTATATTTAACGAACCAAACAGACAATTTAATTTTTTTTTTGACATATTTCATTCCAAATTCCAGCCAACCAATTCCGACAGATTCTATTCTGTGAACTAAACGTTAACTTACTTCTATCATTGTATAGTTACAGAAAAAGGTTACAAGTGAAATGTTTACCAGTCAACCAAATCCAGCACAGGGTCCCCGGTTTCACCTTTTTTCCAGTGTGCAACTTCCGGGAACCTGTCAAGTCAACTGTAAGTCTCTTAAACAGCAATAAACTTTCATGGCGGCCCATGCATCTTTCAAGATTCTTTTTCCAAATTTACCCTCAAACTACAAATGATGAACTGCTGCACTTATTTCTGAGTCAAAGGATACCACTTATGTTCCATTCTTGATTCCACCAACAATAACCTTTCAGAATCTAACAGAAGCACCAACATCTGGTTTCAAGATGACTTCCATAGGTAAACTGTTCTTGATATCTTTCAATTCTGTGTCAATTAATTAAACACCTGGGATCACTTATCAAATACAGTTTGCCTTTGAAAATGTACTAATCACATGTGAATTTGAAGAGGGTCAAGCATGATTCTTGAAATAGATGAGAGCATTTTCTTCAGTAAAAGGTTCTTATAAGCAAAAAGTCGAGTGAATCACATGTATATATATATATATGTATGTATGTATGAAACATATACAGGATTGATGGTCCGTGCCTAACTGATGTGGAACTGCAACATCAATGACCTCGAATTTACATCTGATCATTGTCTTGTATTTGTAACTTCTTTCCAGCTATAGGTTTGCTTAGCCTTGGAGATCACAGAGTGTTATTTCAGATGATACCAGAGCATGTTAAGAAAACATGGAACGAATGGGCACTGCAGGGACTGGTTTTCGTTAGTGTTGCTTCACAAATCCTCTTATTTCTACTCGGAAACCTTCGGAAATATGATCAAAGAACCCGAATCAGAATCACTCTCTGGTGTTCCTACTTACTTGCAAATGCCGTTGCATTAGCAGCTCTCGGTGTCATCACCCGAACCTCCTTAGATGTATGCACCGATTCTCGTTCAAGTTCACAGGACCGGAAGCTAAACACGAGCGAGCTCATGTCGTTTTGGGCACCATTTTTCCTTCTTCACCTTGGTGGTCCGGACAGCATTACCGCCTACTCGTTAGAGGACAACGAGCTTTGGTTAAGACACTTGGTGGAACTCGTGTTTCAATTAGGGGTCGCTCTCTATATCCTCTTGTTGTCGTGGCCAGGTTGGTCTAACCTCGCTTTACTAAGAGTAGTGGTTTATGTAGCCTATTAGGTTTTTATATAACATTATCTAAAAAAAGTCTAAAAAAACAATTGGTCATATAAAATTATGTTTTCTAAAGCACTCTATTTGGACATTTAGACATTTGGCGTCTTATAAATACGATTTTGTTGTCGTGCAGGTTGTTCTAGGCTCCCGTTACTAAGCATAGTGGTTTATATAGCCGGTGTCATCAAGTGTTACGAACGTATTCAGGCTCTACGGTTAGCCAACACCGAGAATCTTCGTGACTCGATGCTTGGTTCACCTGACCCGGGTCCGAATTATCCCAAAATCGTGGAGGAGTATCAATGGAAAACGTCTCAAGGGTATGTTGTGGAGATTGAGGAAGACCATAATGCCCCTCGTCCAGCAAATGATCATTCATATCCCGAAGGTGGAGGTAAGGTGATATCTGAAGCTTATAATCAATTCCAAACATTCAAGCGGCTTTTCGTCGATCTCATTCTCACGTTTGAAGATCGAGATAACAGTCGACCGTACTTCCGCTATCTAAAATCCGGGAAAGCTTTTGAGGTTGTTGAGATTGAACTTGGATTCGCATACGATTTGTTTTATACCAAGGCAAACGTGGTCTATACGTTTTCCGGGCTCATACTTCGATTCACGAGTGTTGTTCTTGCTGTTACAGTACTCGTGGGGTTCGGTTTTCTTTGTGATATTGACTATTACAGACCGATCGACATTGGCATAACTTACCTGTTGATTGCAACCACGATCCTAATGGAAATCTTTGCAGCTATAACTATGTTGCGCTCCGACTGGACCGATCATTGGCTGAGTCAACACAAACACACTCGTGACTTCCTCATATTCCCGTTCTTGAAGCAGCCAACGAAACTCCGATGGTCCAATACCATCACGCAATTAGACTTAATAAGTCTCGCCCTTGAGGAAAAGCCCGCACGATTCTTGAAAGTCGAAAAATTCTTTGGGGTTGATAAGTATCGAGTAACGCATCGTTATAAGACTTACAGCAAAGTTTCTGACAATCTAAAACATCTGATTTACACTCAATTTCACGAGTTCATGGATTCTACCTCCGATCCGAAAGCGTTATGTAGTCACAAAGGTAGTTTTTCGCTCCGCAAGAATGAGTGCGACGAGCTTCTATGGAGTATCACAGAAGTGGAATTCGATCAAAGCATTCTTATATGGCATATTGCTACCACTCTTTGCTATTACTTGGATCCTGACGATAAAGATCAGGATGATCTCATGGATGTCTGTATAGAAAGCAAGCACATATCTGACTATCTGTTACATCTTCTCATGACGTACCCCAATATGTTGCCGATAGGTATCGGGATGATCCGGTGTCGTGACACTTGTGCCGAAGCCACACGCTTCTTCAAAGAAAAGGGAATTATCGAAAAGGTCGATGCCTGCCGAAAGTTACTTGAAGTTGATTGTACCAAATTGTCGCCCAGTCAAGTGAAGGGAGATAGATCCAAAGCTGTGTTGTTTTATGGTTGCAGACTCGCATCAACTTTGAGAAAGATGGGAAGAAAACGGATGTGGAAAGTCGTGAGTCAAGTATGGATCGAGATTCTAGTTTACGCTGCTACTCACTGCCGAGGGGTGCACCATCAGCAGCAGCTTCGAAAAGGGGGCGAGTTTTTGACTCATGTTTGGCTKTTGATGGCTCMWTTGGGCATCASAGAGCARTTCYAGGTGYATCAAGGCCATGCTCGAGCTYGGTTCAATGTMACGTAGGTGACYAGTTTAGGCATCATCATTCTTTTGAACTGGTATTTTTGTCTCTTGAGACAAAGGTAAGGTTGATGCGAGTCTGCAATGATAGAATAATTAACGGGATTGACATTTTTTATAAACCTTTGGGTGTCGGGGCAAGCTTGTGAGTACCTTGACTAATCTCATAGGATCCTAAAGTTAAAAGCCTGGAAAACCTCAAGGAACTCAAATTAGTGACCAATTGGAAATAAGCCTAATATCTTAGAGTTTGAGCTACCCTAAAAGGTTATTTCATCTCAAACTTGTTAAGCACAATTGTTGATCAATGATCTATGAACCATGAAGGCTTTTTGAGAGATAACTATGAATCGCTTGGCATTCACCTACATGATTACATAGTTCCAAAATCATGAATTTGTATAGTAAAGACTAGTTGGGTACCCATACAATCTAGCAGGATGTAAAACGATTTAACTTACATTTTTATACTAAATAAGAAGAGAATAAAAAAGAAAAATTATAAAACACTTAGGTATCCTTGATTGAAGGGATTTGAAACCAAAGCCTGGGATTCTTTCATAGGCATGAAGCCCACTACAAGTTTTGTTGCTCGACCTATGTGCAACATGCTTTAAGCCAAAAATTCTCAACAAACCTAACTTTTAATGCATTAGTGATTTGCACTTGGTACTTAATAAATATCATACTCTTGGAGTTCAGAAGTTTTACCTTGATGTTTTATAATATAGCATAGATTATGTATTTGAGAGTCAGAGGGTTAAGTTGGAAGGAAGCCTTTCTATTGCATATTTGCATAAAGACTTTCATTTTATCTGTGATATGCGCGACTCCTGAAAGACAACGTCCGATATATCGTCCAACATGATCTGATGATAGGTCTTCGTGATCATCCTCATTTCTGCAACTTCCAACTTCCAACTTCCTCTCATGTGTCTTCCTCCTTGCCCAACACTACGATCCATACAACATAACTGGTCTATGGCTACCTATAGAATTTCCCTTTCAGTGTATCGGATCTTTCTTGTTGCACAAGACCTCTGTGGCAACTCTCCACTTTAACCATCTGATCTTCATGTGACATGTTATGTCATCCTAGACCTCTCTCCTCCTAAATCATGTAGCCTAGATCACTTAAACATGTCCCTTCAGGGTATCATTTGGTCCCCCCCCAACGTTGACCTCTACCTTGTAGTCTCACCAACCGAGGTCAGGACACATGTTTTTGCTACCCCAGATCATTTTCAAACCACAAAATTTGGACTGTTGCCCACTATTTTAAACTAAAGTCAAACTCTTTTTACATTGTTGACTCGATCAAAGCATCTCATTGTGGTATGTATTATATTCATGACCAACAATATAGCACCAAAGGGCCTTTGACCTAGCGGTATGTGAGTCTTTGGCCTTCTAGGAGGTCAAGGGTTCAAACCTCACCAAAGGTGAGGAGGGTGTGTGAGTTTATTTGTTCTATTTGCCGTATATAAATATTATATACTTCAAAAAAAGAACTATATAGTATGCATTAGTTGTTGCAACTTATAATATCCACCAATATAATATAGGGGAAATCTAAAGATACCATCAAACTTACCTATCCTTCTTTTTTTTGAAGGCAGAGAATGTATTATCAGGAAAAAGAATATCAATTACTGCATATGTTTTTCCACAAGAATAAGAATAAGCTTCAAAATAAAATTGATGGCAGCTATAATTTGCCCTTTTGTTATGCACTATCATGGAGAAGACAATAAAATACCTACGAAACAAGCTTCATGGTCTTTCTCAGCAAAATTAACGAGACAAAGGGATTAGTAATTATAAGAAAAAGATTCACCTTTTCAATGTTTCTGTGGACATCTCCATCCATGCTGCAATCATACCATGCTGTCACCTATGCCATCAACTTTCTCCTGATTGACATTTCAAAAACGATAAGCAGCTTAAACTTTATGATAAATTTAACAATCAAACAAAACCATATGAACCTAGTATATCCAACTTGAAAGTAAGGTATGGGGGTGAACAGGAAGACTCACTTCTAAGGTTGCCAAATACGATGATTACACAAAGTGTCTCTTCTTAAGCGGAGACTCATCTTCAGCAGGTGGAGAGAGCCACTGAATCATTCTTGAACCGCTAACTTCTTGTTGTTCATCTTCCTCGCACACCAGTCTTGCACCACACATTTTCACAACACAGTCTGCACCATAGACTTGAAAGCAAACTGAAATGAAATTCTTCGCTTTCTTCCAGTTCGGTTCAGATTGGTGATAGCATAACAATATCTGGTCTGACTTGATCCCTATGTTTTCGTACTGAAATATAGAATCTGGAATTGGAGACTCTTTACCAATAGGAGTACCATCAAAAATTTTGAAGCCATATACAATTGACCCATAGCTACTCTTGCGACCATCGAGATTTCTGGGGGAAAAAACAAGACACAATGCTATTCCCTTGAAATTTTCATAACACCAGGCGGGAGGTAACTCCACTTTTATACAATCTCCCGTACTTTGATTGCTAAACCACCCAGGAATTCTACTTCCCGGAAGGAATACAGTCAATATTTTATATGGATCAATGCGTCCCTATAAAGTGAAGATTGCAAATACATTATCAGCAGGGCATAATGCATCAAAGTGTAATGAAGTTTGCCTTGGTTCCTATTTAGTGTGACAATGGATATTTTTTCTCAATCAGTGTAACAAGCATTCGATTCTTTCTATTTCATACCCATTTTACATGGTAAACGGGTTTTTAACCTACATGGCATCAAATGATTTTTCATGGGGCATTTTTCTATAACTTGACAACTTGGCATCCACGTCATTAATTGTCACAATAAATGGGTATGAAATAGGAAGAATTGAACTTTTGTTATAGTAATTGAGAAAAAAAATACTATAGAGGAAGAAGACGACATGTGGCAGCAACATGGTAACCAGGCTTTTGACAGTTTGATTCTCAATCATTTTTGCACAGTTAGTGAAGTCAAAGCACTGAATGCTACTTTTATACATGGTTGATTTCTCTGGTAATCCCCGCAAAGATGTGCAGTCCTGTGCCTCAATCAATTGAATGTTCGGTGGAAGTTCTGGCATTGCCTGGATGTTCTTGCAACCAACCAACCCAAGTGTTTCAAGTCGAAAAAGTTGACTTAAAGTGGGTAAACTTGTGAAATCATTCCCACTTAGGTTTAGAGTTTCAAGCATCGATAAACAATCAATGCCATCAACGCTTGCTTCTGTTAGGTTGCAGTGGCTAACATCAACATTTCTTAAGAAGCGTAAACTTGATAAAGAATGAAATACCGCACTCGGTGGATGGTGCATCTTTCTTGATGAAAATGAAGGCCAAAGGATCAAACCCCATGATTTAGTTTGGATCTCTTCTCGTCGGCCTAGTGAAAGTACTTGAAGGTTGCCAAGAGAAGATACAGAAGAAGGGAGTTGCTCAATTTGAGTCCCATCAGCATGAAGCTCCACTAAAGCTTTCATAATGCCCATATCATCAGGAAATTTGTCCAGTTTCTTGCAACCAGAAAGATTAAGAATTTGAAGAGATTTCAATCCAAAGCAGTTTGGAGGACTCCCAAGGCTTATGCATTTTTCCAAATTCAAGACAACGAGACTCCTGAGAGTTCCGATAGAAGGGTGGACTTCATTCAAATTTTCACAACCATTGAGAATTAGCTCTTCAAGATTTGGCATTTCCATGAAATCTGGTGTCTTCATCAAGTTATTGCAATGACTGAGATTCATGGATATCAACTTTTTGAAACCCTATGTGAAAAATGAAAGAAAATGGCTTACAACTAAGAATCTTCTGCAAAAAGATGACACTATATACATGTATCAAACTTGTCACCGGTATACCTTTGATCCGCTCCAAATTTGTTTAATACCACTATAGGACAAATCAAGGACAACAAGGCTCTCAGGGTAGAACGTTGATGGTAAGTTCTGGAAAGGATACCCATGCCAACAAAACAAACGTAGTTCACTAGACAAATATTCAAGCCCACCAGAAGTTGCCTTCACCTTAGTCTCTGTCCCAAATTTGCTCTGGCGTATTTTGCCATTGATGTCTCTAAGTTTATTCCAGGATCCGATATAAAGTTGTAGGAGCCGAAGATTATACAACTTTGTGAAGGTTTTACCACAAATATTGACTTCTGAACTCGAAACATCCAAGGCTAAGCCTTCAATGGATTCAGTTCCCTGGATATTAGAGTGAAAACTCCGTTATAGTATGTAGTAAATTGGATAAAAAGAGGTAGAACATGGAAAGTATGCTCACCTTATCCTTGTTTAATACTGCACGTACATCGTTGGGAAACCGCAATCTGCTTCGCTTCCCGGGCTCTTCAGATTCTTCATTAACAATTTGCCAACCCATTTCTTGGACCAAATCATGCATTTGAAGCCGATCTTCACGAACTGATATTAATGACTTATCAATAAGAACTCTGATATTAGTGGCAGCAAATAAATCACAGCCATCTAGTACTTTCATAACGTAATCCTTCTTTTCCTCTTTGAAGAAAAACGAAATGTCAAGAAAAATGTTTCTTTGATCAAAGTCTAGCGCATCGTAGCTTATTCGGAGAACTTGCTGTATTTGAGAATTAGGATACCTGCCGAGTTTCTTCAGTTCACTTTCCCATTCCTCTACAGTCTTACCGAATAGAAAACTGCCCAAAATTTTAAGAGCAAGAGGAAGTCCTTTGACATAGTGAACTACCTGGTTAGCAAGATCTATGAATTCTTTTTTTTGGTGTTTATCTCTAAAGGCATACAGACTAAAGAGCTCAAGAGCTTCATCATCTAATAAAAGATCAACTTCATATATTTCTTCGACCCCGTGAGCACTTAGCAATTGTCTATCTCTACCTGTAACTATAATCATACTTCCAGGACCAAACCAAGAAGGCATTCCAGCTAGAGCTTCAAATTGGTCATAATGATCTATGTCATCAAGTACAACAAGTACCTTTTTAACCCACATTCTTCTCTTCATTATGCTGATTCCTTGACTTACACTACGAATCTGAAGATTGCCTACATTCATAAGGTCCTCAAGAAGCTTTTCCTGGAGATGAACTAACCCATGTCGTTTTTCCACCCCTTTAATGTCATCACAAAAACTGTAGGCTTCAAAATGTATATGCAGTAGGTTACAGATAGCTTTGGCAATGGTTGTCTTTCCTATTCCACCAATGCCACATATTCCTATTATGTGAACCTTGCTTGATCCCACAAATCTCAGAAAGTCCATTTGCTCTACACGGGTGTACAATCCAACCAGGTTCTCGCCAGCATCTAAGGGCCCGTTTGTTAGTTTATAAAATATCTCTTTTGAGATTGTTTCTATGAACTTGGGTTCATGCCTACAAAACCAACGAACATGCTATAATTACTACCGCAAAGAACTAAAAAAGTGGCATGAAATAGGAACATATGTAACATGTATGTTAGCATGCAAGTCATTACCAAATCAATGACCAACCTGACTTGGGCAGGTGACCATTCCGACCCATTTATCTAAATATGGGTCAATTGGGTTATATGTTATCTCCAATGAATCAAATAGATAAAAATTTAAAATGTAACTGAAAATGAAATAGGTCAAATGGGCTGAAAGTCCGCCAAAGTATATCCAAATGCTTATAACCCCCTAAATTGCTTTATTTATAATAAAGTTAGATTATTATTTTAGTATATATTTTTTGTAATCATTAATACATTAATAATCAATTAAATTAAAAAGGAAATGAGCAAAAATGTGTTGGTACGTCAATCCACCCCATAAAAAATTACCTGTTTTGATTTTGAACCTGCTTTGACCCCTTAACACCCCCCCCAAAGGAAAAAATCTACTTTGCCACTTGTATGTAGGCATGAACCGAGTACGTCCCACACGAAAGTAGGGTGGTGAGATGTATGTAGGCATGTCCTCTACCCGAAAAGATAGAGCAGTTGTTTCCATGAAGACCCCTGACTTGTACAAAAGTGCAAACGAAATGAAAACAAGAACCAAGACTAGTAAAAAGCAAGAAGCAGATTAGAAGGGAAAAAAAGGAAATAGGAATATTGAGACATATATAATCAACTTAATAGATAAAATAAAGTAGAATAAAATACAGACTTATGCGTTGAGGGATTTACCCATTGTACATATCTAGGAGATCCCATCCAGATATGTTGGCAGCCAATTTCAGAGCTTCCTTCCATTCAGAAACCTCTATTCTATTTGAAGCTTCATGTTTCATGAAGGCTTCTCTGTAGCTACCGCTTTGATTACGCACCACTGCAGGTGTGACGTTGTAAAAGAGTGTCCGAACTTCATATTTGTCCTTCTCTATCTCCTTGCACTTCAGGATCTTCACAAGCTCCCTTAGACACCATGTAGACGAAGCAAAGTTGTTTGAGAATATGACTATCAAAAACCTTGACTGTTCAATGGCTTTATAGAGTTCAGATGATATCTGTTCACCTCTCTTTAATTGATCATCATCTTTGAAAGCATAAATTCCTTTCCTTCTGAAATCACTATAGAGATGATCCATAAATGTTTTACGGATATCTTCACCTCTGAAACTCACAAAGACATCATATGTCCATTGGTGAGCAGAAGATGCCATCATAATGGAACTGAAAAACAGACATTTTGATGGAAGGTATAAAGTAATATGTATGTGACTGCTCCAATTAATCAAAGAAATGAAAGCTACCTGCACATAGCAAGAATCCAAAAAACATGCCATCGAAAGCGATGATAATGATAATAGGACACTAGCATCCAACCGATACAATTTATGCAAAAGATTCCTCAAAGATACACACGAGGCAGAGGTTGAAACTCTTTCTTATTATTGTTGTATGTCTGAACTAATTTCAAGAATGCAAGTATGCATTGAAATTAGAAATAAGGTCCCTGTTTTAATGAAATCTAACACTTAATATAACAAGCAGAGATTATAATATATATATATATACACACACACGTTTATATTTATAAGGTTAAAGGTATTGTAAAATCCCTTGACTCGTGCTTTAATAATACCTGAAATCAGCTATATAAGTTATGAATAACAAATTCACATACTGATTTATTCTGAAGAGATTCCAGTTTCATGCTACTAAACTTTTTCCGGATTCAAATTCAAGACAAGAAGCATCATAACTGTTCTGATAGATTAGTGAACCTCAATCAAATTGTACTACCTTCAAGAATTAGCTCTCTGCTTATGGGAAACCTTGCAAAGTATGCAACATGAATTCTATCTTTATTAAATCCTAATGATAGGATCAACAATCTGAATTATATCGTATAGATTATGCATATGCAAGAAATATGTACATAAATATATATATTTCCATCAGGATTTCAGAAGTTGAAGGTTACTCACCTTTGACATTATAATCTGAATTCTCAAACCATACAAACCCAGGACTGAATATCCAATAACTTCAGTTGATCAATTCTAATCTGAATCACAAAGACCTGTTTTGATACCATAATTTGTTTAATTATGCTACTTCTTTCACCAATACTCTCCAAAAAGTTGCCTTTGAAGTTGAATCATGCCATTCTTTTTCACAAACGCTTTCACATCTTCGCAGAAGCTGCAACCATGAAACTGGACATACAATTGGTCATAAACAGCTTTGGCAAATAGCTCTGTCCAATACCCCCGACACCACATATCCCAATCATGTGAATTGTACTCCGACCAGGTTCTCGCCAGCATGTAAGGGTCCATCATTCAACTCATTGAAGATATGTTTTGAGATCATATCAATAAACTTCGAATCATCTGTCCATTATAAAGAGAACATGCATATGGTGACTTGAAAGAAATACTAAAACAATAAAAAAAACTAAGAGACCATGGCTTATAACAGTGCTATTTAAAATTGAATGAACTAGAAGTTGACAAGAAGGAAAAAAGATGTGAGGCGCAGATAGAATAGCATTCAGTGATTACCCTTTGGCCAAATCTTGCAGATCCTATCAAAGTAAGGTTGCAGCCTTGGTCAAAGCTTCCTTCCATTGTAGCACCTCCTTTTTCTCAAAGGTTTCATGTTTAATTGCTGTTGTTTTATAACTGCTAATTTGATTAAGCACCATTTCTGGATTGACATGGTAAAAAATTGTGCAGACTCGATCTTTTTATATAATTAGCAATTCCATTTAGATGCTCAAAGATCCAAATAGAAAGATAATAAAGAAGACCCATCATGCTTCATCTGCTTGAACTCGAGGATTCTCACAAGCTCCTTCAAACACCATGGTGAGGAAGCAAAGCTTTCAGAGAATATAACCACCAGAAACCTTGATTGTTCAATGACTATATAGACTTGTGGAATCGCTCTTCTCCTCTGTGCAGTTGCTCGTCATCTCTAAATTCCTGAATTCCTTTGCGTTTGAAATAACTAAACAAGTGGTTCACCAACCTTTTGATGATATCGCCTCCCAAACTCACAAAAACATCAAATGGCCATTTATGATTGGTAATGGATTTAAAAGATGCGCTCACCATTGCAACTGATGAAGATGGAATCATGTGACTGAGATAAAGGATCACCAATGAACATATCAGTCGCGCTGAAGCTAGGGGTGAGCATAGGCGGGTACCCGCCTTTTTTACAGGAACCGGAACCGGAACCGGCGGTTCTTGAGATATTGGAACCGGAACCGGTTAGAGCGGTTCTTAAATTTTTGGAACCGGAACCGGAACCGCCAGGAACTGGTTCCGGTTCCGGTTCCGGGTACCCGCTTCCTAAAATATTAAAAATTTGTTATTTAGAAATAAAAAATAAAACATTGCCAAAACACTAAATAAATAAGCAAGAATACAAATTATACAAAACAATGGTTACAAATATTGATTAACGATTACAAACCATAATATACTAATAGAAAATGTTCAAAGTTTAACGATTACATACTATAATGGTAATTGTTCAAAGTTTAACGATTACATACTATGAATCCAAGTGAACACACAATTTGAAAAAATACGAATCATTTTATATGAAGAATTTAGATGAAGATTGAAGATGACGACGTGCTTTTAAGATGTAAACCTAATATAAATTTGGTATTAAAAAATAATTATTATTTTTTATTGAAAAATACCGGGTACCCGGCGGGTAACGGTTCCGAAAAATTGAGAACCGGAACCATTCTCAATCGGTTCCATATTTTAGGAACCGGAACCACTCATATCGGTTCCGGTTCTGGAACCGGCGGTTCCAAGGCGGTTCCGGTTCTATAGCCGGGTACCCGGTTCCGCTGCTCACCCCTAGCTGAAGCCTCGGTCTATGTCAAAATTTTATCGCGGCCCCACTTAGATCAAAGACTTTACTAATCCACATCCTTCAACCACTCAATCTTTTTCTGTTATCAACTTATATATATATATATATATATATATATATATATATATGCCTAACTTACAACAATACCATAAATTTCTATATAGCTGACATTTATGATCAATGACCTGCATATCCAAAGCAATATGCTCAAAGAAAGAACCAGAAAGATCCACTCTTGTCAGCTTGTGGGACCGTTGCATCCCTTCATTATTAAGTACCATCGTATTTCCATGTATAAGCTTTTTTGGCTTGGCGAAAGGCCAAACAGTTGGAATGCATAATTCCAACTTTTTACAATGATCATCTCAAATATCACACCCACCAAAAAAGTTCCACAAAAAACAAACTTTAATTTAAATCCGTTTCTGCTGGATTCACATAGGAAACTATGGTTTCCTTCATTTCCTCCTTTAAAATTCATAAAGGTATCACTTCCTCGTAGACGAACAGAAACCCAGAAATGATGAACCCATAGTAAATGAATCTGACAGGCAGCGAATGGATAGAACTGTGAGACTGTGAGCTCACAAAACGCATACTTAAACCTCACTATGAGAATACCCCATTAACTCACATTGAGCGAGAAATTGGGAAAAAGAATAAAGTGAAAATATCACCTTAAGATGCCGCTGTCAACCAACGTCTTCCCGTTAGCCATGTTCGTCGTTAGTTATTGTCGTTAGGGTTCCATTCACCATCGAAGTTGGCCATCGGCCATCTTGCCTTTATCCTCTCTCTTTTTTCGTTTTTATACATATCAAGGTTAAAAAGGGAAACAACAACAAAAAGAAATAAAAAATTTAAGAACACTCTAATTCATTTATTTAGATGGTATGTATATATGCATAAAAATTTAAAAAAAAAATCAATTATTGGTATGTGTGTATCATTCATCTTTTAGGTTACCGGAGTGTTTCTCAGTTTTTTATTTTTTGATTTTTTTTCTTGAACCTCTCACTCCATAAATGTGCAAGCGTGTAAGATTCAACTTAGGTCACGTTTAGTTCATAATCGAATATGTTGGAATTAGAATTCGTCAAACGAATTGGAATTTGAATGGAATAATTTGATTTGACCATGCGTTTAATTGACAGAAATTGAAAAGAAATATGTTAAAATAATTGAAATTTGTTTGTTATCTTCACTAAATATAACTATAGAGTTATAATAAAATAATGATAAATTACGCAAATACCCTTACATGATATTTTCATATTTTATCGTTTAATTTATCAATACTATATAATGATAAAATTAATAATAGAGTAAATTATGGTTTTGTCATGTGGTTTGTTGAAAATTGCAATTTACGTTCCTATACTTTTTATGATTTTCATTCCTATGGTTTACAACTCATTTTATTTTTGTCATTATGATTTATAATATATTGTTATTTTCGTCTTTGTGGTTTACAAATTCTTTGTTATTTTCGTATCTCATAATTAAAGGTAGAAGGTAGACTCAGGGACTAAAATAGCAACGAATTGCAAATCACAAGGACGAAAAACTGCAATTTTGAAACATAGGGACGAAAGTTGCAGTTTTTAACAAACCATAGGGACAAAAAAGATAATAATATTAATCGGTGGCGGTGGAAAGGTGGTGGTAGTGGTGTGGCGACGACAGAAAATATGTCGAGCGCTACAGTCGTGATAACAATGGCGATGGCGGTAACATTAGTGGCAGTGTGGTGTAGTGGCGATGATGGTGGAAGTGGGAGTGGTGATGGTGGTGTTTGTCATGGGGGTGGAGAAAAATGGCTCGAGCCACTGTTTTGAGTATCAATGGTGGCGGTAGTGGCAATGGTGGTAGTGATGATGGTGGTGGTGATGCTAAGGTGGTGATGATTGTCATAGTAAAATATAAGTGTATAATAGTCTTTCTCAAAAGATCAGATAAAATGGAATCAGAATTCCTTACAGAAGCCAAATAATTCAAAATCTATAAGATGTGGAATTGGAATTCTATACTATAACTGATAGAATGAACTAAACGCATGAATGAAATTTGGATAATGGAATTGGTCAATGAAATTAATCGTTACAATTTATTTACATTCCATCAAAACAAATCGCACCTTATTTTTTATTACGACAAAATGATTACCCAACTTATTTATTGTTGGTCTCATCCATTGGATTTATAAATAATACAATTAGTATCTAATTCAACACTTAGAAAAATAAATTATTAATACCTGCCTTGTAATGTTCATATCCGATGTATAGCATTTAGCGGATATGACATAAATTGATTAACATGCGAACCTTAGAAGTTTGTTATGATTTTTTTTGTAAAAGCCTTGTAATATTTGTATTGATCCAAGAACTAAAAGCCTTCAACAAAATCGAAGACTAGTTGAAGTAATGTCAAGATCGTCACTAAAGCGGATTCGTTTTGTCATTTAGCCGAAAGAAGATCAATACAAGATAAAGTCAAATAATAGTCTAACAAATATTATTACTGGCAAGCGGAATTTTGGAATGCAAACTTGTCCAGCAAGTTCGGCTCACCAACTCTACCAACACTCATCCTAGTGTGGGAACATACATGTCAACTAAAGTAAGTTCTAAAATATTATTTTAATAGTACCATACTTCTTTATTGTTCTCTCTCGATACATAAAGAATGGTTAAGTTGACAAGTGTCTACATCAACTTCAAATGCTGAAATGAAAAGTACAAGCATGCATGGATCAATAAATCAGATAAAGACACGCGTTAAAGTTGGAAAGCAACATTTAATGCAATGGTGGCTATAAAAAGGTCATCTTTATCATATGTTGCAACTCACCCATTTTGAAAGAATCTGAGTGATAGTTTCTTAGAAAAAATCGGCGTCACTATCTGAAGAACTGTCTCAGTCCTTCAGATTTGAAATAGTACCCTCTTTTTTCAGTCTTTTAGTTGTTAGCAAAATTGTCATCAGTCATATTGTTTCGGATCACAGGTCTTACCTTTCTTACTTCTGTAACAAATCTGTAATTTTTTGTTTAGTATAAAATATATAATTAAAAGTGAAAATTTACCCCCTCCACAAACACATCATGTGTAAGTCATTATATCCCAGAGTGGTATCAGTGTGGTTTGCTTAATCTCATAAACAAAATCTGAAATGACTTCCACAGTCAATAATAATCACTCTCTATCCAAACTTCCTCGTTTTCAAAAAAATATTTTTTCTCTCTGGAAAAATCGGATGATGCTCTTTTTTAAAGGAGTTGACAATCAAATACTAAGGGACCGTTTACCAAACGCTTACTCGGGTAAGCGAATACCAGGTCATTTTATCTTACCAGATGAATATGGTAAGAATCAAGAATCTTACCCGGTAAGAGCGAGACAAGGACCAAGAGTCTTACCCGGTAAGTGAAGACGACGACTCCTACCACGGTAAGCGCTTACCGGGTAAATTGTTGCATACGATACCGTTTTGGTAGACTAAAATCTTATGCGGTAAGTAAATGATAGTGTTAAATTTACCAATAAGCGCTTACCGGGTAAGTGTTTCACTACTAGAAAACTGGGAATTTCCGGCGGATTTCCGGCGGAATATAAAAAAGTCAACTTTTGTTAATTTCGCCGGAAATCCGCCGGAAAATTTAAACCGGTTAGATTTCCGGCGGATTTCCGGCGGATTTATTAATTAAGGGTTAATTAATCTTTAAAAATTAATTAATATTTGAAAAAAATGGAAAAAGATTTTACCGGCGGATAGATCCGCCGGAAATGTTTAAAAATTCACAAAAAATAAATCCGCCGGAAATAGTTTTAGAAAAATAATTTTTAAAAAATTAAAAAAAAAAACCTTTTAGAAAAATAAATTTTAAAAAAATTTAAAAATAAATCCGCCGGAAATATTTTTAGAATTTTTTTTTAAATCTTTTAAGTTTTTCCGACGGACAAATTCCGCCGAAAATTTAAAAAAATTAAAAAAATAAATCCGTCGGAAATAGTTTTAGAAAAATAATTTTTGCAAAATAAAAAAAACCTTTTAGAAAAATAAATTTTTTAAAAAATTTAAAAATAAATCCGCCGGAAATATTTTTAGGAATTTTTTTTTTAAAATCTCTTAAATTTTTCCGGCAGACTAATTCCGCCGGATATATAAAAAAATTAGAAAAATAAATCCGCCGGAAATAGTTTTAGAAAAATAATTTTTAAAAAATAAAAAAAAACCTTTTAGAAAAATAAATTTTAAAAAAAATTTAAAAATAAATCCGCTGGAAATCCGCCGGAAATATTTTTAGAAAAAAAAAAATTTAAAAATATAAAATGAAACTGTATTGGGCTGTAATGAACCGTATTGGGTTGCAATGAACCGTATTGGGCTGCAATGAACCGTATTGGGCTGTAATGAACCGTATTGGTCTTTAATGGATCGTATTGGGCTTTAATAAACCGTATTAGGCTTTAATGAACCGTATTGGATTTTAATGAACCGTATTGGTCTTTAATGAACCGCATTGGGCTTTAATGAACCGTATTGGGCTTTAATGAACCGTATTGGCCTCTAATGAACCGTATTGGGCTCTAATGAACCGTATTGGGCTTTAACGGTTTGAACTGTATTGAGCTGTAATGAACCGTATTGGTCTTTAATGAACCGTATTGGACTTTAATGAACCGTATTGGGCTCTAATGAACAGTATTGGACTCTAATGAACCGTATTGGGCTTTAATGAACCGTATTGAGCTTTAATGAACCGTTTTAAATATTAATTTTAAAATAAATTTAAAATATTATTATATATATATTTCCGGCGGATTTATCCGCCGGTATTTAAAAAAAAATTAATTTTTTTAAAATATTATTTTTTTAAAGAAAATATTTAATATATATATATTCTTCCGGCGGATTTATCCGCCGGTATTTTTAAAAAAAAAAAAAATCTTTTTTAAAATATTTAAAAAAAAAAAAATTCCGGCGAGAAAAGTTTCCGGCGGAATATTCCGCCGGAAATTTTTTTTTAAAAAAATTTAATTACTTGTTAAGTTAATCAAGATTTTTTAAAAAAACGGGCGAAGATTTTTCGGCGGCCGTAATCCGCCGGAAACGTGGAAAATCCGCCAGAAACGCCGCCGGAAAAACAATCATCGGCGCCCTCTTTTCCGGCGGATTTGGGCGCCGGAAATAGTGTGTATTTTGGTAGTGTTTGCTAAACGGCCCCTAAATGTTCTAAAATATGGTTCATATGTTCCTACCACCTTTGTTCTCCATATCTATGGATGGAAGTTGATAAGAAGCAAGTTGCAGTTGATGCCACTCAAGTACCTGTGTTGACGGTATAATAATGCTAAGAATATCCACGTAAGTAAATTAATTCCGACATTTGCGAATTGAATAGGATATCGCTTTCTATGAGAACTAAATTCGTTACTCATTTGTATATTTATTGCGATGAAAAGACAAACCTTTTGATTAGTTTAAAATATGCAAGTTGAGGTTCAAAATTAAAGAAAGCAAAGACAATCCCTTCAATCTAACCGATCGAGGAGGCGGAATATTTTACATGAGCGTTAGATGGTAACCATCGTGAGAACAATAGAAATCACGAACACACATCACGTTACACATGGCAACACACTTTTTAGTCGAAAAGAAAAACCGAATACTTGTTGAAATGGTCAACTGTATTTTGAATAAACCGGTCAGGATTTGAGACATGGTTGTTAATTTTTATGGTTATAAATATGGATGAAGCTCATGGAATGAAATGATGAAGAATTTGAGGGAGGTTAGAATTGGTCAAAGTCTTATATTTTATTTTGCCATTTTTATATCATATGGATTGGAAGTGTACAAAACTTACGTTGATGGTTGGTAGATGACTGGATGAAGATCAAAATCTTGAACCATGGGCCTCTTGATGCAGTAAAACAAATGGCTAAAATCAAGTGTAATATCTGTTCTTATCAATTTAATATATGATATGTGAACCATCGGTTTGCGTTAATTTTCCGGGATACAACGACTCTAAACAGAATTGAGTTCTACTAGGTAAGTATGTATTATGTTCTGCAACACCTTTCTTGAAAGAACTAAACGGATCTTATGATCTTATCATCATTAAATATGTCATCATCTATCATTGGTTATGATCATGATCTCAACATAGTTTGGGTCTACTTCAGAATTGAAAAGTAATCTTCAGACAGACACCTAATTAATCCAAAAAGTATCATATTTCTGCTAATGGGGTAGCAATTCATCTCCCTAATCTTACACCAGAAGAATCCCTTTTAATTTACGCTCAAAATTGTTTGAGTGGTGGGAACCTCAATAGTGAAAAATGTATGGTAAATGTTGTCACATGATTGATGCTTATAAAGTGTTTGATGAAATGTCTCTGAAAGAATATTGTGAAGACATGGAACACCATGATATGTGGAAGATTTCTTAAGGTAGCTCAACCATTCAGACTTTGGGTATTCGAGTTCCCACTTCCTTCATGGTCACAGCTGGGTTTTGCTAGCTTCAAGGCTATATAAAATTAGCCGAGTTGTACACAAACTGACCCGAATATCCACGGTTATAAAAAAGTAAGCTGGTTAGTTCCAATCTCCCCTCAAAATTAACTCCTGATAGTATATCTGTTATATAAATTAATCCTTCTATAATTACATGATACATGATAGATAAATTGATCACATAATATTCAAAAATGGGCAGAAAACAAAAACATGGATGGTAAATTTACTTCATAATTTTGTGTTCATATTATTTGAATTAATAATAAATTATTTACAACCCATTTTTCTTTAATTGTATATTATAATAAATAATTTTAAATGTATATATAGTAGTTAGACCCGATCAACCTACATTTTGCTTTCCAATGAATGATGTGAAAGTTGCAGGAAAGTGTTAAAAAATGAAAGTTGACTCTGGTCAACGAGGACTTGGTCTTTTAATCTTGCCATTTGGTTTTTATATAAATGTTAGATGAGCATAAACCAAAATGTATTTTTCATAGGTTTTTTTTGTTTGAATGTGTATATTTATGTACGTTAAAACTCATACAGTTTTCATCATTAATGATATTTGAATCTTTGATCTACAGTAATATTGGGTTCTACTGATAATCCGGATATCGTCGAACCAATGACCCATTGGTGTATTGTTTGTAGTTGCAGCTCCCCATTGTTCATACAACAATTGCCATTGCAAAACTGTGAGTTTCCAATTTCTGCTATTTGGTTTTTTACGGTTGTTTTTTGCATTTGTATTTCTAGTTTTTTTTGCTAAGTTTTATAAATGTTTCGGGCTTATTAGATAAAAAACGCCAAATATAAACCTTAAAATTTAACTCTGATTATGTCTTTTTCATATAGAATGCATCAAGTCTTGCATCCTGTACAATATATGTTTGTAGCTTTTTTTTTTCATTTTCTTACGACTCTGTCAATATTACATAAACTTGAAAACCTCCATTATAACACAACTTTTTTCACTTTATTATTTTAATTTATCTTTTATATTCGATGTTAATATATTTTAATCGTTTCTTAAATAATGTTTAACATTAATTAATGTCTTACATGTCCTCAAAGACAAATAATACTTATTGGTTAGTCATAATGATAACAATGATGAATATATAACATGCATAATACGGGGTTTTTTATTAACCTAGATATCCAACCAGCTATGCAAGTTGATTAATTCTAGGGCGACTATCCGTTTCGTAGATAGACTGAAGTCGTCGCTAGGGATGAACGCGGGTTGGGTTGGGCGGTTTACAACAATTTTACAACCCAACCCAATTATGGCGGTTTGAAAAATCTCAACTCAACCCAACCCATTCAAAAGTATAACTCAACCCAACCCTTGCGGGTTGAGGCGGGTTGGGTTGGGTTGGCGGGTTATTAGTTACATAATTTGACGAATGAAATAATTCATAAATCTTAAGTTTATAGACCATACTATAAAGCGTTCTATCTAAAAATGTTGCAATAGGTTTATAGGACGTTTTTTGACGTTTCAACAAGTGTTTTAGAATGATCTTTAAATAAAATGTCGTATTAGTTATTTTATAGAAACATTTTGAGAAGTGTCCCGTAAACTCATCTATTTATAGGACACCTATGCTCATATGACATTTTTCAAGTCGTGTTGTATAAAATAACTAATACGACACTTTATTTTAAAAGCATCATAGAATTTGTTAAGACGTCCAAAACTATCCTATAAACATATTGGAACTCTTTTAGATAAGACATTTTTCTAATGTAACTCTTTAAAAGCGTCATAGATTGATGGATTCGTCCATCAAATATCTATCAATATCATTTATATTTTTCAACATATTAATTTGTTGTTGCTGCAAAAAAAAAAATCAATAATTTTCCTTATTAATTAGATTATTTGTCATCATTCTTTGATCGTGAATCTCTTTTGGTAACCTATACGTTTAGTTAGAATGAAACAAAATATAATATCAATAAAAATTATATAAAATTTATATATTAATATATATATATATACATAATAAACATACATATATATATATATATATATATATATAATTTTATAAAAATTATATATTAGCGGCGGGTTGACGGGTTGGGCGGGTTGAGTTCAACCCTCCTAATTAGCGGGTTAGCGGTTTGGCGGGTGGGCGGTTTGGCGGGTAGATGGGTTGGGTTTAATTGGGTTGTTAGCGGGTTGGGTTGGGCGGGTTTCGCGGGTTGACGGTTTTTTGTTCATCCCTAGTCGTCGCATTTGAACCTACATGACCACAAGGGGACTTTTTATTCCTTATTGGATTCGAACCTGGGACTTCTAGGCACTTTTGACCTTTGGAGCCCAAGCTTAAACCAATTGGGCATCACCCTTGTGGTTCAGAATATGCTTTAATATAAGGTGTTGGGATTTACAACTAGTTATAAATGCTAGATTACTTTAAAACTAAATAAACTTAGTAAATTCCACACGGATCAGGCCTAAGATTAAAGAGACCGTTTCCGTAAAGACCAACTTGCAAAGATAAATAAATAAAAATTCTTTGTATGTCAAAAAGCAAGAAATTTGAGTTCTGAAGTGTCAATCACAAGGGTGATGTTGTGTTGGCTGATGCCTCGGAGGATGAGGATGCATCCCACCATCTTCCCCTATTCGATTCCTGCCCCCTACACTTGTGGCCACCACAATTATGTAGAGCACATACTTTAGCGTCTGGGGTGTACCGGGTCGGGCAACATGCCTCACACCCTCCCCAAGTTTAGAAGTGTCACTTAAGAGCAATTAGAGCAAGTACTCATAGTAAATAGTAGGAAAAAAGCGTAAAGAGAAGTACGAAACAACTACTCAACCCGACACATGAACTAAACCGAAGTACCCCATCCCGCTACTTGACTCGGATACCTAGCTAACTCTCTCCCATGGCTATTCATCTACAACCTAGGTACGTATAGGTTTGAGTTAATATATAGTGTCTTGGCAAACATGCAAATGGCAAAAAGTGTTTGATGAAGACTTCCTTCTTGGTTCTCACAAAGCATAGTTTGCAAGCCTTGGTGCACTGTCGTTTCACCAGGTCACCTGTTGTAATCCCACATCACATCTACTAGATTTTAACCATTTCTCCTCTATGCATGTTGGAACTTCCCTTTTTAATCTAATGGGTCCACATATTCCCATATGGTCTCAGAGCCAAAGTCTACAGCTCTAGGGACTTGACACCTTGGGACAATCTGTGCACGTCTTGTCCCATCTTGACACTCTAGGACAATATGCTCGTCTAGCCCCCTTTTGACATTCTAGGGCAATATGTGCCTACCTAGCCCCCTCATGACACTCTAAGAGAGTATGCTCGTCTAGCCCCCTCTTGACACTTAAGGGCAATATGTGCCTGTCTAGCCCCCTCTTGACACTCTAGGACAATATGTGCCCGCCTAGCCCCTCTTGACACTCTAGGACAATATGTGCCCGCCTAGCCCCTCTTGACACTCTAGGACAATATGTGTCCGTCTAGCCCCCTCTTGACATTCAAAGGCAATATGTGTTCGTCTAGCTTGCCTCGTGACACTTACTCTCATCTTCAATGGGTCTGCTCCAAAAGGGACGGGAAAAAGCCACTAGAAAGAACGGGGATTGGCTTTGTTTCACAGAAAAAGGACTAAGGAAATTGAGTTTTAGCTTTTTTAATGTTCAGGGGTAAGGCCTTTATGCCCCCCCCCCTTCAATGGTAAGTTCTTGGTACGATATGAGTTGGGTCAAGGACAATATGTGCCCGTCTTGCCCCCTCTTGACACTCTAGGACAATATGTGCCCGACTAGCCCCCTCTTGACACTTGAGGGCAATATGTGCCCAACTAGTCCCCTCTTGAAGCTCCAGGACAATATGTGCTTGTCTAGACCCCTTCTCAATACTCTAGGACAATCCATGCCTGTCTAGCCCCATCTTGACACTCTAGAACGATATTGTGCCCGTCTAGCCGCCATTGGAAGGGGTGTGTTAAAGTCCCACAAACTTTGCCTATTTCTCCTCGATATATGTTGAAACATTCCTTCTCTCCTCAACGACTCTTTTGGTCTTGGAGAGCAATCCAACATTCTACATAACTACACAATCATATTTTCACAAATACAATACATAGTTTCTCCAATAGCAAATTAAACAACAACCATATTACTAGCATAGCAAATAGAATTTGCAACACATTTTTGGATCAAAGTGTACAAATTTAATGTGCAAACAATAAGTCTACGGCTATGAATGTGTACCGAGTGAAAAAGGCGAACTTTTTTGTATGGATAAACAGAGTAGCACAACTTTACAAACACAAAGCTTAATTTACAAAAATAACAATAATATTAGAAGAGAGTGCCTAATTGTGCCATAGTTATGCCTATGATACAACCGCTCTACATGTCTGCCAACTCACACCTCAGACCTACTTTCGAGTGAGAATCATTGGGTCGGTTTGGTTTGGTTTAGTTTATCTCTATGACACATTGAACCTAGCTTTAGCATGGCCTTGAGATACCTGGAAATGATCTGTCATGCCTAATTGTGCCATCAGAAACCAAACATGAGTCAGAAATTCACCACCTCTCCCAAGCTGCTGCGAATGGTGAAACCCTCGGCATTGACCAGCGGTATAAGCTAGCATCTCGATCCATACTTGACTCACCACTTTCCACATCTGTCCCCTTTCCATATCTCTTAAACCTAAAGCGAGTCTGCAAGCATCAAACAATACAGACTTGGATCGATCCCCCTTCACTATACTAGGCAACAATTCCTTACAATCAACTTCAAGCAGCTTTCTGCTGGCTTCAGCTTTTTCTGTGATCAGACCTTTTGTATTGAAGAAACGGATGGCATCAACACATGTGTCACGATACCTGATTATTCCAATACCCATTGGCAGCATTTCGGGGTTTGAAATGAGAAGATACACTAGATACTCAGATATGTTCTTGCTTTCAATGCGGTTGATTTCAAATGGATCATTAACGTTAACCTCTGAGTAATAGCAAAGAGCAGTAGCTATATGCCAGATAAGAATGCTCTGATCGAATTTCACCTCATCGATGCTCCACATAAGAGTGTTGCAATCATTCTTTTGAAGCGAAAAACTACCTTTGTGAATACTAGATGCTTGTAGATCACAAAAATGTCTGTAAATCATGTCCTTCAGGTTGTCAGAAACTTCTCTATAAGTCTGGTAATACTTATCTACACCAAAGAGTTTATGAGTTGGCAAAAAACGAGCTGGCTTCTCCCCAAGGGCAACACTTAGTAGGTCTAATTGTGCAATGGAATTCGACCACCTTTGTTTACTCGGGTGCTTTAGGAATGGGAATATGAGGATGTTACGAGTGTGGTTATGTTGGTTCAACCAGAGATCGGTCCAATCTGAACGAAGCATGGTAATAACCGCGAAGATTTCCTTCAAAATTGCTGCTGCAATTAGTAGGTAAGTGATGGCAACATCAATGGCCTCGGAATTGTGTGTATCCCTGTAAAAATGGAAGCCGAAAAGTACTAGAAGAATGAGAAAAACACTAGTAGCATGAAGTACGAGTCCCTTGTAAGTATAGATCACATGTGCCTTGGAGTAAAGCTTGTCGTATGCAAATCCAATTTGAATCTCAACAACCCGAAAAGCTTCACGAGCTGAATCAAGAAGGCGGAAATAGGATGTGCTTCTATCCCTATCTTCGTATGTGAGTATGAGATCAACAAAAAGCCGCTTGAATGTTTGGAACAGATCATATGCTTCAAGTATTTCCTTACACCGGCTTTCAAGAGATGCATGAATAACAGGAAGAGCAGGCTCCACAACCTCCTCAACCTTCACAATGAAACCTTGCGACTCTTTCAATCGGAAGTCCTCCAGGAATTGGACATAGTCAGGACCAGGGTCAGCGGGACCAAGCATTAATTCACGGAGATGGTCAGTGTTTCCTAACCGTAGAGCCTGAAGACGTTGAAAACATTTGATGCAACCGGCTACATAAACGAATATGCTTAGTAACGGGAGATGAGAGCAACCTGGCCAAGATGACAAGAGGATATAGAGAGCTACTAGTGACTGAAAAACCAGAAACACCAAGTGTCTTAACCAAAGCTTGTTGTCTTCTGAGGAGTAGGCAGTAATGGAGTCCGGACCACCAAGGTGAAGAAGGAGAAATGGTGCCCAGAAAGACATGAGCTCCCAATTAGGGGTGTTAATTTTGCATACTTCTAAGGCACTTTGGGCAGCAATATTTAAGGCTACTGGTACAACTGCATATGCCAAAAAGTAGACGAACCAGAGAGTGGTTCTGACTAGAGTTCTTGGATTGTATTTTCGAATGTTTCCAAGTAGACTTAACATGATCTGCAAAGTAATGCTGACGAGTATCAATCCTCGCAGTGCCTGCTCATGCCACACCTTTTTAACATCATCCGGTATCAACTGGAGTAACGCTCTATCATCTTCGAGCATGATTGAACCTATGACCGAAAAGAAGTAAAAAAGATAAGAAAGCCAGCTGCAACTTCAATATAGATGGAGAACCATGCTATGTTTACCAGAAAAGTTGGTCTTCAGCATACATTTATAACAACATGGTAAGAGCAATCAATTATAAAACAAAAATAGAACATTAACTTATGAACCAAAACACAAAAACTTACAAGATTCTTCAACTGTTTAAACAGAAATTCACTTAAGGAAAAGGTGTCAATAACTGAAATTCTTAAACCAGATTCTTGATTGTGTATTGATGAAGGAAAGCAAAGTGTGTGTGTATATATACATATAAACTATGCAAGTGTGGTATATTGTCTCATAATTACCAAGAAAACTCCATCACAATTTCTGGGTGAAGTTTTGTAAAATATTTAGAAATGGGTTACCAAAAAAGGTCCCAGCAAGAAACTCTTGGCAGAAATATTTAGACTTAGGCTGGATCACCTCCTTTTCCGGGAGAGCTGGGAAAAGCATTTAGTGGAGTTGGCTATTCTTGATTCAACAAAGGAAAGGACGGGGTCGAACCGTCATTCCAGGATTTGATCTGGCATGTGCAGAATGAAAACTAAAGTCATTCATGCATAGAGGGATGACTTTTGAATCCAACTCCTGAGGCCGGTGCCAAGGTTCTAAATGGCAAGGAGGCTTGACATGACGGCAAGTTTAAGCCTTAAGCCTTACACGCCATGCTGAGGAGGCAATGTTTTTCAAGGCATGACATAAGGCGGTAAATATGTATGTCATATATATAATTATACATGAACATATATGTTTTCTATTTATTATTCAATTATAATGATATTAAAATTGTCACAATCGTATCAGAAGAAGAAAAATCATATATATCGATTCGTATTACATAAAGAACCAAATATTCAAAATAGAACTTGGAAGGATTTTACAACTTCGTTTTAACCATGGGTGCATGATGTGTGAATCCATGAAATTGTGAGTGATGTGATTAGGAAAATTTTTAGAAGTGTAAAAACAGAAGTTAAAAATAAGAAAATTAAATTAATTAAAAAAATAAAATATTTTTACGAAAAAAGTCACGCATTGTAAAAAAACGTATGCGATGGCATGATCCGCATCTTACACAAATGCTACAAGCCTTGTCATAACGACTGAGACGTATCTTACGCCATGGCGTGCCTTTTTGAACACCGGCCAATGTAGTGGTGGTGGTGGTCCGTATTGACAATTTTGACCATAATTGGATTTACATTTTCCTTGTTCACATACTAAAGTCAACAAGATTAGACCAAGAAAAAGTCTTTCCCATACTTTTTAGCAGTATTTTACATAGTTATACCAGAAAAGTTTCCTACCAACTTGCTAATATCTCCATGTTTATAGAACAGAAACTTCCTTCTGAATTCATAGAAGACTTTAAAGGTTTCATCTCTACTTCTAATACTTTTCTTATGAAATAGGAGTCGGGCCCATTTGATTTCTCTCTTTTCTTGATCATTACATGTTTGAATAGTTTGACTACATGAAAGTATGAGTTTCCTCGTACCTTAAATGACGAAACCCTGTTAAAAAGACTGAAACTTCACACGAAATACTTCCTCAGTCGACATATATGAACCTGCATACTGTTAACACACACACACACACACACACACACATATATATATATATATAGCCCACTATGAAAGGCTACTCTTACCATTCAACCACCGATTCCTGTTATGCGGGGTTGCGTTCCATTGCATGACATTTCTTCCCTCATGTTTCCCTTACCGGTTCTTTATTCTGGTGCGACAAACCACATGACATGTGTAAAACCCATTTTTTATTAAATATATAAATAATATTACATAAGCCTTTAAATATTTTTTTTATTAAATTTATTCGAAATGTTAAAATATTTATGTAATTAATTAAAGATTATAAAGTAGAAATCTTAAATAAATAAACAATAAAAAGAAAGACAAAAAATGAAAATAAAATAGAATTGTTTTCTTTTATTATTAGACCAAAAATGTGATATATCACGTCGGGAGGGGTTTAGTTGTAAATATTAGAAAGTTCGGGGGAGAAAATGTCATATTTTTCAAAGTTGAGGGATCTGTTTTGCCAATAGTACATATCTGTTTACAGAGAACGACCCATCAGCCTAAAACTCGTGATTTGTCCGATTTCTTCAACTAATAAGCCAAAACTCTTGGCATATAAATCGTAGAGCTCTGGCTTAAGAACGTTTGGAGTCAAATAGCTAGTAAAATCGTTGAGTTTAGAGAGATAAATATGAGTTTGAAGTTCGGAATCGAAAATCTCGGTTTTTCACCGATTTTGGGTGAGATTCTTAACCAAATCTCTTGATTTTTATGTCTATGACTTCGTTTTTAAGTACTCTATCAAACCCCAATAGCCTCATGTCTCATATTTGTGTTTTCGTTGTTCGATTTTTATGTTTTTAAGTTGTTAAATTTAAGTTTTAAAAACAAACTTTAAATGAGTAAATAGAACTCATTTCTTGATGAAAATTCGTGTTTTTTATGTCAAAATGTTGGTAAAAATATTACCAATGATCAGGAAACGAGTCATTTTCGGGCTCAAAAAGGTTAAAATCGCGCAGCCATGGCTGTTGATTCTGTTTGAGTTGCAACCCGGTTCGAGTCGGGTTGGCGGGTCTGGCACGCGTCTGTTTACATTTTTTGAAAAAAATGGGAATAAGGACGTTGAGGGCGGGATTTGAACTCACAACCTCAACCCTGATGCTTCAAGCGCTAACCAATAAGCTGTCATTGAGTTTTATTAATCTAATGCATTGATTATATTAATATTAATTAAACGTTTAAGTTTCAGAGATTAACATTTAACCCCCTGCAGTTTTAGAAAGTAATTTTATCTATAATAACTTTATGAGACTTTCATCTAATTTATTTGTATTTTGAAAAATGCAAACTTTGACCCAGTTTCGATTATTTATCTCATTTAGTTACCAAAATGACCCTATAAGTGGGAAATCGGTATTTTAGCAATACTTTGCGTATTTGCTTCCAAAACTTACCAAAATAACCATATATCTTGGAAATTGGTCTATGAGCTTCATTTTTATATTATTATTTTTATAAAATTACGAAAACGACCCTATATTTGGAAATCGGTATTTTAGCGATACTTTACGTATCTGCTTTATAAATTACCGAAATGACCCAATGTCTTGGGAATTGGTATCTAAGTGTTATTTTAAATCTAATTCTTATGAAATTATCGAAATGACCCTACAATGTGGAAATCGGTATTTTTAGCGATACTTTACGTATTCGCTTTATAAAATTACCGAAATGACCCTATGTCTTGGGATTGGTATCTAAGTTCTATTTTGAATAAAATCCTTATGAAATTACCAAAATAACCCTACAATATGGAAATCGGTATTTTAGCAATACTTTACGTATTTGCCTTGTAAATTATCGAAATGACTCTGTGTATTGGGAATTGGTATCTAAGCTTTATTTTGATTGTTATCATTGTAAAATTACCAAAATGACCTCACAATTAGGGAAACGGTATTTTAACAATACTTTGAGTATTGCTTAATAAAATTACCAAAATGCCCCTATGCTTTGGAATTGGACTTTTAAGCACGGTTTTAATATTCGACGTATGAAATATACCAAAAATATTTTAAATTAGGGAATTGGTTAAAGCTATACCTTTGGTATTCGGCTTCTTACGATTTACCAAAATGTCCCTAGACTTGGAAAATTGGTATTCTAAACATTATTTTGAGTATTAATTACGTTGAACTTTAAAGTTATGGAATGACCGTTATTTATATGTGTGTGACATGTTCTCACTGTTATTCACTTATAAATTTTAAAAGAGATGTTTTGATCGCAAAACATTATTTACGTTGTGAACTATAGTTTAGTTATTTTGGTAAAATACTTATTGTTCAAGAAAATGTTAAGTGTATTGCTTATTTTTATAAAATGAACGAGCAATAATTAAATTATAACGACATCATATTATTAATAATATTTCAAGAAAATATTGGAGTGAAACATGAGATATGATGTTATCGGGRGTTGATCAATAAAAGGAAAAGTCGTGTTAAGATTGTTAAGGAATAGTAATCAATTTAATTACGATTATTTAATATGTTTAGGAATGATATAAATTATCATGTAGGTTGCGGTTTTTGAGAGAACGACCTATCGAACGTTAACGATTCAAGGTGAATACATTATGCGATTTTTATGGGCTATATACATGATTATTACAAAAGTATTTTATTCATGATATTTGCATGATGTGTTTATATGCATATGATGATAACTTGATTATATTGATGTGCATGATATTTAAGTATATGCATGATATGAAAGATGATGTTGATGAGAAAGTTTATGATGACTTGATATTATCAATATGATATTCAAGTATGTGTATAATGTGGAAAATGACGATGATGCATATGTGATTTATGTTGTCACTTGCATGAGATGTATATTGCATGTCACGATGAGATTTGCATTAATGAGTGAGTATTGCAAATAAATGATATGCAACTAGTATGATACGGCAAGATTCGTCCACCGTACGAGGTGGGTTGGACATGAAAGAAGGGCTTGCAATTCTGAGGTCTTGGAGTCCTCGTCTATAGAATACACCACATACGCAAAGAAAAGTGAAGAGTCGAGGCTTCACTTGCAAGATAATAATTAAAATACACTAAAACACTGTTTTATGTATGCATGTGATCATGAAACCATATTGTATTCACTAAGCTTTTAGCCTATACTATACATGTATATATCTCAGGTATCAATTGTCAGTAGACGAGTTGAATGAAGAAAGACGAGACTATGTTTTGAATAATGCTTGATTAGATATTTAATTAGCATTGATAACGTTAAAGTATTTTACGCTTCCGCAATTATGTAACGAATTATGTTTAACACATTATATATGTTTGAATTTTTAAGTTCGTATTTGCTCATGGCATAAGTTATTAAGAATGACGTCACGACACTCAAAAGAAAGAAAAAAAAATTCGGGGGGTGACAACATGCAATCCGGAGGCCTCCAGCATTTCAGGTACTGATTCAGTAATGGTTGCAAATGGACTCGTTTACCTATCTCTAGATTTGCGTATGCAATCTCAGATGCAAGTCATCTGTTCAAAATGAATATTCTTTTTCTATGTTCCTAAGCTTAGGGGCTGTTTGGTAAAAGCTGAATGATTTGATTCAGAATAAATAAATTGTCAGAATGATTAAGAGGCTCCATATAATTTCGTGCGCAATGGAAAAATGGTTGTTTCGCAAATGCTTTGAACAAAAAGTCTGAATGAAAGAAAATTACCATTTTAACCTTCTGTATGATTTAACATTAAACAAAATGTTGTTGTCTGTTAAGTGTTTGAATTAATCATTGCTATCGATTTGCAAATTTTGCTAATATATTTATTGTTTCTCAAGAGGATTGCTATTTGTTCTTTATCCTACTACATCTATTTCAGGTGCAATATGTTCAAAGATCAATGGGTGTCACAAGTTGGCATCAGAGTTATTATTTATGATATCAGATGTCAATTATTAGATAGCTAAGCTTAAACTCCTAGTTCTCATTAAAAATCAAACCAATGTAACTATATAAGTATGAAACCTTGTTTATTTGACAATAGTGCGATATTGGAAACTAATGTGAGTGATGTGTATTCTAGGAGAATAGAACCCAGATCTAGGGGTGTACAGAAACCCAACAAACCAACCCAAACAATAAAAGGGCTAAATGACCCAACCCAACCAGAACCGACTTGAATCTCAATCGATGTCTAAAATCTACGAACCAAGTTAGTTAGGTTGGGTTAGGGTTAGGCCCAATCAACCCAACTCAACCCGTGCAACCCCAAAGACTAAATCCAAATCATCCGTACCTTGGAGAAGTTCAATTTAATTCAAACCTTTTATTGTAATATCTATCTTGACGTCTTGTGTCTAGGGTTGGTATGTCAGGGGCGGTTACTAAACACTTACAACTTCTTACTGGGTAACTAAACTCTTATTGGCTCTTACTGGGTAAGAGATGCTTACCTGGTCAAAGATTATGGTCTTTACCAAAATCTTACCTTGTGATTTTGCTAACCAATAATCTTACCCAATAGTGTGGGTGTCTTAGCCGGTTAGTGCTTATAGGGTAAGAGATACTTACACTATGCTATTTGGTAAGCGCTTACACAGTTTGTTTGTGTTCGTAGACAACCCCTTAGACTAGGGGTGTGTTGTACTTGCTTATTTTGTGTGTTATTGCTTTTTCTTAACCAGTTTTTCAAATCTTTATCATATTTGTCTTTCTTTCTTTGTTACACTTTTCACAAGTCAGGAATCTTCATGAAAACCACTTTACACTTTGAGGAAGAGCTTAGGTTTGCCTACGCTCACATTAGGTGTGATATACTGAATCCATGGGTTTGTTTGAGTTACATCTTGTACCTGCATTAATATTTGGATGATTGTAATATTTTCGTTAAGTACTAACAACTAATACCTGACTCGCTTGTTTTTAGATAGGTGTTAAATTTTAATTTAACCATGTTTTCAACACTATGTCAACCCGACCAACCAATCCAACGTTTTATATATAAAAAATTCAATGGGTTAGGATTTTCTAGGCCGAAGTAGTAGTTGGGTTAAGTTTAGGGGTGAGCATAGGCGGGTACCCGCCCTTTTTGACAGGAACCTGAATCGGCGGTTCTTGAGATATTGAAACCGGAACCGGTTAAAGCGGTTCTTGAATTTTTGGAACCGGAACCAGAACCGCCGGGACCGGTTCCCGTTCCGGGTACCCGCTTTATAAAATATTAAAATTTTGTTATTTAGAAATAAAAATAAAATATTGTCAAAACACTAAATTAAATAAACAAGAATACAAATTATACGGAATAATGGTTACAAGTATTGTTTTAACGATTACAAACCATAATAGACTAATAGAAAATGTTCAAAGTTTAATGATTATATACGATAATTATAAATGTTCAAAACTTAACGATTACATACTACGAACTGTAGTTTAGTAGAACTAGAAAGTAGATAAAGAATGAAGATGACCGCTTCATTTGAAAATGTAACCTAATATAAATTTGGTATTGAAAAAAATTAATTATTTTTTTATTGAAAAACAACCGCCGGTTCCGGGTACCCGGCGGGTAACGGTTCCGAAAAACTGAGAACCGGAACTGGAACCGTTCTCAATCGGTTCCGTATTTTAGGAACCGGAACCGGAACCACTCATATCGGTTTCGGTTCCGGAACCGGCGATTCCAAGGCGGTTCCGGTTCCGCAAACGGGTACCCGGTTCCGCTGCTCACCCCTAGTTAAGTTAATCAACTGCTCAAACCCGGACGACCCAATTCATGTGCATGCTTCCAAGTCAGAGTACAAGTCAAAGAGAAGATGGTTGAAGTATCTTAGCTAGATGAAGAAAATGTCTAGCTGTTTATGTTAAGCTTTAGATGGAACTATGTAACACAATTTCTTGTACGATTTTTGATGTAAGAAAACTTGTTCAGAATGTTAAGCGTTTTAGAATATTGAAATTTTCGCTATGAATATGGTTGAAATTGTATAGTTGGATAAGATTTAAGTGGCAATATGATTTAGTTTTGAATGAAATATGATTATTTATTAAGTGTTTTGTATTAATAAATTACCATATAGCACCTTGTGGGTCAGGTTGAGGGGAAAACCATCAAAGAATGAAAAACTGAGGAACACCTTGTAACCGTTTATCTGGACAGTATGCACATATCCATACAAGTAATTTGTAAGTAATATGTAAGAAACAATCTGTCCGGTATGCACATGTGTATAACATGCACACGTGCATAGAAACCAAGAAACAACTTCAATTACTTATATACACATGTACATACCATTCGGATGAATGGTTACCACAGTATTCCTCAATTTTTCATTTTTTGTGGGGTTTTTAACTGAACCTCCCTCATCACGTTGTAAATATAAATTACAAAAAGTAACATTTATCAAACAGTTAAGCCAGTACAATATGGATACAAGATTATATGACAATATATGAAACTACAAAACCATACAAAAAAAAGATCAAGAGACTTTGGATAACATATGTGGAATAAATATTTCACGTTTAAACTCATAAACAAATCACTTATAAAGATCAAGAGACCTGCAGTGAATTGCTCTTATCATTTCTCCTCGGTGTCCTTCAAATTTCGCCCTTGCATCACAGAAAAATATCCTACAATTAAGATTTTCAATTAACTATGACGACCAACAATCTCAAAATTAGCACTATAAAACATCTCTTAAGCATTTCATCGAACACCTCTGTCTCATTCATCCCAAAGAGATCTTTAGCAAGTTTCTTGAAGGATTATTCCCTAATTGAACACAACTTGTCATGGGATTCATCTACGGTAGGTCATTCAGTTGCAGATAAAATCAAATTAGTGTAATTCAGAAATTACAACAAAAGGGGAGGAAACAGTTTGCCGAAAAGGAGGGTTTAGTAAGCTTAGATTGTTGAAAATGTGGAAGCTGAAAGAGTTGGAGAGCTGGTTTGTTGAAGAAGGATCAATGCAGCTTCAAACATCTGGATATCAGTTGTGATAGATTCATAAGATTCCAAGAAGTCTGAAAAACTAGTATTGACAAGCATGCCATATATATTAACAACTGAGGTCAAGCGTATAAAATCAGATCAGTCGTCCATGGCCGTCGACCATTGGAAATTTCCTCCATTAATGGTGAGTTTTTGATTTACGGTTTCTTATATTCGCAAGGTGATTTCTCTACAACATTACTGGCTTTATATGACATCAAAAATGTTTGAATGTCTTTATAGACTACTTTATAAGACTTATCTTTATAGGACCAAAAATTTATAAGTCATGTAAATGTGTTAAAATAAGTTGATAGAACTATTTTGAGCGTAGCAACAACTTCTTTTTACGGCTATTTTGAAATAAAGCATCATATTTGTTGATGATAATCATCAGAACATTTGGTGTAACTGGATTCACAAGAGAATGAAGGGATTGGTAGTTAAGCGGTTAAGCCATAATACGGGTTAGAAGGTGCAGAGCGCACACTTGTATAAGCTAGCTAGAACCCGGGATTCTTTGATGTCAAGGGGTTGTGCCCCTTGAGGTGGTCTCGTATGGCATTGAATGTCTAAGAGGAGTTGACACTAACAATCTTGGTGTCACGTGAATTTCAATAGTTATTTAGCAGTTTCTCAGTGACACCGATGAACCTTTTAGTGGCAATGATGAGGGTCAGTGTCTGCAACTAGTGGCACGAATCAGTGGATGCATCAAATGATCTCTGTTTACCCACTGATCATTAATGTTGATCAGTAGACACTTGTAACTGCTCTGTAACATCTCGTAACCGCCCAATAACTGCTCTAAATTCCGGTAACCATTTACGTTTTAACCGTTTCAACAAAGATAACAAATTGTTGACTTCCATAATCACCAAGATTTCGAGTAAAAGACATCAAATAGCTAACATGTGTAAAATTGTCATAACTCCTTTTACATGCCATCTCAGATCCTTTGTTTGTGAAATTACTTCCAAAATGTACTTCATGGAAGCAAAAATTCAAGAATTGTTTCTAATCCATGGAGTTTATAACAAATTTTAAAATTTTAAAATTGTGCTTAAAATATTTAAAACCTGATTATGCCACGTGTCGCTTTTTAAGTAGAGGCTCGTCTTCGGCATGAGAAGGTGGAGGGAGCCATTGGATCATTCTTGAACCGCTACTTTCTTGTTGTTCATCTTCCTCGCACACCAGTCTCGCACCACACATTTTCACCACACAGTCTGCACCATAGACATCAAACGAAACCAAAATGAAATTCTTCACTCTCGACCACTCGGGTTCAGATTGGTGATAGCTCAACAACATCTGGTCCGACTTGATCCCTATGTTTTCATATTGAAATACAGAATCTGGAATTGGAAACTCGCCACCAATGGGAGTACCATCGAAGTTTTTGAATCTAAATCCAATCGAACCGTAGCTGCTCTTGCGACGGCCGGGATTTCTGGGAGTAAAAACAAGACAAATTGCTATTCCTTTGAACTTTTTGTAACTCCAGTCGGGAGGTAAATCCACTTTTACACAATCTCCTATACTTTGATTGCTAAACCACCCAGGAATTCTACCTCCTGGAAGGAATACACTCACCATTTTATACGGATCAATGCGTCCCTACAAATATAAATATAAAATATATGAGTACTCCCACATCATCTAGATACGGACCATTAAACCCATATATATATATATACACATAGGGCCAGGTTTAAGGAAAACCGCAAAAAAATGGACGGTATCCAAATGTGCATACAAGTAATTTGCAAGCATTTTGTCCGGTAATGCACATGTGCATAACATGCATACATGCATAAAAACCAAGAAACAACTTCAATTACTTGTATGCACATGTGCATATTGTCCAGATGAATGATACCAGGGTGTTCCTCAGTATTTCATTTTATGGGTTTCCTGAATCTCCCTCTCTGTGTGTATATATATATATATATATATATGTATGAACCTCCAATGTCTCTATAAGGGGTCTTTTAGAAAGAGAGAGAGAATCAAATGGGTTCCACATATCCTAACGTGTTATCAGAGTAGGTGTCTATCACATCTAGAGACTCGACACACTCTTTCGCCTCCAATCTAGAGGGCACCGCCTAGCCTCTATTTGAGGGGGCATGTTGGAGTCCCACGTTGGCTAGACACAGATCATCAAACTTTGTATATATGTAGGAATCTTCCCTCCCTCTATAAGGACTTAATAAGATAAAGAAACAAAAACAATTTATATTTCCACATGATCATTGTGAGGGACTATAAGGTGAATAACGAGAGAAGGGGAGAGAGAAAACCTGTGGCAGCAACATTGTAACCAGGCTTTCGATGGTTTGATTCTCAATCAATTTCGCACTGTTAGTGAAGTCAAAGCACTGAATGCTACTTTTGTACATGGTTAATTTCTCTGGTAATTCCTGCAAAGATGAGCAGTCCTGTGCCTCAATCAATTGAATGTTCGGTGGAAGTTCTGGCAATGCCTTGATCTTCTTGCATCCAACCAGCCCAAGTGTTTCAAGTCGAAGAAGTTGACTGAAACTAGGTAAACTTGTGAAATCATTCCCACTCAGGTTCAGAGTTTCAAGCATCGATAAACATTCAATGCCATCAAGGCTTGCTTCTGTTAGGCTGCAGTGGCTAACGTCAATATTTCTTAAGAAACGCAAACCTGATAAAGAAGGAAACACTGCACTCGGTGAATGGTGCATCTTGCTTGGCAAGAATGTAGGCCAAAGGATCGAACCCCACGATTTAGTTTGGATCCCTTCTCGTTGGCCTAGTGAAAATACTTGAAGGTTGCCAAGAAAAGATACAGAAGAAGGGAGTTGCACAATTTGAGTCCCATCAGCATGAAGCTCCACTAAATCTTTCATAATGCCCATATCATCAGGAAATTTGTCCAGTTTCTTGCAGCCAGAAAGATTAAGAATTTGAAGAGATTTCAATCCAATGCAGTTTGGAGGATTCCCAAGACTTGTACATTTTCTTAAATTCAAGACAACCAGACGGCTGAGAGTTCCGACAGAGGGGTGAACTTCATTCAAACTTTTACAACCATCAAGTATTAGCTCTTCAAGATTTGGAATTTCGGTGAAATCTGGTGTCTTTATCAAGTTACAACACTGGCGGAGATTAATCGACACCAACTTTTTGAAACCCTATGTGCAAGAAGTAAAAGGAAGCGGTTTACATGATAGAATAATATGCAAAAAAATGTCATTATACACATGCATACGAGAATTGTCATGGGTATACCTTTGATCCGCTCCAAATTTCTTTGATGCGACTATACGACAAATCAAGGATAACAAGGCTTTCAGGGTAGAACATTGCTGGTAAATGCTCGAAAGGGTACCCATGCCAAACAAACAACCGAAGTTCACTGGACAAAAATTCAAGCTTCCCAGAAGTTGCATTCACCTTAGTTTCTATCCCTAATTTACTCTTACGAATTTTGCCATTGATATCTCTAAGGCTATTCCAGTCTCTAATATAAAGGTCTAGTAATCGAAGATTAATCAATTTTATGAAGGTTTTGCCACAAATATTGACTTCTGATTTCGCAACATCCAAGGCTAGGCCTTCAACGAATTCAGTTCCCTGGACATCAGAGAGAAGACCCGGTTACATGTTAGATGTCAAACTAAATTTTGTATATGATATATTAAACATGTTTATGATAAAGAAATATTGCGTGCCTTATCCTTGTTTAATACTGTGCGTACATCTGTCGGAAACCACAATCTGCTGCGCTTTCCGGGTTCTTCAGATTCTTCATGTACAATTTGCCAACCCATTTCTTGAACCAAATCATGCATTTCCAGTCTATCTTCACGAACTGATATTAACGACTTATCAATAAGAACTCTGATATTAGTTGCAGAAAACAAATCACAGCCATCTAGTACTTTCATAATATAATCTTTCTTCTCCCCTTTGAAGAAACAAGATACGTCAAGAAAGATGTTTCTTTGATCAAAATCTAGAGCATCATAACTTATTCGGAGTACTTGCTGTATTTGAGAATTAGGATATCTTCGGAGTTTCTTCAGTTCACTTTCCCATTCCTCTACAGTCTTTCCAAATAGGAAACTGGCCAAAATTTTAAGAGCTAGAGGAAGTCCATTAACATACTGAACTACCCGGTTAGCAATATCTGTAAATTCTTCTGTTGGGTGTTTATATCTAAAGGCATACAGACTAAAAAGCTCGAGAGCTTCATCATCAAATAAAAGATCCACTTCATATACTTCTTCGACCCCATGAGCACTTAGCAACTGTCTATCTCTACCAGTAACTATAATCATACTTCCGGGACCAAACCAAGCAGGCACTCCAACTAGGGCTTCAAATTGGTCATAATGATCGACGTCATCAAGTACAACAAGTACCTTTTTAGCCCGCATACTTCTCTTCATTATGTTGATCCCTTGACTTACACTACGAATTCGAAGATTGCCTACATTCATAAGGTCCTCAAGAAGCTTTTCTTGAAGATGGACTAACCCATGCCGTTTTTCAACACCTTTAACATCTTCACAAAAGCTGTATGCTTCAAAATGTATATGCAGTAGGTTATATATAGCTTTGGCAATGGTTGTCTTTCCTATTCCACCAATGCCGCATATTCCTATGATGTGAACCTTGCTTGAACCCACAAATTGCAAAAGGTTCATTTGCTCTGCACGGGTGTATAATCCCACGAGGTTTTCGCCGGCATCTAAGGGCCCGTTGCTTAGTCCATAAAATATCTCTCTTGAAATTGTTTCTATAAACTTTGGCTCATGCCTACAAAATCATAATGAACATGCTACAGTTACGAGCGGAAAAAGCTAAAAGAACATACCATGTACGCTAGTATATAAATTGTTAGAATATGTGAAACCCCTTTGATTCTCTCTCCAAAAGAGTCCTTATAAAGAGGGAAGGTTCCAACATATATACAGGTTTTGGTGGTCCGTATCGATCCTATGTGAGACTTCAACATAAATCATTGACAAAACAATAACCAACTTCTAGACAAAGAAAATGGAGAACTTTGGTATTGTTGATGTTAGAATAAGTGGAACCCCTTTGAATCTCTCTATAAAAGAGCTTTTAGGGTGTGCATGGTATCCATACAAGATAGGATAGGACAACACATGATAGAACAAATGTTCGGTATTTGATAAGACATAAATGGAAAAGACAGAACAAATAAAATGACCAATTTACCCCTAATGAGTTGTTTGTATATTTTATATATTTTGATTAATTTATGTAAAATATTAAATTATCATAAAATAAATATTTTTTACAACAAAATATATCATTATAAAGTTCTCGTCAAGACAATTAAAAATGGAAAAAATAAAATTTTTGTGTAGTTTCTAATTTTTATTTTATATCTTCTGTATATTAATATTTTTTTTTGAAGTATATAATATTTATATACGGCAAATAGAACAAATAAACTCACATACCCTCCTCACTTTTGGTGAGATTTGAACCCTTGACCTCCTAGGAGGCCAAAGACTTGCATACCACTAGGCCAAAGGCCTTTTGGTCTCTATATTAATATTTTATTATTAATATTTAACAAATTACATATATAAATCAAAATATGAAAACCGTATAAAAATAATATTTTGAGGACAGTAGAGAAAAAGTTTAAAGAGCATAAAATACAATAAATAAAATTTAAAGAATGAATAAAATGTAAACAGAGAGAAGTATTTGATGTTTTAGAATAAAATTAGGTGTTATTTTGAGGTTATATCGGTAAAACATAGGTTTGTTCCACCTTGTTCCATGGGGTGGGGGTGGAACATGTTTGTTTCACTTTTTTCGACTCTGTTCCACATACAAATCTAGCCAAACGTGGAACAATGATCCCTAATCTGTTTTGTCTTGTCCAGTGTACCAAACACACCTTTATAGAGAGTGTTTTGGGGGGGGGGGGGGTCTTACATATATACAGGTTTGATTGTTCGTGTCTAGCTGATAGGGGACTTCAATACTCCCCCTCAACGGAGGCTAGACAATTACCCTAAGATCATATGTGAAAGAGTGTGTCGAGTCCATAGATGGTGCTAGAACCCGAATCTGATACCGTATTAGAATATGTGAAACCATTTCGGATACCTCTCTAAAGAGCCCTTATAGAGAGGGGGAAGGTTCCTACATATATGCAGGCTTGATGGTCCGTGTTTAGCTGATGTGGTACTCCAACAGTTGATTACACATGTACATACATGATATCAAAGTACATAGCTAATAAAATAGAAACTTAAGCATTACGGATTTACCCATTGGGGATAGCTTGGAGGTCCCATCCAGATAGGTTGACGGCCAGTTTCAAAGCTTCCTTCCATTCAGGAACCTCTGTTCTTCTAGAAGCTTCATGTTTCATGAATGCTTCTCTGTAGCTACCACTTTGATTCTGCACCACTGCAGGTGTGACATCGTAATACAGTGCCCGAACTTCATATTTGTCCTTCTCTGTCTCCTTGCACTTCAGGATCTTGACAAGCTCCCTCAGACACCATGTTGACGAAGCGTAGTCATTTGAGAATATAACTATCAAAAATCTTGACTGTTCAATGGCTTTATAGAGTTCAGATGATATCTCTTCTCCTCTCTTTAATCGATCATCGTCTCTGAAAGCATAAATTCCTTTCCTTCTGAAATCACTAAAGAGATGATCCACAAAATTTCTACGTATATCTTCACCTCTAAAACTCACAAAAACATCATACGTCCAACGGTGAGCAGAATGTGAAGATGATGATGCCATCATAACGAAAGCTGATACACACCAGAAATCTCCAACTTCTTATACAAGAAATAATTTTGATCAATGGAGGACAAAAGCAGTGAAATAAATAAGAGACCTGCTAAGAAATCAAAGCAGAAACAAGGAAGAAGGGTTGATATGATTATAGTTGACTTTTCTTAATTGGTTGATTTGACTTAATATGACATCGAAGAACGATGGATTTCAGAGATTTATGCAATGTAATATATTGAAGCAACTAGACACATGTGGGGAGTTTCTATGCAGAGGAAAAAGTCAGAAAATGATTACAATAAAGTCAACAATTATATTCAGTTGAAATATTACAGTTGACTTTGCTCAATTAGTTGATTTAACTAATTATGATATCAAAGAACAATGGAATCCAGAGATTATGCAATGTAACATATTGAAGCAAGTAGATACATCAAATATGCAGAAGGAAATTTCTGAGAAAGATTACAACAAAGTCAACAATTATATTTAGCTGAAACTTTAACAGGGATAACAAGAAAAATCTAAGTCCCAAATTCAATTTTTATATGATTTTGATTGGCATGTAGAGAGAGCGCGACTTCAAATGAAACCACAATATAATTCTTCTTTCATGTCCATGGACCATCCTGGGTAACTGAGATAACTCGAGTATATCTGATCTAATTTAGACACTATGATATATAGCTTATCAAAATAAGCCCATCAGCAGTAGCACCATGAAAGATCCTCACTTGAAAGCATACCGATGACTTTATTTGTGTGGCCTTAAGGATCACGTTGAGTTCTCCTTAACCTTGTGTAACACCGATCTGGAGGTAACCGCATGTCTAGACAATCTCCAATTCTTGGATTGCTACAGTATTCTGGATGCTCACTTCCGGAAAAAATAATTTCAGTTCTATCCACGGGTTGATGCGTCCCTGTACAATGAAGATTGCATATGTTAATGATAAAATGCTAACCAAGTTGCATGTTTTTATTTTGTTTAATCGTTTAGATGATTTGGTTCCTATAGCCATAAGAAGTTCTATGCAACTGTAAGTTGCATGTGGATGCAAGCATGCATTTGATGTAAAGTAAAATTATACGCACACACACATACATACATACACACACACACATACACACACACATACACACACACACACATACACATATATATATATATATATATAATAGCTCTTGTATTGTTTGTCAAATCTAATAATTAATATGTTCTGTCAGTTGTCCAATCTTTAATAATGTGTTATTACTGTAAACATAAAAGCATTTGTACTATAAGCATTTACCATAATTGAAAGTGAAAGTTTTATGGATCTGATGCCACTTTTACCTATTCCTTAACTTTTATCTGTATCAAGGTATAATATCTTCGGACCAGAAAAATCTGAGGTAGAGACTTATTTCGTTGTTTCTTGGAACAACTATTCCTGGTTAATGCATTTACATGATAAGACGGAGACAATTCAAAAGGGAGAACCTATGGAAGGGACATTGATGTAACCAGGAATATTTGGATGGATTGATTCTAAACTATTTTGGACAGATGAAAACATTAACAGCAAAGATGTGAAATCTTGTCACTTGACAGTATAAAGATGTGAAATCCTGTCCGTTTGGTATGCGGGATTTGGAATTGGATTCCATTTCAATCCTGTCTTTGGTTTAAAGAAAGTCCGGAATTGAAATTCCGGGATTTCAATGAAATTCCACAAACATTGGATCTAGAAATTCCATGGCGGTAGTCGGTATTTCACAGGATTTCATAAGATTTGATTGTAATAATGTTTTAAGATATGTTAAAAACATTTGTCTTGTAACAATCAATCAATAAAAGGTAATTTAATTATTTTTATATCTATAAAGAAGGAAATTCAATTCCATTCCAAGTCCTACAAACCAAACATACCAAAGATTCCAAATCCTTCCATGAAATCAAAATCTCTCAAAAGCATTGCGTCAAACCAAATGCCCCCTAGTGAGATTACATCAATGGTGTACAACTAGACCTTGAGGAATTTCAATTAAGATTGCAAATAAGCTACTAAAGTTATTCCCATGCAAACCTCAGATGATGTTCTGATGATTGCAGTGCTTAATACCATGATCTCTTAACATGCAAAAGCCTGGCAGAGAAGGAAATAGCAAATAGAGAATAATTCATTTTGTTTAAACAAGGTGAAGGCTCGACAATTGAAATATATCTATACCCATGCAATGTTTCCAAGTTATAGCGAATGGAGAGGTTGAGAACTTGAAGAGATTCCAGTTTCATGCTACTAGATTTTTTACAAATTCAAGACAAAGAGCTTCATAAGTATTCCGACAGATGGCTCTCTGTTTATATGAAACCCTGTGAAGCATGTGGTTTCTATGCAACTTTGCATTTTATGCACATGTGCATACCGGACAAATTACTTTTATACACATGTGCATACTGGACAAATGAATGGTTATCAAGTTTCCCCTAAACCCAACCCTATATATAGGGCCTTCAGAAGTTTAAGGTTATTCACCCTTTGTAAGGGCTGTCCTAATCTGAGGTCCAGGACCAAACCTTCAACAACTCTGGTCCCTAAAAACAAAACGAGGAAAGACAGCAAGTTTAGAGGCATGACCCAGAGGACAATATTATGCAATAATCAAGAAAGAGAGAAAAGGATGACAACATCTTCAATAGTATGAAGAAGGCATAGAGCAAGAAGAGTCTTGTTGTACCTTAACTTTATTCAATACATCAAAAAACTCCTCCACAAACGACACTCTAAGAAGCATCCACTAGTATTTCAACTACACGACCTTTTGTTTCTTCTTTGAAGAATAACGAGATATCAGCCCTTGCATGTCATCAATATGATGTCTATGAAGTCTATCTAACTCGCTTTCCCATTCATGTACAGTCTTGCCAAACAGAAAGCAACCCAAAACTTTAAGAGCTAATGGGTGGCCCTTGACATATTGAACTACTTGTTTAGAGAGCCATGTGAAGTCCTCTTTAGGATGTTTTTGTTTAAAGGCATACAGACTAAGAAGTTCCATCGCTTCATCATCATTTAAAAGTTCAACATCATATATCTTTTCCACTCCATGACCAAGTAGTAACTGTCTATCTTCTCCAGTTATTACAATTAAACTCCCTGGACCAAACCAACAATGAGCACCAGCAAGAGCTTCTAACTGGTCCAGTTGATCAATTTCATCAAGAATCACCAGAACCTGTTTTGATGCCATGATTCGTTTCATTACACTACTTCCTTCACCAACACTCCGTATTTTCATATCCGCTTTTGTGATGTCTTCAATAATTTGCCTTTGAAGTTGAATCATGCCACCATGCATTTTCACGAACCCTTTGATGTCTTCACAGAAGCTGCAGCCTTCAAAATGGACATACAATCGATTGTAAACAGCTTTGGCAATTGAAGTCTTTCCTATACCCCAGACACCACATATTCCAATCATGTGAACCTCACTTGCCTCAGCAAAGTGCAATAAGTTCATTTGCTCTGCACGGAAATGTACTCCAACTAGATTCACACCAACATGTAAGGGTCCATCATTTAACTCATTGAAGATATGCTTTGAGATCATATCAATAAACTTCGACTCGTAGCTGCCCATCATAAAGAGAATACACATATGGTGAGTTGAAAAATTTACTAAAAGAACCATAAATCATAACAAGCTGTGATGGCTTCAATACAACAAATTCAGGGTTTATAGGACACCAAAAATATCTGAGTGTCCTAAAAGACTACTTTGTAGGACTTAAGTTTATAGGACCACACAGCCGTGCGTTCTATCTAAGAGTGTTGTAATAAGTTTATACTACGCTTTGGGCGTCTTAACAAGCTTTTTAGGACACTTTTGAAACAAAGTATCGTATTAACACTTTTATATGACACTATTTGAGACAATGTCTTACAACACAAGTGTCCTATAAAAAGATGTGTTCATAGGACACCTTCTAAAAAAAATTCCTTTAGAAGGGGTTAATGTGACACTTTGTTTCAAAAGTCTCCTAAAAAGCTTGATAAGACACCCAAAAGTGTGGTATAAACTTATTACAACATTCTTAGATAGGACACTAAAGTGTTTGGTCTCATAAACTCAAGTCCTATAAAGTAATCTATCAGGACACTTTTGGTCTCCTATAACCCAATTTTGTTGTGTTGCTTGTGACGGTGCCATCTGAAACTATATGAATTGGAAGTAAGGGAGAAAAATAGGTGTGTGTGTGTGTGTGTTTGTTTGTGTGTGTGTGTGTAAGAGAGAGAGGGAGAGAGAGAGGAAATATCACTCAGTGATTACCCATGGGCTAGATCTTCCAGATCCCATCCGGGTAAGTTTGCAGCCATGGTCAAAGCTCCCTTCCATAGGGACACCTCATTTTTCTCTATGGTTTCATGTTTACTGAAGGTTGCTTTACAGCTATCAATTTGATTAAGCACCATTTCTGGCTTGACCTTGTAAAAGATCGTGTGGATTTGATATTTGTCATTCTCCTTCTCCTTACACTCAAAGATTTTTACTAGCTCTCTCAAACGCCATGGTGAGGAAGCAAAGTTTTTAGAGAATATAACCACCAAAAACCTTGATTGTTCAATGGCTCTATAGACTTGTTGAGATCTATCTTCTCCTATGTGCAGTTTCTCGTCGTCTCTAAAAGCACGAATTCCTTTGCGTTTGAAATCGCTAAAAAGATGATCCACAAAGCTTTTAACGTTATTGTCACCTCCAAAATTCACAAAGACATCGTATGCCCATTTATGATTACTAATGGATTTAAACGATGAACTCGCCATTGCAATTGGTGAAAGCTGCCTGTAAAATGAGGACCATCTGTAAGTATAACCTTAATAAATATGAAAATCAAAGCAATAAAAGAAGAAACCTGGTTTGGTAAAACTAATTAAAGGATGATTATGTGATATATTCATTCGAATATATATTTATCTATTTACAATAACAAAGAGTCTTTTTGATCATGCTCTCAGACTTCTGCACCACCTCTTATCAATAAGAATTGAAATAAGACTTCAGACTTCAGCATCTTTTAAAAAAACAAGCATCATCTCTTAATGGTATCAAACATCTTATATGCAGGTAAAGGAGAGCATGATGTACAAGACGTTGATGGAAATTTATATGGGTCCAGTTGTACCTTGACCAATGGAAATGCTAAGAAATACCTGCAAATTCATTGGTTTCTTCAACCTCTTATTTTAAATTATATAAACCAGATAGCAAGTTGCGCATATTAAAGCCAGAATGAACATGGCCATCCAAATATTTTAATGAATCTAGAAGATGATGTCATGTGGTTAAAGTATGGGATCACCAATGAAAAAAAATCGGCCAGCAAAAACAGACGAACTCTTGGTGTATTTCCATATTTTAACCGTCCCACTTCGATCAAGAACTTTATGAATCCAAATCCTTCAAACACTTGATCTTTTTCAGTTATCAACTTATGGGTATGTACGCTTAAATTAAAACAATACCATAAATTTCTAAGGTCATATGCTCAAACAAAAAGATATGATACAAACACGTAATCATATATTGTCTCTCCAAAGGCCAAAGCAACAGGTTGACCCAATAACTTCGAACCCAACTTAAAACCATGGTAGAAGTTATTAGTAACTCACAACTTTGAGTCTTGTAAGTAGCTCAAAAATCATTTTTTATCCACGTGGGACGAGCTGTTACATATATGATACAACACATGTTGCATTGACCGCCATATAGCCAGCGACATTTGGTCACATTCAGCAAGTGGACCACATGCCTTTTGATGTGTGGTATTAGTATCAGTCGTATGATCTTGGAACTTCTGCGTATCAACCTCTCGCCTAATCCTCCCTCTAAATTTCTATAAAGTTAATTATTGTAGTGAGTACTGAGCTGCAAATCTGAAGCAATGCCCGCAAAGAAAGAACTAGCAAGCTTGTTGAACAATACAAGAACCAGTCCATATCTTCATCATTAATCACACCATTGTACTATCAAGCATAAACTTTTCCGCCTGGCAAAACATCAAACAGTTGGAATGCATGATTCTTAAACTTGTCACAATCACCATGAAAAGAATATCACACCCACCGAAAGTTCCACAAAAACAAACTTCAAATTTCAAACTGTGATTGTTTCTGCAGTCCTCGCATTGTAAAACTATTTTTTTTTTCTTTCATTCCCCCATCTAAAATTCACAAAGGTATCCCATTCACATCGACAACCAGAACCCATAGATGATGAAACCATAGCAATTGAATCAGACAGGCAGCCTTCGCTCCAAGGTAGTAAACAAATTTGCATCATGAATCGAAAATTTCTGTACATGAGCTCAAGAATTTGCAAAAAGTTAACTTTCACCATTTGGGATTGCTTATTGACTTATTTTAGTCGGGCACCGGTTATAAGCTAATACCCAGTGTTTGGATAAGAAAAAATAAAACTGCTAATACCGGTGTCAAACCGGTAATAAGCAGTTTTTGATAAGTTAATCCGTCCTGACTTATGAAAAACTGCTTATTACCAGTTTACCATTTTAACCCTATTACCCTTTATACCTATCTCTTTTCCTCCGGATAACATCGATATAAATCTTCTCCCTTCTCCGGATAACATCAATCTTCTTCCTGTCCTTTTTGGTCATTTTACAGATATAAGCAAAACTTGCCAAACACTAAAAAACAACTTATCAGCTTATTGCAGTTTGGTACCGCTATAAGCTAATCCAAACACTTTTTACAAAACTCCGGTTTGATACCACATAAGTTAATAAACACTTTTACAAAAAAAAACACCCCCTAAAATGAAAGTTTAAAATAGGAATTTACCATTTTATCCATGAACCGTTTTAGATTAAAGAAACGGATAAATCTATACTATATTATAAAGCATTTGGCTAAAACTCTTAAAAACTCTTAA
>NC_037528.1:49243940-49282732 GCF_001531365.2 Cynara cardunculus var. scolymus
ATGAACATCTGATTTTAAAATATAAAAAATCTAAAATATAATTAGAATAATTATCGAGTTCCAACAAAATAAATGATTATTATTTTTATAATAAATTGTATTATTAAACCAAATATAAATTACTTCGTTATTGTACATAAATTAAATYATAAAAAAATTGGATTAAAAAATTACACAAAAAAATGAGGAATTACAAATAGTTAATTTGATACTAATATCGATATATTTTTGTCAAATTTTTATGATATCGTCAAACATATATTTTATTCAAAAATAAAATCATCATCGATTTCTCAAAATCACATAAAGCCATATTATAACATCGACTGAGATAAAGAATAAAATAAAATATTAAAAACACGATGTATCTCGCTGCATTGCTCGAGTACGCTTCTAGTATTTTATTATTAAGATAATTTATATTTTTAAATGGTTAAAAATATTTTTATAGGCATTTATTGTTATTATTTTAATTTGTCACAAAGTAGGTGTCTATTTATCTATACTATATTATATAGCATTTGATAAAAACTGTTAAAATCATTTTTTATGTATGGAATATTATTTATTGATGCATATTACTTAAAATTTAAGATTACCATTAATTTTACGTAAGTATAACTTATTAAAGCTTCATTATTAAATTTATGTAACTAACTGTAAACATAACATAATCAAATATAGGATAAACATTCATTTTAAATATAGAAAATCGAACATATAATTAATATAATCATTGACTTCCAAGACTATACTTGATTATTATTTTTATAAAAAATTATATTATTAATAAACGAAAAATTAAAAAAATGAATTAAAGACATACAAAAAATAATTAAATAGTTAATTTGGTACTAATATAGAAAATCATTTTTTTATATATCTTCATGTTTATATTTTGTTCAAAAATAAAAACATTATCGTTTTCTTATAACCACATAAAACTGTATTGTAACATCGACTGAGACAAAAAAAAATGTAACATTAAAACTGAAATGTATTTTATTGCATTGTACGAGTACCCTTCTAGTATTTATAAATGTAAATGTCTATTTTCTCATTTTAAACTTAATTATGAGATGGAGAAGATTTCGCTCTATAATTAAAGGTAAACAACGTCATTTTATTAATTAAAAAGTATAATAATTACGCATTCCTAAAATTATATATCTTTTTTATTGTCGATATTTTTTTTGGAATGGAACAAAACATCTGTAAATAACCGATTCATACAATTGTTTCCAATTGGAAAAACAACTAAAGAGATTCAAACGAGCACATTACCTCCAAAAGATGAAATATTCCAAGGCAACGGTTGGTTCGCAGAATGTTTTAACTGAAATAGAAGTTTTTCATATAAATCTGAATTGAATTTAAAAGAAGTTGACCAAACGTTGATGGTAATCGATGACGGGTCTTGGTGGTGATGGTCGACAATAATGGGTGGTGAGTAGTGATTAACAAAGGTGATGATGGGTAAAATCGACTTTTTATTCTCAATGGAATTGAATCATGGGTACATACAAGGAATGGAATATTCCTGGTTATGTTTTCAAATCCACTTCATACATTCCATTCCATTCCATCCTTTGAATAAATTTGTTTGAGCTTTGCTCTAAAAGTTAAAGATACTAAAATGTCTCATATTCAGATTTAAAGAGAAATAAGAATTCTCTTATGGTCACGAAGGTTTAAATACGGTGACTTCGAGCTATCTGCAAAGCAGGTGGTCGTCATGGAATTAGTCGGCTCGCATAACGGGTTAGATATCCAGGTTAATAAAAATAATTGTTCAAAGGATTTTACCATTCTAACGAACCATACACTCCTTAATTTCCGTGATAGAGACAAAAAAGAGGTCATGGAAATGTTGTATAAAGTAATGTTTTATACTAACAGTTCAACATATGGCTTTGTCGACGTCTACAAGTAATTAATCCAGAAGTCCAAATCCATTAAGCGATACAGAATACTACAGATATGAACATTGAAAACTGTCTGGAAAACTTATTTTAGAAGTCTGGAAAAAAAAACACCATCTTGAAATCCATACTCTTTGTTGCATATTTTCTTTTTCAAACTTCCATCAAAATAGCTAAAAACATTTTGTGATTATTGGTTTAATAAATTCAATTTCCCGTTAAGTTTGGAAACCGTATCTTCTATATTATAAAAATGTTTCTAGAAACTTACCCATTTAAAAAACCTTGTGACACGCTTCTCAAAAGCTTATTTCTTCGCATTCGAAAAATGGAACACGTCCCGAGTCAATATTTTGTATTTGCATGTTTTACAACGTATAACTTGATATTGTTTTTTTTTCATACAATTAATAATTGGTTTAAAAAATACACCGAAACATATCAGGTTTTTGTTTGGCAATCATCAAAACACCAACGAATACCACATTATCACTGAATACTGTAAAAAAACAAAGTGTTGTATGAAAGCAAAAATCAAAATTTTAATGTAATCAAAACCCTACTAAAATAACCATTTGGGTTGTGACGTGTTGATTAAATCTTAGGCATCTACTCTGTATTCGAATCTAAACGGTATCATAACCCTTGTGGCTATGAAGGTTCACTTACGATAACTTCAAACCATTCATAGTTATCCATAAAATGAGTCAAAACTTGTAAGTTGATTAAGAAATCCACAGTTACCAAATAAATAAAGAAACAATTAAAGTGAAGTGATTCGTTTTGCTTAAAGTCAAATTCCGTGTTGCCCACGAAGGCATGTTCAACAAAAGAGATTCCCTCAATCATGAAAAGAGAATTTTAAGTTTTGTGGTGATGAATAAATCTAAAAATACCAAGTGTAAAATAACATAAAATCAAACCGCGTCATATAATTTGGTATGATTTTAGGATATCATGTTTTACTATACATAACTGAGGGTTGTTTATCAAATTCTTACTAGATAAGCATGACAAAGATCAAAAATTTTATCTATAAGAGACATAACTTTTATCTAGTAAATGAGGAAGTACGCTATTACCCGGTCAATGCTTATAAGGTAAGAAACGTTACCAACAACTCATTTTGATTACCAAAAATATTACTTCATAAGGTAAGTGAAGATGGTAACTCTTTGTTATTAAGCACTTACTAACAAGTACTTGGTAAACGACATCTTAATTGGATTATAATTTCATGTGTTAAGTAAATCAGATTAACTTGTCAATATTAGATTGTAATCGTATAGTAAAATAATTCATTTACTAATATACTTCACATTAATTCACCTCAAATTATAACAAATCCAGTTTAAGACATTATCAAGAACAAAGTAACATATAATTCATTTTAATACATTATTATATAAGAAAAATGTAACATTTGACTTTATAAATAATTTAAAAAAGATGTCTATTTAAAAAAATGAATAGTAGTAAAGTCAATAGGTCAACGGGCTGCAAATTTGAATGAAAACGAAGTCAAGGTGAGTAACAACCATTAATGAATTTCAATTGATTATAGACAACGTCTCAAATACGTTTACCCACGTTTGATTGTTTCTACAGCTCCAACCAATCAAGGAGTTGAAAATAAACATAGATTCCAAGATTCCCAAATTGGCTCTTTGATTGGACAATTTGAGGTTCAATTTTAAAATAAAATCTATGATATAGAATGGTACTTACCAGAATGAGTTGAGGTCTAGAGTTCGCCATTTACATGTCTTTAAAACATGCAATTTACGTCTTCCATGATGATGGTGGGACCAGTACTGTGGGGACGTTCCAAAAATGACGTCATACCTATTTTTTTCCAGAGATTTAGAATTTACATCTCGGTTAGGCATCAATGTTTTATGGTCGAAATCTGGGCTTTTTTTGGTAGTCGCATCTGCATGATCAATGAAGAAATTTTAAATCGTAACTGGGTTTTAAAATAACTTATGACTAGAACTAGAAAGGGGATTAGAGATTCGGACCTTTGATTTTGTTGTTCTCCAGCCTCCTGGGTTAGTTTCTTGAGATACATATGCAAATTTCTCAAATGGATGCTGTACAACGCTTTTACTCCAACTTCTAACACTAGATGGCGAGAGTTCCTACAATCGGTTTTAATAGAAGCCCCAATTAGAATGTGTAACTCATTTAACGAGGGATAGATAGAAATAAATTAGGATCTAAATCTAATTCAATTGCTTGTTAACCGCAATTAAAAGCCTAAACCCGCAGGTTGAACCTCCATCCAATAAGTATGTCAGGGTGCCAAGTCCCACATTGGTTAGAATTTGTCATTTTCTTCTCTATACATGTTTGAAGAGTAACCTGATGGTAATATAAACCAACCCGCGTCAGTCTAAAAAACCCATGGTAAGAAGACCCACTTAAGACCAAAGATCCAACTGTTCAACTCCTCCACTAACCAGAGAGCTGTTCAGCAGTTACCAAAGCTAATGGCAACATTCTTCAATGCCGATCTTTGTTCTATTTTTGTATACTTAGTTCAAGCAAACTGTTTGTCGTTGAGTCTTTGTTTTGCATATCATCCTAATGTTTTCCTCAATTTTGTTTATGTTTAAGTTTGCAAGTTTTTGGTAGAATCCTAGCTATAAATGAATCATTTTATACAAGTTCTTCATATAGTTAGATTGTAAACCAAACCAAACTAAACCAAACGTATTCAGCATATCCCACTCGCAAGCAGGGTCCGGGGTGGGATAAACACAAACCTTACCTCTATCCCAAAGGGTAAAGACTGTTTTTTCTGTGATAGTGAAGATGCTCAACTTTTTAGGTTTTGCAAGTACTTTAATTAGGTATTTATACCATTATTATACTTATAGGTTCAGGTTCAAATGAGAAATTAAACATTTTCCGAGAAAACGAGAAGTTAGCCCGGACTCCCGCAGGGGGCAGCAGTGCGAGAAATTTCAATATCATATATGACTACACGCAAGATACAAACGCTTAATCATATATGATTAAACATATGGCTGCATTGACAACAAATAGACGCTTAATCATATATGATTAAGCACACCCATAAGCGTGTAATCAAATATAATATTAGGACTTCTCTCGCCTTCTCGCAAAATGTTTAACTTCTTGCATGATCCTTCCACTATACTTATAATACATGTAGTACGTACTTTTTAGTCAGTAGTGGTTCATCCATGCTTGAACAATCCGCTCGGTAACCTTCTACTTCATTTGATAGTTTTCAAAATTGATAAGACCGATTTCAGACTTGAGAAAAAGAATGCATTTGAACTAATAGAAACTACCTGCACACAATGTGTAATAATAGTTTCAAGCATTACCATCTTTTGCTTTCATTTATTTTGTTTTTACTTAAAGATTTTAGAATATATTAAGATGCATTAAAGTTACCTTATTCCTTGATGCATCGATATGTTGGATTTTCAGTCTATCAGAATAAAAGAGTACCTGCAAATAGAGTAGAATATTAGAATAGTTGAAAACATAAAAGTTGTAAGAGTACTGGACAAACCAAATAAAGCCACATTCAAAATGATCCACCAAAAATGAAGAAAATGGTTGCAATGGCCCAGGCCCAAATCAATAAACTAGGTGGCGAAACCAGGTTTTCTAACATGGTAATTAGAGATGCACGAGGCCTGGGCTTTCTCAGGCCTGGGCCCAAGCCTTCCAAGCCAGATTTTAGTGAGCACGAAAGGCCCAGGCTTTGGGTTGAAAAAAGGCCCGAGCGGGCTTTTCATGCCACGCTTTTTTGAGATGTTTGGGCTTTTCCAGGATTTTTCAGGCTCAGGCCTGGCCCCAAAATTTCGATCTGCTCGGGCTTCAAGGCCTGGCCCCGACCAGGGTCGGGCTCACTGGACCGCGGCTTTTTCAGGCCGGGTTTCGGGCTTGGACCTTTTTGTGCATCTCTAGTGGTAATGTGTTACCATAACGTAAGAAAAAAATTATGGATATGCATCATCATTATAAATTTTTTATTTTTTATCTATTTTTACATTACAAAATAGAATTTGAGAGTATGCACATATGTACCCTCCTGTGGCTAAAGCTGGGCTCCTGAACAAACCAAACCAAACCATTATATCCCACCCAGAGGTGGGTCTGGGGCATGATGTACACAAACCTGATATTTGCCCTCTGCCCCTGCACAAACTAATCAATATATCCTTCAAACAACTAAAACCATGATGGGAAGATTATTGGTAGTCCACCATAAATCCAGAACCATTTCCTCAAACCACTGATGAAATTCAAAACACAGGATCAAACCTTACTACGGCCTAAGGCACAGTTCCGAACTCCCAAAACATGAATCAGCTACCTGACCCAAATAACCTCAACAAATCAGATGCGGGTGAAACATTATTATAGTTTCAATAAACAATACCTTGTTTAGAAACTGCACATTGGATGAATCGGTTGCAACGACATGTAAGCCAAGGCAATTGTCTTGATTACTGCAGAAAGGGCAGAGAATTGTATTAAATACACAACCATCTTCTTTACTCCAAATTCCTTGCCCAATAGCACCTTCAGAACTTCTTTCCCAGATTCTTCGATCAACTGATGAAATGTCAGATACCACAATAGGTACACTTGTCGGACCCTTTGATGGATTCTCCAACTTGCCTTTCCAAATTGATGTCAGGTGCACTTTAGACGATGACGTTAAGGAACAAGGAACAATATAGTTATTCTCTACAAGACCTAGAGAACTTCGACAGAGTGAACAAGATATTTTTATTTCTTTCTTTGTAACATCACTCCAAGTGGTAGATGATGTCTCTGATATATCCAGAATACAGGATTGAGGAGCACCACACTTCATGATTTCATTCCTTGGAATGGTATTTCCGGTATTAGTATCTGCTGTCATCAATGAACCCTCCACCAGAGCACCAAAGATAGAAGTTTTAGGATCCAGAGAATCAAAATTCTCCATCTTAACTAGAGAAGTTGAAGACTTTCTTCTTTTATGAATATGTGAATTGACACTCAAATCTAAAGGTGATCTGTTTTGAGACCCGTGCTCATTTTTAGGAGTAACCACACATCCAGAAGCAGAAGTAGAGCAAGGAGAGGAAAAAGAGTGCGATAACAGCTGATCCGGAAACTTTGTTTGGATTATGGTTGAATTAGAGAACTCATCCTCAGAGACAGATTCAAGATAAGTAGGACCCGCATCCTCGATTGGTGTTTCCTTCACAATACACGGCTCATGGTCATTAGGGGGCAATGTCATATCAATAGCAATACCATCGTCAGTCCTCGGGGTTTCGTTAACAATTGATAGCTCGAAATTATTAGGAGATAAGTTCATTGACAGTGGTAATGAAAACCTGCATCAATATGTTGATCACAATGTGCAGAATATACATATATCAATAACTATATAACTTAAATGGCAATTGGAGGTTTCAAGAGGTAAATAATGAAGGAGAGACATTTAACATGTAAAACTAGACACCAAAGGTAAGACACCTGTTTAAACTTCTACGTTTTTCATTTCAAAGATTGAAAACAGAACTTTAAAGTCACGGTCAATTAGACACCAAACAGAAACTTTTAGTAGAATTAGAATAGATTGATAACTTTTGACAAACTTCAGGAACTGTACACCAACATCAACAGGACTCCCAACCAATCCTAAACAATTAGACTTTCATATTATCATCAGCAACTCCAATAGAAGCTTCATAGAACACACCACCAGTTAAAATAACGAGGATATGGCAAACTAAAGAGTTTCACATATGATATACCTCTTTTGGGTCTCCAAATCACCTTTCAAGTCCATATAAGCTATACCAGTGTTGTTGTCGCTCTTATTTGCTGGCCTTTCTTTTTGGGCTTTAGATTCTACTTGGGGGGAGGAGCAGTCATACTTTCTAGTTGCAATTGCAAACTTTTTCATCTTAGTTGCTATTTCAGGTGCTGCAACACCATTCATCACAGATCTTTGTCCTTTTGGTTTGGATTTAATTACATTTTGGTTCTTCATTTCTGTGAACCAGTTTTTTGGCTCCTCCACATCAATGGTTTCAACATCGACCTGCTGCATAGCATTTACATCATTCTCAACCTGTTCTCCCGTTGTTCACAAATTGAGAAATATCATTGTTAGTGATGAACATCCTAACTGTAGGAAGAAGATAAGACATTGCATAGATAGTAGAAAGAACGATGTCATAGAAAGAACCTTTATGTCTTTGAAAAATAACTTTAATCCCTCCAATGACTGGTCAAAGTTGTCATACTGTCTAATGGATTTCCTTATCCACTTTGAAATGTATGTTAAATTTCTTTCTTTACGGAACCGTTCATCTGCATGCAAAATTAAACACGTTAAAGACTCTACCATCTTAAAAGAGCACTAGTTTAGTAACAGATGAGATCTTCATAAGTACCCCCTTCATCCCAAAATAAGTGTCCGCATTGCTATTTAGTTGGCCTAAAATGTCTACTTTCAAAAGCAAGCGCCTACTTTCCAAATCTACCCTTAATTATGAGATGGAGAAATTCACTAATCCATCTATTATCAAGGTAAAATTGTCGTTAGTTAATATCTTTTCTATGTAAATATTTTGCTTAATTTTGACACAATATAATCCTAAAATCGTTGCATTGATAAGTTTTTGAGGTTCCATGCTGGGAAAGGGGGCTTGATCCAGATTATTGGTAGAAGCAGAAAAGAATTGAAGGAGTGGTGCATAACTAAACCATAAAAGAGAGTAAAACTAAACCATGGAAATTTTCTCCACCATGAGGTAATTAAATTCTACTTCAAGTGTCGAACAAAAGTTGCAAAAAAACATACCGAGATATTAGTTTTGTAACACTGATAAGAAAAGGAATTCCAACTCTTCTAAGACATCAATGCAAATAAAGTGTAAGATAACTGATATGTTGAAAATTAGTTGGATAGTTATACATATGTTGGAACCCATACCTAAGAAGATTACGGCTCCATAATCCAATCTGTGTCGGATGCAACGACCTACATAGAAAAAAGAAAGAATACTATAAGATAGGCAGATAGCAGAAGTTCAAGTACATCATATACAGCCAGAACTCATGAGAAACGTAGGGGGAAAGTTGAACAGGCAAAATTAACCCATTTAAAACTAAACCAACCCTCTAACTGATGATTATTACTGCTTGAGTTGTATGGGCAAAGAATTTTGAACTACTGGGTCAAATGGGTTGATAACTTTAACTCAGCCCATTAATCATTAAGCTAATATGTACCACTTCATTTACATGCCAAAACTCTCTCCCTTACCCACCTGCTGCCCAACTTAGTACCATCTTTTCACACATTACCTCTCCCTGCCCCACCCCGATCGCAATCCACTTACAATATGTTTTCCTCCTTCCATGACAAAAATAGAAATAAAGAAGCAATTAGATCATAACGTTTTTCATCAAACAAAAAGATAATATTTGGCACACTTTCTTAAGTATAGTATTTTTTTCTGGCATTGTTCCAAGAACGATGTGTGAGACCCAAAATTAGCAGTGAAGGGCAATTTTGGTATTCTAGTTAAACCAGTCAATAGATAGACAGGTTGGGGAAGGTTTTGAGCATGCTTATTTTCAATCCATATCTCAATAAACTAGAGTGTCTGAGCATCATAAGGAGAGTTGGTCTACCTCTCAAAAGTAGACCAAGAGTTGACACATATCTCTTGCATATTGGTTGTTTATGTGGAGAAGAATGTGTTTTAGTGTATCCACATAGGTAGTAGATAAAAGATAAAACAAATGAAAGAAACCACTTGTATCATATATGCGGAGGTAGGGTCTCGGTGGGTCGTATGTAAGCAAAACTTACCTGTATCTCAAGAAGCAGAGAGGTTCTTTCCAAAAATACCCCCGGCTAGCAAAAAAAGGTTAAGTAAATACAATAAAATTTTGTGACTATGCACAGACTTGCAAAAAGAAGAATTTGGGACAGGAGTATAAAAGCAGAGAGCTTACCTAGCTATAAAGAACACAAACACACCAAAGAAACACCCTATTCCAATCAAAAGATACCCCAACTCACTCTACCCTCTACAAGAGCATGGGAGAACCTCAAAGAGAAATCAAGAAGCATGAAGCAGGTTCTAGAGGACTCCTTACCCTTCTAGGGTTTACGATAATTCTTTGCATATATCTAGGTATAATATTCTAAAGTTGTACATAGGGGTTTTTGATGCAATGAAGATTCACACCCTCATAATGTATTTGAAGAAGACAACAACTTTGTGGTTACATCAAAAAAGCTATGCATACCATAACTACTTGGAATAAGTTCATATACGAGTTAAAAGGAACATGTTTTTTCCTGAGAATGCCATATCATGAGGCAAAGAGTCGAGTCCGGAATCTCAAGCATTCGGGATCAATTCATGAGTACGTAAAAAAGTTTAAGGCTCCAACACTTGAGATTTGAGATCTCTCCAACGATGATGCCCTAGTGTATTTCTTGGATGGACTTCAACCATCAGTAAAGATGGAGATTCAAAGACGTATGGTGTAGACCTTGCATCAGCAATTGCCGAAGGATAGTTGATTGCAAGAACTTAACAAAGAGGAAGCCAAGCTCAAAGAAGTGGAGGAAAGAAAAGAACCAATGTTAGAAGCAAAATCATGCAAAAACCGTCTACCAACAAGTGGAAGGCAAGAAAATTTGAAGGTACATAAAAGGCTGTTAAATGCTTCCTCCGCAATGGAATAAGGCTATGAATATGGAGATGGAGGGATTGGAAAAAAGTTGGAATTTAGTGAAGTTACCTCATGGGAGGAACCAAGTAGAATGTAAATGGATTTATATAGCAATGTATAAAACATATGGATCTATAGGAAGATACAAACCTACTCCAATTATAAAAATGAACATTGTTGGAGTTTTATTATCATTATCCGCTAACTTAATTGGGATATTTTGCATGGAGTACTAAGGAAATTTATATGGAGATTCCACCAGGTTATAGCAAATGTTTGGTTATAGGCATAATATGTAGATTGGAAAAAGATCTTCTATGGGCTCAAGCAATCACCATGAGAATGGTTTGGAAAATTTACCAAAGTGATCACAAGCATGGGATATAGACAAAGTCAAGGAGATCACACTTTGTTCACTCAACACTCATCTCCGGGCGTGAAGTTACAATTTCAATGGTGTACATTGATAACATAAGTGACTGGTGATGCTGATAGGGAGAAGTAACTTCCAAGTCAATGTTTGGCCAAGGAGTTTCATATTAAAACATTAAGAAGGTTGAAAAAGTTCCTTGGGATAGAAGTTGCATATTCTAAACAAAACATTTTTATTCCCCAAAAGTATGTCATAGATCTACTCAAAGAGACCGATATGAGGGCATGTAACAGGGTACTCCACTAGAACAACCCTCAACAAGTTCACAATCCAAGGGAAGTTCATTTGCATGCAGTATACAGAGTTTGGCAGTACAAAAGAACATGAGGTATAGATATCCTTTTCAAAAGAATAACACTAGAAGCCTACACATATTCTGGCTATGATGAGCCATTTAACAAAAAATCAACCTCTCGTTACTTTATCTTTTTGGTGGAAATCCAGTGACAGGGTACGAAAAAAAAGTGTGGTAACACATCTAGTGCTGAAGCAGAGTATAGAGAAATGACTCAAGGTATGTGTGAACTAATATGGCTGAAGATCGTTCTAGAGGATTTAAAGGTTAACGATGGCCCTATGAAACTCTATTGTGATAACAAGACTGCAATAAACCTAGCTCACAAGTCACAACTCAGGGCAGCATGATCAAACAAAGTACATCAAGATTGACAAGCACTTCATGGAAGAAAACTTGGATAGAGGACTAATATGTACATCTCAAGTCTCTACACAAGGCCAACTTGCTAACATACTCACCAAAGGATTAAGTAGTTTAGTGTTTTAAGAAATTTGTATCCCGGCTGAGAATGGTAATATTCACCAGCTTGAGGAAGAGTGTAAAAAAGATTGTGTTTGTGTTTGTGTATACCACATAGGATAATTGTATATATAGTGTGTTGTTTCAATGATTAAATACAATACAATATACATGCTCTTTCTCTTTTTCCGATTCATGACAGTTTACTTGTTGGTAAACTTCGTTTATTAATAGTTTGTTTGATTTACAGTTCAAATCCATATTCATTAATGTCCAGTTCTTATCACAATGGTTGGTCTGCAAAGGAAAGCCAGATAGAATGGTTCAAAGAGAATCATTCTACAAGGGTAGTGCATGGAAAGGCATTACAATTAGATGAAAAAAAAGCCTAGGGTTGTGTAGGATTTGACCAAGATTTTGCTCATAGTTTTAGAAGTTCGTGCATGCATAATTTTACTATGCAGTGTTAGGCACATGACCGAAACGAGAAGAAAACCCTCATGACTTCAGGTTACCTTTGGAGAGAGAACGTAGACCTAAAATATATAAAAATAGCCTATAAAAACCATAGAACTATACAGAGGCTTAAAAGTCCCACCTATGTGAAAGCATGATTCAATTTAAAAAAGCAAACATTATATAGTAAAGCATGTTCTCATCAAACGGAGATACCTGCTGCTTGATTCAGTGCTCGGAAAGCTTGCTGACAATACCATTCGTTGCCACTAAGAAGGTTTTTAGACGATTTATATGTATCATTATATTTCTTCTTTTCTGCTACTTGGATATCAAACCTGATAAAAAAAATACATGCAATCAGCAGGATATGAAATAGATAGTATACTTTATTGATTGTGTACATACATTACACCCTATCAATGGTGCAAATGTACTCTAAAAAATTGAATCTTACACATTTGGAAAAGGAATCCCGACAATTATCTGAGATTTTTAGTCAAGGATCATTTTAAAAAGGTAACAGAATTATAACCATGCTCCGAAAAATTACGAGAAGTTTATTGTAGTGAACAGGCTCTAGGTTATCAAGAAGCAACAAAGGATACAACCGCTCGAGCATTATCATCAGAGAAGTCAATTCCTTCGGAGACCTGTATAGTCAGAAAGCAACTTCAGTATATAAACCAAAGCCACAAAGGTATGGTTCTTAGACAATGCTTTTTTCACATAACTATATTACAAAAATGGTGATATATTTCAACTAAATTGATGAAAACATATAGCAACAATGAGGCATCTGTGCACATCTCCAAAAATCAAACTTTTCATGAGCGAATTAAACATATTGAAGTCAATTGTCATTATGTTCCTGGAAAGTAATAGAAACTACTCGTAAACCTCTGACTATTGAACTTGTATAGGTTCCCTTTAGAGATCAACTTGCTGATATGTTGAAAAAACCACAATGCCGATCTCACATACACCCTATATGTAATAAGTTTAGAGCATCTACAACAGATTCTGTATAATTTCTCTAAAATAGAGAACAAAAAGTAAAAAATATTTAGAAAAAATAATACGCAACGCCAACAGATTCTCTATCTTGAAGATTTCAACATTAATTATATTATTAAGATATTCTATGATTTTATCATTCCATTACACTTTTTTACAACTTTATATTAAATAAAAACAATTCAATTTCATTGGTGGGAATGTATAAAAAACATCATTTCTCTCTCATCGCATTAAATTTGAGAATTCTCTAAACTCGAAGTTTTCTCTTTTACTATTTTGGAGAACAATATACAGAATCTGTTGGAGCAAAATAGAGACCAAAATCTCCATTTTCTCTATTATAGAGAATCTGTTGGAGATGCTCTTAATATCAGAGGGTTGATTATGTCAATACTATCATACAGTTTATTCTTGGCCCAGGGCCCACATATGTAAACTAGCAGTAGATTGCTTTGCTATGAATAAAGATAAACTTGCTGAGTGTTGCCTGTTAACACAAATGAAATGGGAACACAGTCAATGATGCAACATCAAGCTTCTATTGACAAATGACAAGTAATACGTGTGAAATGCGAGGTTTGAGTATGTAACATGCACTACAAATAGTGGATTATGTTGCATCATGTATCAATTAGTAACAAATGAATTAGAAAGAGAAATTTGATTTATTATGCTTAATGTGCGCTGCTATATCAGAAATATGCTCTATTGTTGCCTTCCTACAATAATGGGTAAATTAAAAGGTGGAAACAATGAACATCAACCAGTACCAATAAACGGCATAACTTGTTTCCCAGCAAAAAATATAATGAAACCAAACCAATAGATTTCAAAACTCCAATATTCAGACTAAAACAAGTAACATGTAAAGCTAAGCATATATATTAATCAATGAAGTGGTGAACATCCTCGTCAAACAAAGAAGAAAAAGAAGGAAATGGAGCTAAGCAAAGAAATTGCTAAAAGCGGGATTTGAAATCACGCCCTTTGGAACAAGAAACTTTAATCCAACCCAGCAGTATCCAGGTTACCGATAAGACCCAAGCTCTTGGAGCTCAAGGGTTCAAACCTCACCAAAGGCGAGTGTGTGTGAGTATTTGTTGTATTACTTGTATATTATAGATATACTTAATAAAAACTAAGAAAAAACTATTGACTACCAACTCATCTAAAAGTTTAAGCTAATAGATGAAAGCCCGCCAGTTATATCTATTTTTTTATAACCTTGGGTGTCCGAGCCAACTTGCGTGCACCTCGAATAATCCATGAGGAGACTCATACCGGCAACCTATGGGGAGAAGCCCAAGGCCTGGCCTTTATTTTCCACTTGAGCTGCCCTCAAGGGTTATTATATCTAGTTCATAGTAGTCAAAAGTGTGCATGCATTGGGGCTTCACCCAGGTCGAGAGGTGAGAGCTTTGTTTGCTCTATTGGGGCTCATGTGCAGGGCATGAAGCCTTCAAGAGACATCTTTCAAGGTAAAGTATTGTTATTGCAATATGGATTACTAAGACAACTTTTCTCTCTTAACCACTTAAGCACGAGCTATTATTTTCTCTCATAAATACACATCATAGTTGTCCATACAGGTATAAACAGAATAAAAGTTCAATCATTAATGTTACTTCAACAACACAATCACAATAATCAAAATATATTAGCTTACCCGAAGAAAAGTCAAGAGAGAAAGATGGTAGGTCTCGATTCAAACTATTCTAGCAAGTCTTAGATGGAGGAGTAGCACTGGGCAAGTAACTTACTTCACTAACTGAGATACACAGGTTACTCAAGGTGGCATGAGCTGTAATAGTAGTTGAAAGGACCTGTTACTGAATACACATAGGTCTTTTCCTGTTGTGCTTATACAACTTGTTCTCTTCTATTTCCTCTCTTCATCCAAAGGATATTAAATGAATTTGATGAAAGATGAACCTTTAATGTGCATTGCTAAAATATAACTTGAGGACGTTATGTATGCTGAGGAAGTCAATTGCTTAAAGTATATATCAGAGAAATGGATAACTTCAAATTTAAAAATATAAATGCCAAATGGGCTACTAATGACTATTGAAATAAAGTACGAAGACTTGAGAATAGTGATGGGAGCAGGTTTATAATAGTGTTCCTGATGTCTGTTTCACCATATCTAAGATAAAGTGGAAAAAAAGATCCAGATGACACATCAAGATACCTTTCCTCGACAGACAGCAAGAAATGCAGCTCCCGTCCTAGAGTTCCCTTTGCTCCTTGCTGCATTACAACTATTAGCATCCAACCTTTTACCCCTTCTCCTTCCAATCATTGGTTTATTCTTCTGATGAATTGTATCATAATAACCATTCAGAACATTCTCAAAATCATCCTGGCCTCCTCTTGGCTCTGATCATACAACAAAAGAGCTCTCTTATCACAGCAGATATACAAGTACCAGATCACCAAGAAGAAGTCACAGAGAAAAGAACAGCATGCAAAACTGAAGATTATAGCCCCAATTGTAGCAACGAAAGCTGATAATTTCAAGAATCAGAGACGATATCTGACTTCAGCAGAACAGTGTGTTGTCTTCTTAGTGTCAATTTCACCAATTTACCTTGAAACATTAATAAAATAGGATTGAACCTCACCAACAAAGATGGGCTTCTGTGCATTTAGTCGAGACCATTGACCTGTTTCAGACCATCGACTGCGCAATTTCTCCATAAGCTTATAGCTCGGGAAAAATACTAAGCAACCACCAGGGACGACCTTGCAAATTTCTTCCAGAGATGTGCCAAGTGCATCCTGTACAAGAAACAATAGCATCATACTTAATGCAGAGGGAAATGTTCCCATCTTTATTTTTAAAAGCTTACCTGGAAACCATAGTCCTCAGATGTTTTGTAACTTGCATTCAGTGGGTAATTATCTGGCCCACTGTGAATCACACCAGCCCATAGCTGCAGGGTAAACGGTTAAAAGTAAGATGAGGAAAACAGTAGAATCAACTAAAGCAATAAATACTAAACAACGCAAGAAATTTTGTCGGTACCTGTGACTCCACATTGATAACATGTGGAGCTTCAAGACAGGTCCCGAATTGAACCCCAAGTTCAGATTGGAAAGAGCTCATTGGTGACAAAGTCCTGTCATCAGATTGATGAACGATTACAAGGATGACACAATCTGGACCATGCAAATTGCCAAACCACAAACTAATCTACAAGTCTAAGAAGGTGTTTGGTTTGCAGAATCAGAATGAATTGAAATGGTCAATTCCATTGATGGAATTTCATATCTGCATTTGGTTCACATACCTAAATGGAATTGGAATTTGATGAATTCCTTCAAATTATGGTTGAAGGAATTGACCATTCCATGCCTAAATGCTAGGATTCTAATGGAATTGAATCCTTATTTTTCAAAATGACAAGACTAACATTAACTCTATTATTAATTTATTGATATTCATATTATCACTATTCACAAGTCTCTCCCACCAGCACCATCAATTAATATTATTATTAATTTTATAATAGTATTTATAATTTATGTAAAAAGTACGATGATGTTACAAAAGGTTATTCCCATCATTTGTCATTATCTCATTAGAATTCCGAGGTTATATTCTTGCGAACAAAACAAACAGATTCCATTCCTTTTCATGCCAATCAACGAGGGGCCAAACCTGAGTCAACTCCATTCCATTCCCTCAAATTCCAATGCCTTCAACACATTCTATTCCCTCCAAAACTTTCCGCAAATCAAACATCCCCTAAGGGAGTAGACTAACCTAACAATACTTCCCCTCGGCAGCAACCTCAGAGGTTCACAAAGATCCATAAAGTTTGTGATTTATGCACAAACCAAAAAGAGTGCAAATTGCACTTATAACATGTGTGGAGGCAACAGATTCAAGCAGGATGATTAGACGACTATACAGCAGGAACTTGCAGAACCATATATCTCAATTAAATTACCACATCAAGTCAAAAACTAAAAGCATTAGCCAGTTAAGAAAAGGTCTGACCAGTCCCATCAAGCTTCAACAAAAAGTGAAAGCAAAATGTGTAGCCCACCACAAAAGTGCATTTGTAATGCATATTCCGATACTCGTATGTAAACATATTCTACCACCTTTCTTTTTTGGGATTTAAAGAGAAATTAGAAACAAAAGAGCAACTAAAATATTAAAATGGGCATACCACATGGCCACAACAAAGGCCGAGTTTAAAATTTTATTAACAAGGAAGCTAAACAAGATCTTTTGCATATGTAACCCAATTTGAACAGAGGAACCTGTTTCAAGATATTACCTATTACCAAGCACTCTATATTGGATCATAGAAACAACCTGCCTATTGGACATTTATGTACCACTCCCTTCGGCCCAAAATAAATGTCCACAATAAAAAGGCATGCAGTTTTAGAAATGTGCAACTATTACACATTTTAATTAACTAAAAGACAATTTTACCCTTAAAATAGAGGAAGTAATAAATTTCTCTATATCATAATTAATAATAGAATTGGAAAGTAGACGGTTTATTTTTATAAAGTGGAGGCTTATTTTTGGGACAAACTAAAATAGAAACCTGGACGCTTATCTGGGGACAGAGGAATATGACATAATTACTATGAATGAATTCACAACCTTGAAGACCTTAAACTTCCACCAACAGTGAAGCCAATGGCATTTGCAAATAACTAATTCTTGTTTAGTACCCATCCAACAAAAAAGGCTAAATAGTTGCAAGTTCACTAATAGAAAGCTTCAATGAAGGTGCACAGTCGGATCAACAAGAAAAAACATAGTTTCAGAAACATTGCATGAACACTATGTAAAAACAAGAAACAATATGTGCATTACCTAACCAATTTCAGATAGAATATACATGCATGCACCTACCCGGATGTTAAAATCACCGAAAGAGAAATATCAGCCATGTTCTTGAACACAAGAGCTGGATTCAAGCACCACAAACTAAAAGTACAAGGCCAGTCGGAAGCACCAAGTCCTGCAATCAAAATGTTACAATGACAACAGCTAAAAAGCAAAAATCCAGGTGCGGCTGTATGCTTTTCTCCTTTAGGCATATGTCATTTAATTGTGTGAAAATGCTAGAAATTGCTGAATTTAATTATTGACAACATCGCAGATCCTAAGTTAAATGCCGTGGATCCACAATCAATTTTTGGCATAGTGATTAGCATCATTAATACTTCTTTTATTTTGTTGGTGATTTGAGTGAAATCATTAGGTCATTTTGTGCAATTGAATTCACAAGAGAATAATGGGGTTGATAGCTAAGCTCTAACACATGCTAGGAGGTGCGGAGTGCACACTCATGTAAGATATTGATGGAGTATTTTGTCGTATTAGTAGGGCTCAATGGTTATCCAATATTTGAATGTGTTTATCAGTTGGTTATTAGTTAGTTTTATAAAGTTCAAAGAGCTATAAAAAAGTGTACACATGCAATAGTTACTTGTAAACTTAAAATTCGAGAGATTATGCATTACTAAGCAGTATCTAATGGTTTATAATATAATATAGATAATGGTATATAAATTCTATGATTCTATCAACAACTTACCAGCATCATTTTTTATATGACATTGCAATACAAGCTGATAATCACAGATGTGTTTTCCATCTTCCGAGAAAAAGTAGCTAAGTGAAGAGAAAAGACCTGTGTGATTAAAGAAAACAAAAAAGGATGCATGAGGATTATAAGTTTATCCTGACTGCATTCAAGACGAGAAACATAACATGGAAGTTAGAAACCTTCTAATACTGTGCAGGGCATGCCACTTAAGTAATCAACCTCTGGGTCTGCATCTGTAGCAAATTTAATTGCCTGAAGAGGGTTTCAGAAGATAAAGTAGGACACAGTTGTTATGCTAATACCAGCAGTGATCATGCATATATAGATAAAGTTCGACATATAGGACAATACATTATACTTCAGCTTCAAACTTGAGATGATTCGTGAGCTTTTAGGGAAATATGGACAACTATATTCAAGTTTAAATCAAAATTAATTATATTAAGAAATTAAATGTTTGGAAAGTGTCTAATGTCAAAAATCAAAGTACATCTTTCTTGAGCAAATTACACTTTTGCTCGCTGTGGAATCAGCTTTCGTCACTGTGGTTTGCGACCACCGTTGAAATAAATGAAGTTCAGTGATGAAAGCTGATAGTGGGAACATACCACAGGGACCAAAAGTGTAATTTACTGTTTTTCTGTATAAGGGGGAATACTAGGTAGAGAGTGCAGCTCTACAAGATTACCTTTGTAGCACAATCTTGTAAGCTTGGGAAGCACTGCTTTGATATGTTTGCTTCTTGAAGTTCTTTCAAAGCTTTATCAGCAGTCCAACTATAATAGTTGTCACACAATATCAATGAAATGTTCAAATCATACTTGTTCACTACACAAGATGCACACAACTATGCAATGAAATTTTGACTCAGCAAGCTGATAAAACTATAGATCTTAGATAGTTGGAGACACCATGCATCCATACATTTCTTTAGAGATTAAAGAACTAATTATCTAGGCTAAGACAATCGATTTGGTACAGTACTTTTTAACACTTGATCCAGATGCTATATGTACCACATTACACCCAGTATATAGGAAATCCGGACTGAAAGAACTTCTGACAGTATAGATGAGATGGGAGATATATATATATATATATATATATATGTTAGATTGTGGAAAGAGTCGATGCCTTTGATCATTCCATCTCCTCCAATATATAGAGTACAAGGGTACGCAAAATAAAGAAAACGTATTAAAAACATATATTGACAGAATATTTACAAGATATTTACTCTTAATTAATTGATTCACTATCACACCCCTACAGAATGAAGTGCTAGGGGCATGTTTGGTAAAGTACAAAGAGTTTTGTAAACAGAACAAGTAAATACAGTAGGCAATAAAAAAGAAGGTTAAAGCATAATGAAAGCATAAGAGAAAGTATGTGAAACTGAACAAAATAAACCATAAGACAGGTAAGTAAGCCAAAAAGCCTGCTCCTGGGTAACCCTCACCTATGTCACTCCTTATTGTTGCCAAAGAGCCCCACACTACCATACTGGGTATAGAATGTATGATTAAGAACTAATTTTCCATCCTTTTCCTAGCTCAGATCTCCCTCCCTGGGACTAATCTGTCTACTCACTCTATCATAAATTCTTCTCTCTCTTTCTACCCTCCATTGAAGAGTTTTATGAAGAGATGTAGTGCTAGTTAATGAAATTGATATTACTCAATAATTCAGCCATTCTCATTGCAGAAACCTTGGATGTCGTATGCTGGAGCTTAAACAGCAACTGATACGTCATAACTACCAAACGTATAGTGCTTACAAGGAAAAATTGCACAAGCATAAACATGTAGAAAACTTCAAAAAAGTATATCAAATAACTGACCATGACGCATTATGGTGAAAACTATGCTTCCCCAAGGAATTTTTCTTCCGCCTGATCCAACTGATAATACCCTGAAAAGATAAACAGCTAAAAGAAATAGTTATTTTGCTGACAAAATTTGTGCAGTTGTATAATAGTTCTTAAATAAAAAACAGTACCTCTATCATTTCATATAAGGGCTGATAAGTTTCCACTTGATCAGCATGTGTTACTCGATCACTTTGACAAAGATTTTCTAGTTCCATCTGTAATTCTTCCATATGTACAAAGACGACAAAGAGAATAAAAAATGAAACTAAATATAAAAATAAAGGCTAAAAAATGGAGTAAGACAACACTTACGAATCAGAACACCTTCTTCAGCATCTATACTACCAGCCTCCCGAGCTACATCCTCTATATTACTGAAAAGAGGTAAATACAACTTATATAAAATATACATGTGAATGGTAAAATATAAATCTGTAGTTGCAAACTTTTAGTATTTCCATTGCATGGCTATTCGGTCCTAAGTAAATGATAATCATAGAGACTCGATTGAAGATCCGTAGAGTAGCCATCAAAAACCAAACATCTAACCCCCTTGTACTTAACATGCCAAGGGAGGGAGGGAGAGAGAGAAAGAGAGAGACAACAAAAGGAGCACCCCCACAATCGCTAGACTCTAATGAACATAAAAATCGTAAATCATAAAATTTATATTTAATTAATAGAATTGTAATTGTTGGCATTTAGGAGATTATATTACTCACTGAGCTTCATCAAGAATGATAATATTTCCTTTAACATTTATTTCCATCGCTTTTCGAATTTGTGGATTAACAATATAGCTGTATGGGCAAAAAACTATTTCTGCCACTTCTGCCATGGCTTGTGCTCCAAAATATGAGCAACCTGAAAATTCAGGAAAAAAAGTTATATACTAGGCAGTGACCTTGTGTCAAAGAATGTTATCAAGATCGAAGACCAAACCTTCTACCATTTCTCCAACTTTAAGAAGATCTTCAATATCATGGACTTCGTAGCAGCCACCTTTTTTGAGAGAGGGATGCGATCTGATCTTGGTTGCATTCCTGTTAAAGTTCACAGTCGGTTATAAATTCTGATAGCATCCTACTGAAGGGACAACAAGATACAGGGTAGATGAACACGAAAAACTCACCCAAATTCAGGGCAACCAACTTTCTTTTGTCCACGTTCCTTGAGAAGTAGCTTACTAGAGTATCAAACAAAATACATAAGAAGTAAAAAGGTAAAATGTAAAAGCATGTTTTATCAACAAAAAGGTACCATGTCTCGTCAATATTATCTTGCCCACGTACTTTAGCGTTTGTACAGTAGCGTTTTCTAGATGCCTGAAAGATGACCCAAATACATAATAAATTACATGCAAATCACATTCTAAAATTTGGAAGATTAGACTAGTGTATTTCTACTTGATAAAATATACAACGTAGGTTCTTCTTTATGCCAGTAGAAGACATAGTGAACGTCAATGTCAAGCAAGGTTTCTCACAAACAAAAATAAAACCAAAGATTGTTAGCTCGGTAGGCAATTAGTAAAAGGATCAAAGCTAAGACCAATAATAACACTAACAGACCGTTCGCTTTTTCATAATATCACTTTTGGTGCGTTTGGTACGTGGGACAGGACAAATACCTCTTATCCCACATTCGGTGCGACATTAAGACTAGAACAGAACAGGCCTGAGTGAGACAAAATGGCTTTTTTTCCCGCCAAAGTACGCAGAACAAAAATCAGGGAGATGGGACAAGATTGGTAAATTACTAACTCTTCTTTCACCTGCCTACCTCACTCTCGCCCTACAAAGTCAAATTCATTAAGCTAAAAGAAAAAGTTCAAATGAAAAGGATAAGATTTGAGTATCATTTTATAGAAGATAATTTTTTTATTTTTAATGTAAATCATATTAAGGCAAAATGCATCTAATGGAACCAAGTTTGGGTTCATTCCTATTTTGGAGAACCAACTTCAAAGACCTTCATTTTTGGGGCCTAGAAGCAAATAATTCAGGGATCCCATGACCAGAACCCTTAGCCCATTATGTTTGATGACATGGCATTTTTACAATATTTGGAATTTACAACTCAATGTTTTTATTGTCGTGTCAATCATGTGGATTTTGTTCCTTCTTTAATTATCCATCTGCATGGTCTTCTTACAAATCAAAAACATATTTCCAACTCAAAATTAAAATCACTTTCTTCCAAAAATATCAAACCTAATTTTATTTTTCAAAATCAAACCTTCAACATCAATATCAAAAGTATACCCATTTCTTCTTCATTACACCATCATTTGGAAGAACTTGGAGGCTTGTTTTCATAGATTAGACTTGTATGACCTAATATTTCTTAGCCAATATGTAGTGATGATATGGAAATAGAAACAGCATTTCAAACCTTCTCTTGATTAATCCAAGCGAATAGGCTATCTAGGCTACGACAATATTATCCGAAACTTGTTGCATTAGGCTAAAAAGAAACCAAAAGAGGCTATATAACTATGCAAACTAAAAGCAAGCAAAATAGGTGAATCCCCAAGAATCCCAAGACATGTGTGGTATCCTTTTACACATTCCTCATTAAGGCCAACTCCTTTGGTATACATGACTCATCCAAATCTCTCTTCACTACTCTCCCCTCACTGGTCAATCTTAAGACAACCCCCACTTTCCCCAATAAAAGATTACTCTTCTCGCTCACAAAACAGGTGAGGCAGAGGACCACAGGTCTCCCTCCAAGTATTTCTAAGTTATACCGGAGATTTGATTCATGAGCGACCCATCTTATGCCTCCTAATAGCATAGTTCTACTTCTTATGCCACACCATCCTCATCTATTTTTGTTCTTACAGCTAGTGGTGCTTTTGTTCCTGTTCGTCAGGTTGGATTTGTGGGTCGCTCTTCTGATCCATCTGGTCTTTTACTCTCTTGATGTAGTATATCATGTTCCTCAGTTATCCTTAAGTTTCTTGTTTGTCGGTCAACTCGTTGATCTTGAATACAAATGCTAAGCATTCCACTCATTTAACATAATTTTACAAATTCATCTACGAGATGAAAACCATGCATGGAGCATTTTAATATAGTTCTATGACTAGATGGAGATCAATGTAAGGTACTTGAGCAGTTGAACAACAAACTACTCCGGAAGAAAACAAATTCTGATCAACATGAGAATTCAAAATCATATATATAGAAGAAATCTTTTCAAACAAGAGTATAAAACATAAGCTAAAAACTAAAAAGCCAATGTAGGATAACATACCAAAACTGCCATAGGCACATGGTAATTTGTTTTCCGAAATTCGCTGATGACTTGACTAATTTGTGAATGTGTCCTCCTGAATAGCCAACGCAAAAACAATACACAGATAATGTCTAATGGAAAACCAAATATGAACCTTGAATCCAATTCAAAACCAAGCATAAATTGTTTTCCACTACTGTTTCATAAGAAGATTTATGTGCTAATTAATCTAATATCCACTCCCAATATTTACCATTAACCATTCTCTAAATAGTTACTTTCTTATATGAATGCTATCACCTCCTCAGCAGGAACTACTCAAGTTCATTAGCCCATAAATCAAATTATAAGAAAACCACTCATCTCATTTTATGTTTAACAGGGAAACGTAATGGTTGCTCTTTACCAGAACTTATCATAACTCATTTGCACATATTCTTTCTATTGAGCAAAAAAGATCTATTGAGCAAAAAAGATCTATTGAGCAAAAAGGCCTATTGGTGTGCATATTTCAATTAAACTAAAGCGTATCATATATGAAATTATCAATTTCTTTTTAGCATGATACATCAAATATATCTTTTTACCGAACACCATTTCTGGCTTTATACCGCTTTGGAATGCCTCTAAGCTAAGGTTTCTACTCAAGCAACCACAAAGGTACCATAAGAGCATAAGTTACATTGAGAGCATCATATAGCATTTACAAAAGTGGTCAGCTTCACAAATCACATGTACTATTTGAGAGAAGAAGAAATAAGAAACTTTCATCCACCTAAAGCTCATCTCCTAAACTACCAATATTATCAGTCAGTTCATGTTCCGTACACTGTTAGTGGGACGAAGTTTTTCGGATCTTGAGGTATCTCAACGAGTGTTCTATAAAAGGGCGATCTATATTTTGTTCAAGGTTCTTGCAGAGTAGGTGCTTTCATCAAAGAAGGATATGGAAAGGTTTCACTTTTCAGAATTCTCTGATGTGGGCAGGTTATGCCATTACTCATTGTTTCATCACCAGACACCAATTGTTGTGTCTGTTCATGTGGTAACCTAGTTTCATGGAAAGCAGGAAGCAACATATTGTATCACTATCGAGCACAATCAAAGTATCAAGTTATTCCAGGTTATGAGATGACATAGACAGACCAAACATTTATTGCATAAGCTAGGAACTCCAACTGATGAGGCTATATCATGATAGCCAAGCCATTCATATAGCTAAAGAATCAGTTTTTGTCATGTAATGACCAAACACCTAGAGGTTGATTGCCATCTTGTGAGCAACTGTATGGGTGTGACAAAAGCTCCCATACTCGTAAAAATGATTTGAGAAATGTTGAAAGAACTACTTAGCTTATTTAAATCATTAGTTGTTCCTATCCAACTATCCTTATCTATTATGTCACTCTTAATGAACAAATTTATCAAAAATAAATCCCAATCTTTAGATGCTTAAAACATTAGGATCATAAAAATTCCTAAGTGGCAAAAATTTATCTCCATTAACATACAAATAAAATATATGATAGAATCTCAAGCACTCCAATGAATAAATCTTACGTGGCATAGTAGATGACAGGACCTCTTGTTTTATTCTGCTTCGTATTGTTTGACTCAGAAAGAGTAGGCATCAGGTTTCCTATGGTTTATCAAGAAAGAAGATCGTTGATTAATGTAATTGTGATATAGCAACTGTGCATAAATTATACAGAAAAATCACACATGAAGTGAAATAAAAAAAACTGGACCCATTCAACATGGATACAAAATACAATTAAACATAACTAATCCACAGATAAAAAAATATTCATAGAAAAACACTTCATGGTATTAAACTTTAATAGATGAAGAGCTTCCCAAACCCTCTACAACTGTTGTCTTACACAGTTTCTCATCCTAAATAAGAAAAGACATATAAACTACTAATATCACTTTGAGTAGCAAAGAAAATAAGCATGATCCACAAAAGCATACACATAATAATGTGTTGTTTGACTTGTTTCTATGCATTTGTATATTATAAAACATTAGATGAAATACAGAAGAAAATGGAGGCAGTGTAGACAAAAGCATAATATAAATCCATTGTAAGAGCTCAGATGTTTCTCCTATCATACAAGTTCTCTGTTCCAGCAGTCGTATTTTCTCATGGGCATATCAAGGTGCTGTTTGGTTGGTTTTTCATTTAAGTCCTGTATAGATTGAGAATGTTTTTGTTTGTGAGAGTTTTTTCATAGATAGAAATAGCGTTTTTTTTAATTGGGAATAACAGGTTTGGAAAAAACTTGACTTTCTGCATAAAGCTTCCCTCTAGAAGCTTATGAACAAGCCATTTTCTATATCATTAAGCCACTATCGAACCATCATATATAGCTGATCGTATAAGCTGTGAGTCCAATTAAACTCATTAAGCTGCTAACAAACATGTCCTAATTCAGTAAAGCCAAAAACTGACAAAGCATTATTTTTTTGCCCTTAAAGCAAGAACATGGTGTAAGTTTTATCAACAAATAAACAATTTTACATCAAAATGTAATTTACCTGGTCTGAATAACAGAAACTTAAAACAAACAAACTTATGATGACTTTTTAAAGAGGTGGAACTTACCCAATATCGTTGATATTCAAGTTGTCACTCTAAATTTTATAGACAGGCCCAATAAGCACCTAGAAAATTGTTTCTACTTTCCCCCAGGGCATAGCACAGTTGGTTCCGGGGTGGTATACTTGCACAAACAGGCGAGGGTTCAAATCCAGCAGCCACATCCCACAGTGTGGGAGTTACAATTCCTTTGGGGATTGGGTTCCTTGTGGTGAGCACTTGACTCTTAAGCCAGCCACCTAGAGGTCCGTTGTGTACCTGATTTGCCTCTCACATGAAGTGTTTGGGACAAGGCGGTCTGGGCCAGTTCATGGGTTGCCGGTAACAAAGCCTTTTTGCAGAAAAATTGTATCTACTACCAGTACCTTGAAACAAACCAAACTAGCCCAGTAGATTCCACACTATACCCTTGCTTATACTATTAGAATTAATGGTTAGAACTCGCTAGCACCTTGACCCTCAATGCAACACAACCGACTTACTTACTGGATAATTTAGGTAACCATGTTATATATGCCATTGAGGATGTACGTTTGGTAGCAAGACTCACTACTAATTACTAATACGTATCAAACAAAATTGGTGTTCTAATACCATAAATACAATTGTCAATAACTTGAACGTGGAATTCAGATACAAATGTCAATAACTTCAACGCGGAATTCAGATACAGGGTTTCAGGTAAGATTGGTCAATTTGATCTCATAGTCAAACAGTGCCTCTTTTGTAGATACCAGCAGCATTCAACTCGAAATAAATATCCATAACAAAATGTGATCATTTATACCTGATGGCTCCATTTCAGGAACAAAACCCCCACCGTGACCCAACGGATCAACCAGAGCCTCCGGATCAGGTTTCGAGTGAGAAATATTGCCATATTGAGGCTTTGACCGATGATTCTTCTGCCATGCAAGAACCGAGCAAAGCAGAGACAAAGACTTCCCAGTACCAGTAGGTGATTCAAGTAAGGCATGAAAATGGCCGTCTTTTTGAGCTCGATCGAGTGTTGCGATTACTCTGCCCATGTAAGCCAACTGTGAGCCGTATGGTTGGTACGGAAACTCGATTGGTATGCCACCGATGTGAATGACATTCTTTTTCGAGGGTTTAAGGTTTAGGTTTGGGTTTGACGCCGGCATTCGGTATGAAGACATAGCTTCTCCGGTGTGTGTAGATTGTCGCCGGTGGTTTGCCTTCATCCTCAGGTTTCCAATAGAATTAGCTGATTAAGGTTCTAGGGTTTCAATTTTTATGAATATTTTGTTTATATTTGGCGGGAACTCCATTTTTTTATTTTTTATTCCTTCCACGGAATAATCTAGCAGGAAGAGCATTAAATCGGATCAAAACACAGATTATGTCCTTGTGGTTTGATGAAAAATGCGGATTTAGTCCTTGTGGTTTGATGATGATGTGGATTTAGTCCCTATAATTTAAAATTTGACCCAAAAAATTTATTGTTTTTATTTTCCCATTTTGGCCCTAATAGTCATTAAGTCTTATGTAAGGGCATTTTGGTCATTCTATCTTTCTTTTTCGTAATTTTTCTATCGTACAAGTTTAGATTGCATATATAGAAGTGTATAAAGCATTTACAAACATACATTAAAACTAATTCCTTCACCATCATCCCTTCTTCCTCTTCCCCCGATCAGCTTCTCTTACAACCATGGGCGGACCTACCATGGTTGTTACGGTGGCACGTGCCACCGTATTATTTCTCCATCGAATGGTAAAAAATTTAGATTCGTGAAATGTACAATCGTATTAATCTGTTGTGTACCACCGTATGTACTTAAAAACAACAATGAGAACAAGTTTTATTTGGTAGAGTTGGTTTGCAAAGTTTTTATTCCACTCAATACCCAAATTCAAATCTTGTTAGTGTCATTTTCTTAGTCAAATAGTGCCACCGACTGAAAAATTATGTATATTTGTTTCTTATAGACAACCGGTGTCACTGTTTGAAATTTTTTCGCTATAGTTTTTTCTTATAGTTAAATGGTATCACTGTTTGAAAAAAAATCTGGATCTGTCCCCGCTTACAACCCCCACTCTGCATGGTTGCACCTCCTTCTGGAATATGCTTGATGGTCCATATCACAATGGTGGAGATAGCGCCAAATATGATGTTATGGACGACCTGTTCATCAAGTAGTCTTTTGTCCTCTAAGAAATAATCAAATATAAAAGTAAGTTGTTCATTATTCATTTTTCCTTTCCAGATGACATGATTATGGCAAATTTTTGAGTCGGCTCTTTCCTATACTTCGTAAATTTGTGAAGTAATGTCTCGAAAAGATTACCCGCATTGAGTTATTTTCGGAATATAATATCTTGAGATATTTGTTATAATGCAGGGAAAGCATGTGACACTAAATTTTGACTAGAGAAACAACGAGCCTATCAACAAATGGTTTGTTTGTCGATTAAGATCTACTTACTAGCATGCAATGTAGGCTCGATATTTTGGCACAAGCACAAGCTTACTAGCAACATGAGCTCGAAATCATCATACAATGACACCTTAAACGTGCGGGTCTCGAAGATTAAACCATACCTACCAAACAAACCCATTACTTGCTTCTTGCAATAATTTGAAGACACAATTTAATTGTTGAATTGAAGCTGTTTAAGACATAAAAAGGACTCACTCGTTGATTTTAGAGATGAAGAAGACGATCGGGTTTTGAGAATAGAGTCAAAAGGTTTCACCAATATACGACAATAAAGTTAAGTTTTCTTTGCCTCCTATCATTTTTAGTTAATTTTTTAATGGGCGGAAGAGAGTTTCGATGAGAACGGTAAGAAAAGATCTTCACCACTTGGATCGATCTTAATTGAAGATCAACATTAATGCGGTGCACCGAGATGCACTGAATCAAATTCCCATGGAAAACGCAATTCATGAGGTGGGGATAAGATTAAAAGTGATCAACGGTCCAAATCTCCTATTACGTTTCTCATCTTAACTCATATTCTCATATGATCTTACGTCGACGGATGAATATGAATTTAACCCAAAGAAAGTTCATTTAGCTAACATATTTTTCAAGCAAATTGTTTTAGGTCTATGCTTTTAAAATTAAAACAAATTCAAAAAAATTCAGCCTGAGATCAAACTAATTCTAAATTGAAACCAAATTATTTTAGATTTATATGATTTTTAATTTAGTTAGATATGATTTAGGGTCTATTTGTTAACAACTTAATAAGACTCACCTTATTTAGTTAATTGTCATAATTGTTTAATAATGTATTAATGATATAGAAAATGACTTATTCGGTAAACTTTTAAGATAGAACTTTATGCAGAATACAAGTTGTTTTCAGACCTGCCAATTAAAAAGGAAAATTAATTAAAATAACTATTTTTGGTCTGTGGTTTCAACTATTAGTCATTTCTCTTTTAAAATCACGAAAATATTACTTGGTTTGCAAGTAACAATCTGGTAGATATGTATTTCACGAAGAAATCAAAGTGTAAAAAAAAGTTTCTAAAAGAGTTCCGTAAAGTAAAAGAACCAAATCTATACATTCCGAAAAACACATCCGTTCATTGTCCAAATTTATAGATTTAGCCCCTGTATTCAGAATTTTCTTATTACATTTTAACCCCTCTATAAAATGTAGACCTGTTATTTGAGGACCAAATGGTATTTTGATAATTTTTAAAGAGAAATGGTTAAGAAATGAAACTGGGGATGCTGATGGGTTGAGTTGATCAGGTTGAAGACATTTTAACAACCCAACTCAATGCTTGCGGTTTGAAAAATCTTAACCCAACCCAACCCAAACTGTATGGGTTGGTCGGGTTAGTCGAGTTGATACTTTGGTACATTAAAATATTTTTTCTAATCTTGAATATGTTATTTTAATAACTAAAAATTTCTTTTTCATCATCAATCATTTGATACAATTTATCTATACTTTTTACGTATATCACATTCAATTAATTTTCTTAATTTACGTATATATGTTTACAGTTACTGAACATATATACGAATGAGTTATATATTAATAGAAATGTAAATGTATAGTTATATATTAATGGAAATTCAACAATCAAATTAAATATAAGAAATAAATAGATAGTGGGTTCAAATAATAGTAACCAATATATATGGTTTGAAAATTTTACAACTCGATTAGACATCGAATTGCTTTAGATTAAGTTATTTCGTGTTGGGTTAGGTTAGGTTGATCGGGATTTTAAGCATCTCTAAGGGTGCGTTTGGTACGTGGAACAGGGTGGGACATGACATGACAGGACACACTTGTCCCATGTTTGGTGTGTTTCCAAGTGGAACACATATGAGACACGTCTGTTCACCCTTACCCCCCTAGAACTAAGTGGAACAACACATATTTGACAAATATACCCTAAACCTAATACCTATCTACCGTCTCCATCCATCTCCATCATCTTCTTCAAGCCACCTCCATTTCCATCGTCTTCTTCACAGGAGACCTCCATCATCTTCTCCACAACGAACTCCATCTCCATCGTCTTCTTCACAGCTTTTTTCACAACAGACCTCCATCCCCATCATCTCCTCCACAACAGACCTCCATCTCTATCGTCTTCTTCACAGCCGCCCTCCGCCTCCATCTCTACCGTCTCCTCCATGGCTCCATCTCCATCGTCTTCTTCATAGCCCGCCTCCGCCTCCATCTCCACCGTCTCCTCCATTTTTTTAAGGTAAAACTCTCTCCTTATCTCTCTATACGTCTGTTTTTACCCATTTCTTCAAATTTTGTTACTGCATCGCTTGTCTACTTTCGTTTGAATTAGGAAATTCGTGTGAGAAACTGCTTGAATTTGAATATTATGCTGTTTAGGGTTTTTTTTTCGATTTAGGATATTTGTTAATGTATTTTGTTTCGATTTTTTTTCTATTTTCGAGGCTTAGATGTGAATTTTAACTAGTAATTTTGGTTAATTAGACGTAATTCACTCAAATGTTTGATTTAGTGTTCTTAGGATTGTTCATTGTGGTGTGATATGTAGTTATGTATTTGAAATGTCACTGGGGTAAATTGATGATTTTAACCAGTTTTGTCCTGTCCTGTCTTGTCTTACCAAACGTTGAACATATGTCATGTCCTATCCTATCTGTCTGCGTACCAAACGCATCATAAATGAAACCATACGGTCAAAAAGAAAAAACACGCTGATTAAATATAAGAAAAAACTAATAAAACACCAAACTATTTTGATTAAAATTTGGAAAAAGATATTAATGAATTAAATATATAAAAGTAATTTAAAGTCAAATTAAGTAAATAAAAAGTGAATTAAAAATTATCCAGCAACCAAAGTTCCCAAAATCAACCCTTCTCAAATATCGTCGTCGCATCTCGCTCTCGAGTCTCGACGCTTTCGCAGTCTGCGATTTCTCGCGCCATCTCAATTTCACATAGGTATGAACAAACCCTAATCTGCGGATTTCATTTTTTTTTTCTGTTTAGGGTTTTCATCTGCGATTTCACACAGGGTTTGTTTATTTTGATTTATGTTATACACCCTTCATCCATGTATTTGAGGTTTGTGTTGATGTTGAATTGATTTAGTCACCAACATGGAAGTCGTCCAAATCGTGCATTTCCATTCCTGAGCTTAACATCTTACTGATGACTTCTGTATGACCCCAAATTGCTGATGATGGCCCACCGAGTTTGTTTATTCCTCCTTAATAATGTGAGCATCAAAACCAATTGTACTCGCAATGTTCATCTTCGTTGTCACTTTTCTTCTACAAAAATTCCTCGATTACGACCGTCAATGGCGTCGTCTGCTGCTGCTCAAAGCTTTATATCAAGGCTACACCGCCTTGGTGACTCGGGCCCTGCCAACGAACACATCACGAGCCTTTTCACTTCCCAAATACTCGTTGGTGTTTACCTTCTTATGTCATTTGAAATTGTAAGTTCCAATTATAAATCCACAAAAACACCCAAGCGTACTGAATTTTGACGTGTGATTTGTGGGTTTATCAGTATCATTACGGATTTTATGTGGGAGTAATTTAGCCTTCAATATATGTTGGTTATGTAACATTTTTCCAATTGCGTTGCGCTGGGTGTTGTTTATCGTATTCGGGTAATTGCACCAGCTCAAAGTTTTGCGCACTTTTACTTTCAATTTTATGGGCTTCGGATGGAGATGGGTGGTTTTTCATTTGCTTCTCTCTGTTGTGTTATTGTAGATTATGTAGGTTTTGTGGGCTAAATACTATGGTGTAAATGGTGTCACGCTTTCTTTTTTGTTTAAGTTCAACTCTTTTTATGCTTTATAAATGAAATTTGCAGTTAACAATGGCTAGAACATCTTGCTGATCCTGGGAAATATTGTGTTGTTTACTATATCATTTTGTGCTCTTTGTGTTATCACTTGGAACTGTGGTTGCAATCTGGCTGTTTTTATTTGTTCTTTGATTGTTCAAAATACGTTGCTTCATTTTTCTAGGTATGAACCGCATTTGTGAATATTCACAACCCAAGAAACCTAGGATTTATTGGAGAAAAGAAATTGTGGTGAAAACGTTTCTTGAAGCATGTATACAGGAAGTAGCTTTAAATGGACGAGAAGGTGGTAGTCTTAAGCCAGTTTCATGGAAGAATGTTGCGGAAACACTAAAAATGACACATAATTTCATTGTTGAACAAAGACAAATGAAAAATCATTATGACTATCTGAAAGGAAAATTCGGAGCATGGTCAAAATTAAAGAACAAAACAGGAGATGTGTATGATCCATTGACCAACACATTTAATTTAACAGAAGAGGAATGGCAGATAGAAATGAAGGTCACATTCTTTCTTTATATATTTTTAATTTGGTTTCCTTGTTGTTTTACTTGTGTACTGATAATTTTTATGTAAACAGTCAAATAGATACATACAACGATTGAGGAGTGCGCCACTTCCTTTTCCCGAACTTTGTCTACAACTTTTTGATGGAGTTATTTCCACAAAGATTGGAACTTCTACTCTTTCTAACCCTTCTCCTCTTGCTTTCAAAATGATTGAAGATCGTCCAGCAAATCATACACAAGAATCATGTGATTCAACACAAGATCCCCTAGCTTCAGCACGAGAGTGTTCTTCTCGTCTTCAAACTCAAATAAAAAAACGAAAAGGTACACATCCAGGCAAAGCACTAATATAATATTTTGCTATGATTGTGAATCATATTGTTGACAAACAAAAGGGTTATGATATGGTTGCTAGCATTGAGAAGTTAAAGAATATTGGGTGGAAACAAACCCCTTGTATGTTGCAGCACTTATCTTTTTTGTGAAAGGGTCGATTATCGTAAATTTTGGCTGCTCTTCAGAATGAGAGGTTTGAAAATTGGGTTAGAATTATGGGATGCGAGCACTGACTATTTTGAACTGTAAGGGCAGTTTTAAGTTTCTATACATAATGTGGCCCCCTAAACTAAAAGGAAAAGGCAAAATACATTAAAATAAATTTGGCTTATTTTCTATTTAGTGTAACAATTAATTTGACTAGTAGCAGTGCAGCAGGCACGGTTTGCACGGCGCCAATCGAAGAAAGTCACTGCCCTACCGACGAACATCGGCTGCAACAGGTATTTCAAAGCTATATGCCATTGATTTCAAGTTTTCAAGTTTAAATTCTTCGTTTTTATCTCTTGAATCTTGATTCTCCAATGTTTGAGACTTTGAGTTTGACCAATGACCAGATATGTTATTTAGTTGTTTAGACTTTAATCTTTAGGTAGCCTGCCAGCCATTTTAGTTCAATGGTAGTTCTTTGGACTTAAGTTGTCAGTCTTGAACTTTGGGTGTTTTTGGAGGTAACCCATAAATTCTTCTTCAGATTGGAGGTGAGGGTTTTTTGCTGTTTCTTATAGTATTTGATTATGAGGGAATAAATGAGGGACTTGCTTTTTTTTGGGGTGAAAATGGCGTTCAAGTGAACTTGTCACTACCACGCTACTGTTACTAAATTGCACAAAATCTTGTGACTTGTGTTTACCAGTGTAGAATGCACAATTTGTCTTGCTTCATTATCAGTATTACTTGGACTAAAAACTCGATGGGATGGGTCAAAGTTTTGTAGGATTTTCAATATTAGTTCTTTAATCTTTTGGCTGCCATTTAGGGGTTGTGCATCAAATGCTTATCAAGTAAGTGCTTATCAACAAGAGTCACCATCCTCACTTGCCTTGTCTATAACATTTCTTGACCGTCAAATTGGATCGTTGGTAAGCGTCTCTTACCCGGTAAGCGCTAACCAGGTAAGAGTCTTCTCTCTTATTTACGGGGGAAGAACTTTGGTTGTTGCCGTGCCTCTTACTAGGTACCCTATAAGATTCTCGGTCCTTGTCATGCTCACCGGGTAAGGTAAGTGACCCGGTAAGCATTTGGTAAATGACCCCTTAGTATTTTAGTTCAATATCAGTTCTTTAATCTTTCATAGTTCAATCTTCAGTGTTGGTGACTTAGTTTTTTAATCCTTAGGCTGCCATTTACACTTGTTATGTTACCATTACATTCAAAAGATACTGAGCATGTTTTGAAGATGTTCAATTTATCGATAGTTTAGATACTTATATATTAAAGGTTGATGGTCATAAACGTTGTTTTGTTACCGTCCGTAGGATGCGTGTCAGGAGCTTATGGTTCAGAAGTTGGACGTTGATGCTCATCCACCGTCTAGGGATCCTGATCTTGTGCCGATGGGTTCAGCGGAAAGTTCAAGTACCGGTAGATCTTATGCTCGTTGCCTGGGTTCGGGAAATTCTGATGAGGTTTGTTATTCTCATATATAATCTATTACTCCATTCGTCCCAAAATAAGTGTCTACAATGAAAATGACACAATTTTATAAATATATAATTGTTACACTTTTTCATTAACTAAATGGCAATTTTACCCTTAGTAAAGTGGAGTAATGACTTTCTTCATGTAGAATTGGAAAATGGTGGCCGCCTACGTCTCAAAACAAGTGTCTACAATGAAAATGACATATAATTCTAGAAATATGTTATTGTTACACTTTTTAATCAAGTAAATGTCAATTTTACTGTTAATAAAGAGGGAGCCGTGATTTTTTTTATCTCGTAACTAAGGGTAGAATTGGAAAGGAGTCACTTACCTTTGAAGGTGGACACTTATTCTCGGACAAACTAAAATAGAAATGTGGACACTTATTCATTACAACTGTGACGATTGTTTAATCATTGTGTGTTGTTTTGTGATATTTTTAGGTACGAAGATTAAAGAAACAAATTGAAAGAATGGAACAAGCGCGTGAACAAGAAAGGTTAGAGATGAGAGTCCGAGAAGCAAGGCTGCTAGCACGGGAAGCAGAGTTGGGAGCGTGGGAAGCAAAGTTGCAAGCACGAGACGGGCGGGTAACAAGGACGCAAACCATGCCACTACTAAAAATTCACATTTCACAGGCGGAAAAAAATCCGAAGGAAAATTTGTTTGGTGATTTCTGACGGATGCCAAAAAAATAAAAAACATGTCTTTTGTTGACTTCCGTCACAAATTCGCTACTAATTTTTTTAAAACGGATAGGCATTAATATCTATTAAATTTTGTGACGGATTTGTGGTGGAGTATTTATTTATTTACTATTTCCAAAAATCCACCACAAAATGATCTAATTTTTTTTAAATAATTAATTTAATTAACCAAATTTCTGGCGGATTTAATTAATTAATTAAAATTCGCCACAAATCCGAATAAATTAAAAGTAATTTATTTTCTGGAAAAAACAAGAAAAATATTTTTGACGGATTTTTAGCAGATTTCACCGACGACTGATGATCCGCCCGAAATATTTTAAACTGTTTTTTTCTTTGTTCCAGAAAATTATTTTTATTAAAGATTCTAATGTTTTTTTTGTATTTGTAGGAAATTAATGAGTTAAAGATTCAAGTTGAGGAACTGCGTAGATCTATGGAGATCCGGAAGAAGGAGGATGCAGAGAGGATGGAGATCCTGAAGAAGCAGGAGGCAGAGAGGATGGAGATCCTGAAGAAGCAGGAGGCAGAGCATGCAGAGAGGATGGAGATCCGGAAGAAGCAGGATGCAGAGCGTGAAGAGCTGATGGACACGATGAGAAGGTTAATCCAATCTCACCAGTTTCCGCCGACCCCGCCGCCAGATTTTTGATATCTTGTTTGTATGTTTATGAACTTTTATCACTAGCAATCAATCATACTTTAATTTTGTTGAATATTTTGTATCGTATTTATTTCGCCCTAACAACCGTATTGGGCATTAATTTATGATTTGGGATGTTTCTGTATTTTAGTAGTTTTTTGCAATTTTTTTAAATTTATATGATTTTAATATTATCTATACTATTTTATAAAAGCAAACTTAAGAAAGTCTTACAAACAGGTTATGATGTATAAAATACTTTTTTTATGTACAAAGTCTTAAAATCTTTTAATTACTACATTTTAAGCATAATGTAATATTCTGCTCTCCTAATCTCCGGGTTCTTTACTAAACTAAACCCCCAAAGAATTTAAATTATAAAAATAACTTACAAAATATCATATTTCTAAAAATGATCCTCCATTTAGCATTACACATTGTTTGGTGCGGGACTTTTTTGCAAAAAGAAAAAAATCTTACATGATGACGTGGCTTACCTTCGATGTGACGCGGCTGACGGTAAGGGGCCGACCCTTAGTTTTGACTCCTATTGTACTTTTTCCCCTTTTCCTTTATACTACTCTCACTTAACTTATGGAGCAACATTCATTACCATCAAAATGGATGGTAAATGCTTATGGGTAAGATACTTAATTCTTGTATTTTTTTTTATCAGATAAGATTTTCAGTACTTGTTATTCATATGGTAAGGAAATTGAATCGGTAAAACTTTTACCAAGCCAAGTGTTTAATAAACGGCCCATTAACTTTAGAAAACCTTGCATGATCTTAATCAATTGTCCGAGTCTCCCTTGGGTTATTGGGATTTATCAGGCTGTCATCTTCAAAGTCTCATATAATTAATCGAGATGCATACAAGCTGACCTGAATGCCAACAATGAAGAATAAAAAATCCATAATACTTATGAAAATTAATTGAGATCCAAATTTGTACATGAATTAGGGTTGGAATTAGGAAGGGGGTGAAGACACATGAAGTTTCTGAATCATCTTCTTCCCATGTGGGGGGCATTCAAAGTAACATTGGCACCATAAGAGTCTCAAGCATTCTCCAATGGAAGGTTGACCATTGGAATCATATCCATGTTCCTTGAGGCATAAAAAGTTGCATCCATATATTTCACATCCAAATGGTTTAAAATGATTAGCATAACATTCTTCACCCATCAACAACTCCATACCTGCAAATTTACAATTTAGGTTTCCAACTGTTTTGTGATTTATTTAAAGCTTGAATTACATGAAAAAACAACGTATTTTGATTTAATGCCTATTTTATGTAACGTATATTTAGAACATTTATTTGTGTACCTTATATATGATATCTCAGACATTTAGATTAAAATATATATATATATATATATATATATAGGTCCATTTAAAGAAGAACTGATTAATTTGTGATAATTGTGAGATTCAATCTCAACTACAAATTAATAGATAAATTAAGGAACTAATGTTTTTGTAATTTGACTTGAATTTTTAATTAAAGGACATTTTAGGTATTTAATATTTTTTAATCTCTCCTTTGTCTTTCTCTTGCTTCCAGCCTCGGTAAACCTTATTTCGGCGAACACCATGTGATATCCAAAATACACCAAGATACACAATATGATATTTAAAATACACTAAGTAAACTTCGAGACCACTATGATACCATTGTGATACCAACCTGTAGTACCACTATGATACTTACATTGTGTATATATATATATGTGTGTGTGTGTGTCTACAATGTGTGTTGTATGTGTGTGTGCAATGTGCACCGGATAAGGCCACAATGTGTGTATATACATATATAATAAAGTAATTAATTTAATTAAAGTAAATTGGAATATTAAACTAATTATAATAAATTGAATAATCAACTTAAATTATTAATTTACCCATCTATTTTATTTTAAGAAAAACATTAATAATCTTAAATGATTGGCTTACGTTGGATCTCATAGTTACCACAAACTAATTAGTTTTCATTTGATTA
>NC_037528.1:49283256-49289932 GCF_001531365.2 Cynara cardunculus var. scolymus
AAAATTACCAAATTTATAAATTTCCTAATTTATCTATTGATTTGTGGTTAATATTGGTTCTCACAGTTACCACAAACAACTCAGTTCTCCCTTGAATAGGCCCCTATATATATATATATATATCTAAGATACCAAAATAAAGGTTTTGAAAACACATTACACAAAATATGAATCAGATATAAGTTTGCATTTTCAGGCAATTTCCCCATAAGTGGTAATTTAGTGGCATGATTCCCTTTTTTGGTTTAAGCCTTATTTTGTGTAACGTACATTTAAAACCTTCATTTTGCTACATCAACGTGGTATCTTAAACATTTAAACCAAAATAGTTATATAAAATAAGAACCAGATCAAAATACGTTGTATTTTGATGTATTCGATCTCATATGTAAACCAGTAACATAAATGTTTGAGATGTCACATACGAGATATCGAAAATAAAAGTTCTGAAAGTATTTATACAAAATAAGAAGACCAGCTATTTTCATTTTCTTGCAATTTGCCCATAAAATAGTTTTAGTAGTCAAGCAACATATTTTCTAGCAAAGTTTCACCGTGTTACCAACGGATATGAAAATAAATAAATGATTTTATGTAAATTTGGTGAGATATGAAGAAAAATATATCCACTGAAATCAATATAAATATAGTTGAAAATTACGTATGATGAAGAGAAATACAAAAAATGTAATGAAAACCGAACAGTTTGCCATTTTGGTGTGCTTAGTGAGTTGTTGATATATTATGTATATATAGGAGACATTGCAGTGTTGATTATAATTGTAGTTATAGTTGATGGTTAATGCGACCTTAATTAGTTGGTTTAATTGGTAAATTTTAACATGACATATATGTTAACATTATGAATTGGCCAATATTTCGTTATTTGTTGCCATATGTGGTATTTATGGAGTAATGATCAATTAAAATTGAAGTAAAAATACGTTGTTGTAAAATGCCTTAAATGAAAATGACAAGCTTAAAAAACATGTTACTTTCTACTCAAACTGAATTGAAGGTGACATTGATTTGGTTCCCTGGTATCCAACTGAATTTGAAGGCATTAGAACGATCAATTTCATCGATCAAATTTCATTCATTCATTTGGTTCATTTTTTGAGTTCTAGTACAAAATTCCAGTTCCATATATGGTAGAATTTAAAGGGGTGTTTGGTTCATGAATTTTAAAGGAATTGGAATGGATAATTTCATTGACCAAATTTCAAATCCCTTTTTTGGTTCACATAATGAAAATGTCGAAATCATTTGAATTCCACAAATAATGGAATTCATCATTCCTTGACATAAGTGAAGAAATTGAATTACATCTTTTTACATCCAATTTAACCTACACCATGCACCCCCTATCCCAACCATGACCTTGATATCACTGTCACGCTCATGCTCCCATCCTAACCCCTAACCCCAACTCCCTACACCACTACCATCGTCGTCACAACCGTCACCCACCACTGACCACCATGTCGCTCCTGTCGTCGTCATAGCTACCACCTCCACCCTCGCCACCCGACCATCATGCCACTACCTATCTTCGTTACAGCTACCACCCGTTGCCTACCCACCCTTACTTTGACCATCATGTCGTTGCTATCATTGTCACAGCTATCACTATGCACCTACCCAGCCCCACCCTACCCCAACCCTCCCTACCTTACTAACCACCATGCCACTATTGTCGTCATCACAACTACTACCTTGGCCCCGACACCCATCGTTCCCTACCGACTACCATGCCACTACTGTCGTCATCACAATTACCACCATAGCTTTCCTCCAAACAAAGATGAAAATTCCAATTCTTTTAATAGATTCCATTCCAATTCCTACCAACCAAACGTGTAGTCAAATTTCATTTTAATTCCTTCCAAGTCAAATTCTCTTGATGTATTTCATTTCCACCAAATTCCATTTTTGTGAACTAAACGCCTCCTAAATTCCTTTGTGATTCAATAAGAAATTTCTATTCCATTTGGTTGGTTTAATTGGTAACTCTTTTATTATGACATATATGTTAATGTCATCAATTATCCAATTTTCTAATAAATTTGAGGATATGGTGAAAAATTATGTTGTGTTAATAGTCCTTTAGCTTTTACAGGTTTCATTTCAATTTATGCTCATTAAACACAAGGTCAAACATGATTAACAGAGCTAAGGTTGACGATGTTAGGGTAATGGACACAATCCATAACAAAAGTGAAACCACTGTAACCATACATGTAATTATTCCGTTTAAGGGACCCAATCGAAAATTTCATGTAACAAAGGGACGAAATTTGTAATTTACTCTAAGAAATATCAAGTTTTGGTAATATCTTTTAGATGATCAAACATAACTAAATTAAATTACAATTCGGGGCGGGCTAAATGCATATGCATTGCCAGCACCTCTACCTGCATACATCAACATCAACACATGTTTTTTATTTTCACAATGCATAAAATGACCTGATTCTGACATGAAAGAAGATGCAAATAACATTCCCTTATAATTCTTTTAACATATTCCATTTCTAACACATTTTATTAACCAGATGCAATTCCATACTCTTCGTTAGCATGAAATGTTGTAATTCACATTTTGTGTGTGCATATATATATATATATATATATATATATATATATATGAAATTAAAATGTAAATAATTGTAAATCTTTAACTTCTGATTTTTTTAGTTTTTGTTATCATGCTATCGCAGTCGACTTATATTTATGAAGATAAATAAAGCAAGTCATCATACCAGCAAACTAACTACGAAAACATAAAACCATTCGACCAAAAGCATATCCAACAATTCTCGATTTTTTTAAAAATGGAGAATCAAAATTAAAATTTAAAAAAATTATATTCAATTTTAACATTTTTAATGTTTTTGAAATTACAACATTGATTATTTTACTTAAAATATTTTATGTATTTAATAAAATACTATTACTTTCTCCTAAACATTTAATTTTTGAATTTTTTATTGATAAAAATACAATTAAAAACAATTCTCTTATGGTAATATTTTTGTTGAGTTCTCAAAAATAATCGGAAGAATATTATGTATATATATAATAATAAAAGTTTTTTAATTATTAAAAGTAAATAAGGAAAAGAGGTAATATATCCAACACCTAAGAATAGCTCAAAAGGAAAGGAAACGATGGATGCGATGCTTTATTTTTTAATCTTATAAATTATGTCTTATAAAGTGGTCTATTAGGACCCTTTTATTGATGACGTCCTATAAACCAATTACGTGATAGACTTCTTCGGATCATGTGAAAATAACAGTTATTATGAGAATTATGAGAACACTTTTGAGCCTTTTGGATGTGACTTTTAATTCCAATTTCTTTTATCTTCAACCAATTTCAAGTACATTCATCTACTTTCAATTATCTTCAACTTATTTACCGCGTAGACCGAATCTGCACGCATATAGGGCCGAAACTTAGGTTTTCAACTCATTTCTCACCTACATTTACTCCTTCTCAGTTGGTAATTGGACGGTACGACTTTGCCCAAATACAAAACAGGTCTCGGATTCAATTTTGAGCTCCTGTGTTATTTTCAATTGGTGCGTGAGCCAAAAAATTGCCCCCTCAAATTGGTACCCTTGGAAGCAGGTTCCGTTTGTCAAAATAGCTATTAAATATGAATAAGCATTTAACAGAAAAAAGTTGAAAAAAAACAATCTTGCCAACTACGAAAACACTGATTCAATTAAGTTGGTCTAAACATCAACGGTTAATAGAATAATAATAATAATTAATAAAAATCCGTAACTAATCTTGATGATGATTGATTGAAATTGAATGTTATACATGAATTGGGGGTGAAGTCGACACATCGAGTTTCCTAACCTTCATCTTGACAGGTGGCGAGGGACATGGAAAATAGCAACGGCACCACAGAGCACGGCATTCTCCAATGGCGGGATCTCCATAGATATCATACCCATGTTCCTTCAGGCATACAAAATTACATGCATATATTTCACAAGGAGCTAGAAAATGATCCTTCCTGCAATCCTTTGCTTGACCCATCACCAATTCCATACCTGCAAATTCAGAATTCCACATGATTGATTACATTAAAGGGGCGTTTTGGAACATCGGAATCGGAATCGGGTTTCAAAGGGGTGTATGAAAGGAGGGAATTAGGTGTGCAGATTCTGGAATTCATCTCTTTCACTGTCTTGAACCTTTCAAATTGTATGGAAAAAAAACCTAGTTTGCTTTAATTTATACTTCCATTTTTGTATATTATATATATCACATCTCAAACATTTAGGGGTTGTTTGACAGTTGCTGAATGGTTTGTTGCAGAATGATTAAGTGGTCGGAATGATTAAGAGGCTCTCATGATATAGTGCAAAATGAAATATAATTATTTGGTAATTGTTAACAATGAAATTAGGGAGCTGGATGATTAAAGGAGGCCTAGGATACAAAATCATTCACAGGGTTTTAGAACCATTAAGAGATATAACTTTTTTTTTACCAAACAAGATTCACTTCTTAATGATTCATAAGCTGCTATTAAGAAGTAAACAAACAACCCTTAGACAAAAATATCTATCTAACAAAATATGAATCAGACCAAAACTTTCATGTGTTTTCAATTGTAAATCAGGTACCTAAATGTTTGAGACACCAAATTATTATATGTTAGGAATGTGCGTTACACAAAATATGAATCAGACCTAAGTATGTTGCATTTTCATGCAATTTCTCAACAAATGGTAATTTATTGTCATGATTCCTGTATTGGTTTAAGCTGTATTTGGTATAACATACATTCAAAACATTCATTTTGTACTTTAGATGAAAGTACATGAAATAAGTAGGAGTCGGACCAAAATACACTGTATTTTAATCTATTCGATCTCATATGTAAACCAATTACCTAAATGTTTGAGATGTCAAATCTTAAATATGAGATACCATAATGAAAGTTTGGATAAAATATGAACCAGACAAAGTACGTTACATTTTCTTGCAATTATCCAATAAAATGGTAATTAGACAAAATCCCTTTGTGGCCACGGAGGTTCAAATGCGGTGACTCCGGGCTATCTGCAAAGCAGATGGTCGCCCTGGGATTAGTCGGCTCGCATAGCGGGTTGGATATCCAGGTTAATAAAAAAATATTAATGTAGTAGTCAAACAACATATTTTCTAGCAAAGTTTCATCATTTTAGCAACCGATCACAAATTTTTAAGAGTCGTACGTAAACTTGATGACAAATATCTCCACTGAAATCAAGAAAAGATGGACGAAAATTACCCGTGATAAAGAAAAATACAAGAAATGTAGCGAATACCCAAGACTTCACCATCTTAAGTTGGTATGTTAAGTGAGTTGTCAATATATATCATGTATATATAGGAGACAAGAATAAAATCATTCTATGTTAATTATAATTGTATTTTATTTTTTGATTAACCTGAATATCCAACTCGCTATGCGAGCCGACTAATCCCAGAGTGACTACCTGCTTTGTAGATAGCTCGGAGTCACCGCATTTGAATTTTCATGGTCAAAGAGAAGTTTTATTTTTTCTTGAATCTGAAACCTTCTGGTACTTTTGTATAACACTATTTATTGTTGACGATAAATATGGCATTAATTAGTTGATAAATTTTTTAATATAAGATATATGTTCACATCATGACTTGACCAATTTTTCATTAATTGTTTTCCAAATATGGTAAAAGTATTATGTTTTGTTAATAATATTTTAGATTTTATTTAATCTTTTGACATATTTTATTTCAATTGCTGCAAATTAAAAGTATAATCATGATTAAATTATATTCTGATCTTTTTGATATATATTTTTATTATATTTACCAAATGCAATTCCACATGTTCAATTGGTTAGTTTGGAATGATGCAATTCACATGAGATCAATTAAATGAGAATTAATTAGTTTATGGTAACTGTAAGGTCTAATCTCAACCACAAATCAATAAATAAATTAAGAAATTTATAATTTTGGTAATTTTTAATGCAAGAACATTTTAGGTATTTTCTCTCTCCGTCTCCCGGCCTCCGTCCTCTGGCCACCGTCCTCCGGTGATACCACAGTAGTATCACAATGTATCTTATATGTGATTGAGTATCACACTGAGGTCGTTTGTGTGGTTGATTGGATATGTAACACAGTGGTATCACAATGCATCTTATATGTGCTTGAGTATCACACTGTGGTATCACCGGAAGGCGGTGACCGGAGGATGGTAGTCGGAAGATGGGGGCGGAGAGAGAAGAGAGAAGAGAATACCTAAAATGTTCTTGCATTAAAATTTTAATTAATAATTACCAAAATTATAAATTTTTTAATTTATCTATTGATTTGTGGTTGAGATTGGATCTCACGGTTACCACAAATTAATCAGTTCTTCCTTGAATGAGCCTATATATATATATATATACACATATATATATATATATATATTTGCAATTAAAATGTAAATAGTTATAAATGTTTAACTATATTATCCCAAGTCAAAATATGTCTATGAAGATTAAAAAAATAGTAAATCATCATTGCAGCAAATTTTTGAAATTCTTTTTAAAATGAAGAATCAAAATTTAAAATTAAAAAAAAAATTATTTTCAATTTTAATTGTTTTTATATTTTTAAGATTATAACATTG
>NC_037528.1:49290322-49295909 GCF_001531365.2 Cynara cardunculus var. scolymus
AAATTCTCGTCCCTTATGATTCTTTTGAATATAAATTAATTTATCTTTTTAAATAGTTTTTATGTTGTCTTCAATTTTTGATTTTAAATTTATATTATATTAAATTAGAAGAATATGTTCCATTTAATATGAAACCCATAAATTGTAGCCTTCAGGATTATGAGATCATCGCTAATATATTTTAAACAAAGTAAAAAAAAGATTTCATTGATTCTATGACTATTTATTGCTTCAATAAATTTATTAAAACAAATATATAAAAATCAAAAAAATTGAGAAAATATAAAAATCTTTAGATTTAGATAATTGTTTAAAATTAAACTTTAAGAGAAAGAAATGTTTTTTTTTAATGATGTTGAATGTGTTATATATAAGTTTGAATAAACTACAAATTTGGTCCCCATGGTTTAGTGTTTATAACACGTTTGTTTCCTACAGTTCCGAAATTCCAAATTTGTCACTGTAGTATGTAAAATGACCAGATTGAGTCCCGAGAGAGAGAAAGAGGACAAATCAAATACAAACTATGGAAAGATTACAAACCATACAAACCAATCTCAACCGTTCATCTAACCTAACAAATATTTGGTTTAATAAATATATCGATGATTTCCTAATCGTCTTTCATAAGATATTCAAATCATAATAAATGAACTTTCATCATTTCCATAAATATCTTAATTGATTGGTTTGGATGGTTTGTAACATTTCCGTAGTTTGTATTTTATTTGTCCTATATATATGTATATATGTTTTTATGCATGTGCATGATGAGATAATGTGTGTGTGTGTGACTCTTGTTAATTATGTATATATGGATATGTGTTGTATATATGTTTTTATGCCATCTAAACTCATCAAGTCCCATTACAATTCATTAAAAGCCACCATTGATGTTGATCTTATTGGGCTTTAATAAGTCACTCTTGATGTTATCGGGCCTTAATAAGTCATAATAGAGTCTTATTGGGTTATAATGGATCTAAATGGTCTTATCGAATCCAATAGACATCACATTCATATATAGTTGGTCTTAGTGAGCTTCAATGGATCAATTAAGCTTTAATGGATCTGTTGGGCTTTATTCAGTATCACTGGGCTTTAATGGGTCCTAACAGGCTTTAATGGGTCCTAACAGGCTTTAACGAGTTATACTGGGTTTTAATAGATCTTAGTGTGCTGCAATGGTTTCATTGGGCTTTAATTAATCAATTGAGCTTTATTCAGTATGATTGGGCTTTAATGATTTATATTAGGTTTTAATAAATCTTAGTGGACTGTAATAGTTTCATTAGCTTTTATTCAATATCATTGGGCTTTAATGAGTTATATTGAGGTTTAATACATTCTTACAATGGGTTATATTGGACTTTAATGAGTTATATCGGGTTTTAATAAATTTAAGGGGCCGTTTACCAAACACTTACCCGGTAAATGCTTACCCGTAAAATTTAACACTATTATTTACTTATCGAGTAAGATTTTAGTCCACAAAAACGACATCCTATGCAACAATTTACCCGGTAAGCTCTTACTATGGTAAGAGTCGTCGCCCTCACTTACTGGGTAAGACTCATGGTACTTGTCTCGCTCTTACTGGCTAAGATTCTTGGTCCTTACCATATTCATCCGGTGAGATAACACGACTTGGTAAGCGCTTACCCTTGTAAGTGACTGGTAAACGGCCCCTAACTTCTTCTTAATAAGTCATTTTAACATCTTTAGATAAGACACACGTTTTGAATCCTCTAAACATAAAATCCCATTAAGTTGGTCCGAACATACATCAACAGTTAACAAAAGAAATCCATAATAATCTATACTATCTTATAAATCAGATTTTTCAAAAGTCTTAAAAACAATTTTTAATGCACAAAGTACTATACATTTATGCACAAAGTCTTAAAAACAACTCATAATGCATTAAGTACTAATATTATATGCATTTAGTCTTAAAATCTCTTAATCTACATTAAAATAACATATAGTACAAGTTACCAATGCACATTACTACTTTTTTTCTTCTTCATGTTTCCAAGATACTTTTGATACATTTCGCTCATGTCTTCACCTTCTCATACCTCTATGTCTTCTCCTCATCCCCCAAGGTGAGATTCAAATTGATATTCACCATGAGTTATTAAAAGTCATCTCATTTATCTCTCATTTAATTGCTCTAGAACTCTCGGTTTCGTTCTCTTGATTCTTTGCTCTCGGTGTAAATTGAACATATTTGTGGAGTCGTTTAAATATATTGGATTTTAAATTGTCATACAATTTTTTTCATCGATAAACTGTTATTGGAATCATAGCTCTTATTTATTCAAATTGTATTAATATGTAAAGACTAAGTGTAATTTATATCATCGTTAAATCTTTTCTAATAAAACCAATGAAACTTCAAAATCGTTAAATTTCACGGCTCTCCGCCGCATTGCGCGTGTACACAACTAGTACATTAATACTGATAAACATAAATAGAAAGATTCTTAATTAATCTTGATATCATTCATTGAAATTCAAAGTTATACACATGATGATGAATTAGGGTTGGAATTGGGAAGGGGGTGACGCCACATCAAGTTTCCTAACCTTCATAGGTGGCCGCACATGTACAGGTGGCTTGGGACATGGAAAATAGCAGCGGCACCACATGGCTCGACATTCTGCAAGGGGAGCTTCTCCGAAGATATCATGCCCGTGTTCCTTAACGCATACAAAATTACATGCATATATATCACAAGGAGCTAGAAAATGATCCTTCCTGCAATCTTTTGCTTGACCCATCACCAACTCCATACCTGCACATTCACAAACCTACTCATCACATGCTCTCTTTAACGGTCTAATTGTATGAAAAAACGACCTAGTTTGGTTTGGTTTGGTTTATGTTTTGTGACGCTTTCGTTTTCGTTCCTTACATACGAAATCTCAAATATTTTAGACAAGAATACATATTACACAAAGCTAAATGAATTGGAATGAAATGTTATCAGGTTTGATCAAGTGTTTGATTGACATGAATGGAATGTAATATGCTTAATGAATTGTAATCTGCATGTTTGGTTTGCAACAGAATTAGAATGGAATAATGAAAAATGACAAAAATACTATTTTTTTGATATTTTTTTAAAAAAATTATTATTTTTAATTACAAATAACAATAAAATTATGAAGGAAGAGGGTATTTTTGTCATTTATACAATTTTGGATGAAATGGATTTCAATTCCATCACTTTTACGAAGGAATGGTGAAATCCTCAAATGATGGAATGTTTGGAATTCGATTCCATTCCATGGCTAACCAAACGTTGAAATGGAATTTGGTCAACGGAATTGACCATTCCAATTCCACCAGATTCCGGCGAATTCCAACGAACCAAACACCCCCTAAATGTTTGAGATGTCAAATATGAGATACCAAAATGAATGGTTTTTAATTACGCTATATAAAATAAAGTACGTTACATTTTCATGCAATTAGCTATAAAATATAGTAATTTAGTAGTGAAAACAACATATTTTCTAGCAAAGTTTCACCGTTTTAACAAAAATATGACAAAGACAAAGTAATTTATTTATGTAAACTTGACAAATATCTCCACTTAAATCAAGAAAATATAGTTGAAAATTACCGGTGATGAAGAAAAATACAAGAAATGTAGTGAAAACCAACGACTTCGCCATGTAAAGTTGGTGTGGTGAGTGAGTTGTCGATATATTATGTATATATAAAGTTGGTACTGTGTTGAGTGAGTTGTCGATGTATTATGTATATATAGGAGACGAAGGGTAAAATCATTCCATGTTGATTAAAACTGTATTTATTGTTGGTTTAATTAATTTTTTTAATATGGCATACACACACATATACGGTAATATTTCATTATTTGTTGACATATGTGGTAAAAGATATTATGTTGTGTTAATAATCCTTTTGCTTCTGTCTATTTATAGTTTTTTTTAACGGTTGAATAGTTTTAATTATGAGATTTATAGATTACTAATCAAATTAAAAAAAGTGAACTAAAAGTATTTTGTGTTTATTGTAATTTGTTACAGATGAAAATGACAATTTAAAGAAAAATGTTATGTTATTAAAATTTATTGAATGTGACATTTGGTTCGCTTGATTCCAATTGAATTTGAAGGACTTAGGATAGAATAATTCCATTGATCCAATTTCATTAATTCATTTTGTTCATTTTTTGAGTTTTAGTACGAAATTTCAGTTCCACATATGACGAATAGTACTGATATATTTGTCTTTGTTTAGCTGACTCGCTCGGGATATCCTAGTTCCCTGACTTCTCGTGATGAGTGCAGCAAACGGTCTTGTTTGTTTTTGTGTGCTTACTAAGTCTTTAACGAAGGGAGAAGGACGAAGTGACTCTTCTAACTGCTTTAGTTAAGAGTGCTGCTTTCTTTCCAGCTACTGCTGTGAACGGCTCCTTGGTGGAAGAGTAGAAGCGTTGGTCCCTTTCCAAACCCGCCCTATCCCTTAAAGTTCAAGAGCCAAGCTTGAAAGCAATATGCTGCCTTTATGCTCAAATATAAATGAAATTTGTGCTCGAAGGCATGCATGGGATTCTTCCTCTAGACTTGACTCTTTTCTTTAACAAAAGAACGTAATTCTCCCTCGTGTTGCGGGAATGGTGTGTTCGTCTCTGCCTGTTCAAAAAGTGACATTCAATGGTCTTAAAGGAGCAGCTATCTGCCTGACTGGAAATCCAAGCTCCCTCCGATGAATGATTGTTTGTTCTTGCATGGTTACACGAAATTTAAATTCCTTGGGGTATTAGTAAAAATTTCCAATATCATTTTCCTTTTTACCTTCTTTTACTCTAATCCATTACATTCCATCACCACTATTGCCCCTACGCCCACCACTATCGACATCATCATCGTCGCTAGCACCACCTTTGTTGCCGCTACCGCCACCACCACCATGGTCGTCATCACTGCCACCACCACTACTGTCGTAGTCTTCACCACCGCCGCCATCACCATCATCATCACCTCCACCACTATTACTCTAGCCACCACCACTATCAATTAATAGTATTATTAATTTTATCATTATATGATATTTATAATTTAAGAAATAAAGTATGAAAATATTATAAAGGGTATTTTGGTAATATGATTTTATTTTAATTACAATTTCAAAGTTATATTCATTAAACCAAACAAACAAATTATAATACAATTAGCAGATTTTATTCCAATTTCTACAAATCAAACACATAATCGAACCATTAAATTACGTTTCAATTCCAATACTTTTGACGCATTTCCATCATGTCAAATTTCATTATTTAAATCAAACACCACCAAAAAGAAAAAGAATTGGATGGAAGTTATGTGGTCAACTCCACAACATTGGTTAACATGAGATGTTGCAATTCAAATTTTCTCTAAAATTTCATACATGGATTGTAGGAATTATATTTTCAATTAAAATTAAAGTTTTAAAAAAATTATTGTTGAAAATTTAAGAATTATGTATAACTTTAAGAGTTGCACAACCTTCAACGTCTAATATGATATTAAAAATTAAATAATTTTTATTATTATTTATGAAACA
>NC_037528.1:49295989-49306617 GCF_001531365.2 Cynara cardunculus var. scolymus
AAAATACATTAAAAATATATTTATTATGGATTTTTTATTTTACAAAATAGTTTTTTTTGGTCTGATTTGCTATATTTTTATAGGTTGTTTACGAATAGATATTTTAATTTTATATTAGAACATGTACTTTGATTTTGCAATTTTTATAAACATTTGTACATGTAAATTTTAAGGAAAAATCGTCATTTTTGATTCAACAACAGGTTTGAACAGAAGATGAGGGGATCTTTATCGACCAAAACTATTAACGTTAAGACGATATGATTGGTATTTATCTTGTATGATTATCGATACTGGTTTTCATCAATAAACTACATCATTTTTACTTGCAACACTACAAAACAAGGGACTATCACCGATTAAAAATTCCATCGGTTATCGGTCGCTTTTCATATCCTTTGGTGAAAGTTTGTCGGAAGAAAAGCCTTGGGAAAGGGAATCACCGATGGATTACCAGCGACGATCATTTCCAACGGATTTAGATCTCCGAAAGATTATCGACGGACTCAATTACCGACGCCTAACTACCGATGGCATTTACCGACGGGTTACCGAAGGATTTAAAAAAAATAAAAATTGAAAAAATAATAAAGGAATTACCGACAAAATAAATCTCATACATACTTATCATTTATCGCTCAAATTATATATTAAAGTAGTCTCACATCTTACAAAATAATGCGTCGTAACATGCCATAACGTGTTGTAACGCGCCATACCGTGTTATAGTGCAATCCAAGCCCTAGAGTGAAGCCATAGGGGCTAATGCGGCGCCGAACCCAAGCCTTGACGCTATAATGCGCCATAACGAGTTACTTAGAACCATGTGATTTAGCAGTAACTAGTGTCACGAGTTGATGCAAAAGAAATGATGGAAAACGGTGTTGAAACGGGTTAACTTGGCTGGATAGATCTTAGGGCCGTTTATCAAATATTTACCTGTTAAGTCCTTACCTGTAAAATTTAACACCATTATTTACTTACAGGGTAAGATTTTAGTCCATCAAAACGACATCGTATGCAACAATTTACCCGGTAAGTGCTTACCGTGATAAAACTTGTCGCCTTCACCTACCAGTGAAGGCTTACGAAAATAAATAATAAAAGATTCTTATTCAATATTGATATCATTCAAACTTATACATGAATTAGGGTTGGAACTGGGAAACGAGGTGAAGACGACACATCAAGTTTCCTGAGCTTCATCTTCTTAGGTGAGCCACATGCATGATAACAGCGGCACCACATGTAGACGCATTCTCCAATGGAAGGTATGCCATAGATATCATATCCATGCTCCTTCAGGCATATAAAATTGCATGAATATATTTCACAAAAAGGTTTAAAATGATCACTCTTACAATCTGGTTCTTTAGCAATCAGCAACTCCATACTTGCAAATCCCAGAATTCAAGTTTCTCATCAGCTACGTTATGTTTTTCTACAAAAGTGTTTATCAACTTATTATAAGTTCGAATGATTTAACTTCTTTAAAAACTTCTTATTACTGGTTTAGCACCGGTATAAACTGTTTATCCAAACACTCAAAAGTGCTTATTACTGGTGTCATACGAGAATTAGTTGATAAGTTGTTTTCATAAGCAATCCCAAACATCCTTTATATTTCTATTTTGTGATATGTATATCGAAAACATTTATTTTTTTTATCTTACATTTGACATCTCAAACATTCACACAAAAATATATATCACACAAAATAGGAATCGGACTGTGTTTTTATGTGTTTTCAAATATAAATTAGGTGCCTAAATGTTTGAGATACCAAATTTGAGATACCAAAATGAAGGTTATGAGTATGCATTACATAAAAATTCGAATCGGAACCAAGTACGTTGCATTTTCATACAATTTCCCAATAAACGGTAATTTATTGTCATAATTCTTATATTGGTTTAAGCCTTACTTTATGTAATGTACTAACATTCAGATGTAATACTTTAAATATATAGACCAAAATACATTGCATAAATAGGAGCCGGACCGAAATACATAGTATTTTAATCTATTCAATCTCATATGTAACCAATTACCTAACGGTTTCAGATGTATATGAGATACTAAAATGAAAATTTTGAAAGTAAGTATAGAAAATAAGAATAAGACCAAATACGTTGCATTGTCAACTGATCACAATTTTTTAGCAACTGATCACAATTTTTTAATTCCATGAAGAATATTAGTGAAAGAAAAATCAATGATTTTATGTAAACCTAAGAAAAATCAATGATTTTATGTAAACCTGATGAAAAATTAATATCTCCATTGAAATCAAGAAAATATAGATGACAATTACCGGTGATGAAGAAAAATACAAGAAATGTAGTGAAAACCAACAACTTCGCCATGTTATTTAGTTGTCGATATATTATGTATATCTGAACAAGAGTAAAATCATTTGATGTTGATTATAACTGTATTTATTGTTGATGATAAATATGTATGGTATTAATCAGTTGGTTTAATTGGTAAAAATTTTAATATGACATATATGTTAACATCTTGAATTGGTCAATATTTCATTAATTGTTTGCTAGATACAGAAAAAAATATTTGTGTCAAATAGACCTTTAACTTTTGTCTAACTTTTTAACAAATTTCATTTTAATTTCTAGATAGTCAAAGATGACTAAATTATGTTCTAATTTTTTTTTTTGTCATATTTCAATTCTAATAAATTTTATTATATGAAAGAAATGCAATTCCACACAATTGGTTAGCATGAAATGTTGCAATTCACATTTTTTTAATTACTTCTTTTTGGATTATATATATATATATATATATGTATATATATATATACATATATATATGGTTGGATTCACGTGAGACCAAAGGTTTTTCGTAAGACCAGTAAGACCAATTTATGTTCATTGATCAACTTTATAAGCTAATGATCTAATAGTCTAAAGTTGCATGATGACAATTTTGTGATTATTGAGAAGTCTCGTGGCGTTTATGAATGTTCATATTTCAGATCTAATCCAAGGGTTAAGAATTGATGTTACGAGTCTCACGAAAAACCCTTGGTCTCACATGAGCTCAAGTCTATATATATATATATATATATATATATATATATATATGCATTTAAATGTAAAATAACTATAATTTTTTTCTTTTAGTCATCATCCTAACCGGGTCAACATATGTTTATGAAAGTAAATCATCAAAGTAGCAAGCTAATTGGGGGTTACAATTATTAATTATATTATTAAAATATTTAATATATTTAATAAAATATTAATTCATTTTTTTAAACATTTAATTTTGAAGTTCCTTAGTGAAAGAAATATAATAAAAGAAAAAGAATATCTTATAGTAATTTTTTTTTTTTGAGAATTCTCCCAATTTTTTTTTACATCCTCTATCTTACTTTCGCCATATTAAAAAAAATAAATATAAGGGGGTTCTCCAAATTTGAAACTTCAAGAATTTCACACCCTTTACTATTTAATTAAATAAATAATTATAAGGGTATAAAATATATAAGTTATAAAAATAATTCTTATGCATTTATGAAGGTATTAACCAAACAATTATTATAATGATACAATTTGTAAATAGAAACAAAATTTTCGTTTATTTTAATTAATATATGATTGTGTATGATAATATAACAAGGTGTAAAATCCAGGCTTTTTCCGTCTCGACGATGAAGCTTATCCCTCTCTCTTAACCCATTTGAAAAGATTTCATCGACAAAATCCTGAAAAAAGTAGGTAAAAAGACCTTCAGAATTAATATTATCATATAAATTAGAATTTTCATAAATTAATTCAAATAAGCACGATCCAGCAGGGTGTTTTCGCCGTTGGTGTTCTTAATTTCCGATCTCTAAGCATTTCACTGCCCCATCGGAATGAACAACGCCCGTAACTATAACGGTCCTAAGGTAACGAAATTCCTTGTCAGGTAAGTTTCGACCTAACAGCTGACCGCTCTACCACTCAACTACTGAAGAACAACGGGAGATTCGATCACGGAAAAGTACGGAGTACAGTGACTTGTACAATTTGATGGTAAACCAAAAAAATAGCAAAAAGAACAAAAATTCGAAAATATGCATTAAGATTTTAAACATGACTTTCTAATCCATACACTCCTTAAATTCAATGATTACAATTCCAACACAAATAATATTAACAGAGACACTAGCATGAATCGACTTCATGAGGCTAAGATAACATATCACAAATTATGTGCAAAGGGGGTGACATTGCTTGGGTTCTTTTCTCGATTAGATTTGGCGCTGAAAACGTTGGCCTCTTTGACCATCTTCCAGGAATTATCTGCCAGCTGCGAGTATTTACCATCTTTACCTGTCATACTCATGACAAAAGATATATGTGAATTATTTTCAAGTAATTCGTACTACCACAATCGGAAAGAAAGCAGCAATCTCAACTAAACCTGACTCTCTCAATTACATGTGTTTGAGGGAGTTGAACATCTTATTTTTATGAGTGGCCTATGTGAATATGACCCCAGTTATATATTTTGTTTTATTAATTTTAGTGCTTAAATGGATTTATAAATTATAGAATATATATATATATATATATATAGAGAGAGAGAGAGAGAGTCGGATTCATACGAGAATGATACATATTTATGAAAATAAGAGAATAATCGAATCACATGTGATTTTACACTAACATCACGTACAAAATCACATTTGATTCATGCGATCTTGAGCGTGAACCGTGAAAGGTAAGAAAAGAAAGAGAAGGAAAGAAAATAAAATTTCATAATATTTGTAACAATCTGCATTCCCGCATAACAAATAACATAGAATTTATATAATAACCACATTGGGGGAACACCTTTGGTCCCAAACTTTTTATAACTATACAACGGCCTGAATTCTACTACAAATTTTTTTGCTAACAATATCTTTATACCAAATAGGCATAACCTTATAACAAGAAGATCAAAAGTAGAGTCTCGTTAAATTCATCGACAAGCTTCACATACGAAACTGCAAATAAACCGTCTCACACTTTTTTTTACCTTCTTAAAGTTGTTGCCCTGAAATACTTATTTTTTAAAACAAAATGAAGGATTATTCCATACGGTCTAGTGAGGAAATCTTTGTCAGTACATTAATTCCAATAAGATCAATTCATATAAAACTTCCCAAATCAGTAAACATATAGCCGGCACCCTGGCATAATCCGGTTAGTTGAAAAACATTTTAATATGTTAGTCATAAAGTAAGCCCATAAGCACTACATCCCTCCCAGGAAACTAGCCATAATAGTCGTCATTCAAAAATATGCACACCTCGATAAGACCGAAATTAATATCAGCAGTGGCCCATCGCACAAAATATATTTGTGGGAAATATATATATATATATATATGGGTGTGTGCGTGCGCGCTGGTGTTTTGAATAATACTATAGAATTTTTTTAATTCATATAAAGTTATAAAACTAAAAAGGAAAGAAAAACCATTTACATCAAATACATCGATCTTACAAGAAACTGATATCAAGAGTGTACAATTTGAGATTAAATATCTTGAATATCTACTCGCTATTTTCTTCAAATTTCAAAGAATTTATGTTCGAGCTTCCATATATGAGAATGAGAGTAAGGAAGTTTCCTTGTAATGTTTATTTAAATCTCAGGTGTTGGAAAATAACGTGTCATAACGTGGCATAACATGCCATAACGCATTATAAAAGAAGTCAAGCCTTAGAGAGGAGCCGTAAGAGTTAAAGTGGCGGTGAACCAAAGCCTTGGTGGCATAACACGCCATAACGAGTTATTTAGAACCATAGATGAAACACACACGTATTGATCCTCTAAATTTTAAATTCCATTAAGTTGGTCTGAACAGTTAACAAAAAGTTCATGATAGCGATGAAAATAAATACTAAATTCTTAATTATTATTGATACCAAGTTTCCTACCCACCATCATCTTCTTCTCTTTTTGGGGACATTCAAAATAGCATTTGCACCAAAAATGTGAGCATTGTCCTAAGGAAGATTGACCAGTGGAATCAAATCCATGTATCTTCAGGCATAAAAAGCCACATGCATATAATTCACATCCAAAAGGTTTAAGATGATTATCTGTGCATTGCTGATAAGCCATCACCAACCCCATACCTGTAAATTCCGAATTCAAGTTTTACATCAGCTATCGATGACATGATTTATTTAAAGGTCAAATTGTAAGTCATTTATGGTCGAGATTCCTATATGGTTTAAGCCTTATTTTGTGTAACATACATTCAAAATATTTATTTTATACCCCAGATGTGATATCTCAAACAAATGAGAAGTAAATTGGAATTGGGGGAAATTTTTGAATTAGATCGTGCTACCTTGAAATCTGATGGTGTTTGTGCCTCCAAAAACAGAGGCGGAACACAAATGGACATGATCAACAATAGTGGAGGGGCCCAAAAGAATTTTATACTGAAAATCTTAATTGACTAGAGATATTTCACTTTATCTAAAAAAAGCCCAGGGCCAAAGGCCCCTATGGCCATCCGCCCATGTCCGCAAAGTCGTAAGACAATGTATGGGGCTAACGTGAAACAAATCCACTATCTGTAAATATATAAATAGGAGCCGAACCAAAATCTATTGTATTCAATCTATTCAACCTCATATGTAAACCGATTACCTAAATGTTTTAGATGTCAATTACGAGATACCAAAATAAAAGTTTTAAACTTGCTGACAAATATTTCTACTGAAATCAAGAAAATATAGTTGTGAATTACCTGTAATCAAGAAAAATACAAGAAATGTAGTGAAAACCAAAGACTTCGCCATGTTGATGTGTTGAATGAGTTGTGAAGATATTGTGTATATATAGCATTAATTAGTTGGTTTAATTGGTAATTTTTTCAATGTAACATATATGTTAACATCGCGAATTGGCGAATATTTCATTAATTGTTGCCATATATGGTAAAAATATTATGGTGCGATGTAAAATATAATTTATATTATCTATATTATATTATAAAATATTTGATAAAAAATTTTAAAAATCATTTTTTATACATGAAGTACTGTTTATTGATACATATTACTTAAAATTCAAGATTACAAGTAAATTATATGCACAAGTACAACTTATTAAAGCTTAATTTTTGAATTTGTGTAACTAACTATGGATAAACATAGTCAAATAGATGATAAACATCTCATTTTAAAATATAAAAACTAATTAAGATAATTATTTAGTTCTACCAGAATACTTAATTATTATTTTTATAAAAAATAATATTAAACTTAAATTAAGTTACTTCATTACCATGAATTAAATCATAATAAAAATTTTGAATTWAAAAAAATACACAAATAAGAACTTTTAAATAGTTAATTTGATACTGATATTAATATATTTTTTGCAAATTTTATATGATATTTTTAAATTTATATTTTATTTAAAAATAAAAATATTATCGTTTTTTCAAAATCAAATAAAATTGTATTACATCGACATAAATAAAATTCAAAATTAAAATTCTAAAAAAATTATACTTAATATTAACAATTTTTTTTAGAGATTACAATATCAAGTTTTTTAATATTTTATATATTTAATAAAATAGTATCACTATCTCCTAAAAATTTAATTTTAAAGTTTCTAATTGATAAAAAAAATTAATTTTAAAGAAACTCATGATAATTATTTTTCGGAAGTTCTCCAAATTTGAATAATTTTACACTCTCTCTTATTTTTATTTTAGAAAATTTGTTGGAGAAAAAAGCTTCTCCAAAATATTTGTTCTTTTTGTTTTGAAAAATTTGTTGGAGATGTTATATGTCCAAATTTAAAATCAAAAAATTTATAATATATAACTAAAATTAAAAAAATAAACATTTACGAAATAGGTATTTTTGTGCATAAATTAATCTCAGTGGAATTCAAATAGAAGGATTTGGTTTGAGCTTGGCTTCAAAGGTTAAAAATATCAGGAGGTCTCGGGTTCAAACTCAAGGAGGAATAAAAATCCCCTTGTGGCCACGGAGGTTCAAATGTGGTGACTCCGGGCTATCTGCAAAGCAGGTGGTCTTCTTAGGATTAGTCGGCTCGCATAGCGGGTTAGATATCCGGGTTAATCAAAAAAAATTGAAGGAGCTGAAAATCCCTTCATTTATGAAATAGGTATTTTTGTGCATATAATACGGTTAATATGACTTTATGTTCTTATGTTTTATTAGGTTGTTTGACTTTGTGAATAGAACTTGTTAGATCATCTAACTACTACTCAACAAATTACTGCAACGTCTTTAGAGGAGACACACGTTTTGGTCCTCTAAGCTTAAATCTCCATTAAGTTGGTCCAAACATCAACGGTTAACAACAAAAAATCCAAAATACTTATGAATTAATCTTGATATGATTTATTGAAATCAAAGTTACACATGAATTAGGGTTGCAATTGGGGAAGGGGTGAAGACACATCAAGCTTCCTCATCTTCATCTTCATCTTCATCTTCATGTTCATGTTCTTGCCTGAGGGACATTCATAATAACATTGGCACCAGAAAATTCTCAAGCATTCTCCAATGGCAGGTACTCCACCTGAACCATATCCATGTTCCTTCAGGCATAAAAAATTACATGCATATATTTCACATCCAAATGGTTTAAAATGATTATCCCAACAGTCTTCTTCTTCTTCTTTCGCCATCACCAACTCCATGCCTGCAATTTCAGAATTCAAGTTTCTCATTAGCTCTTGATGACATGCTTGATGACATGACAACGTATTTTAGTTTGATTCATATTCTCATACACGTATATTTATAACATTCATTTTTGTACCTCATACATGACATCTCAAACATTTAGACCAAAAAAACCACAAGGGTTATGGCGTAGTGGTTGAGGGTTAGGGATGTGGTGGAATATCCGATATGTTCAATTCCAAACATTCACAACAAGTCTCGTCACTGAGTTTATCATGACTGATTTCTTATCGTCACAATTTGTCGGGATTAGTCTAGGCATAGCTTGGGACACTCTTCCACAAAAAACATTTATACCAAAATATATATTACACAAATAGGAACCGGACCAAATTACATTATATTCTAATGTATTCGGTCTCATATGTAAACCAATTACCTAAATGTCTAATATGTCAAAATATCAGATACCAAAATAAAAGTTCAAGAATTACATTATACAAAATAAAAATCGAACCAAGTAAGTTGCATTTTCATACAATTTACCCGTAAAATAGTAACTTAGTAGTCAAATAACAACTTTTCTAGTAAAATTTCACCGTTTTAACAACCAATCATATTTTTTTTAATTTCATGGGAAATATAAGAGAAAAAGAAATGGTTTTATGTAACTTGGTGTCAAATATCTTCACTAAAATTAACCACAAGGGTGGTGCCTGATTGATTTGAGCTTGGCTCCAAAGGTCAAAAATACCAGGAAATCTCAGGTTCAAATCCAAGGAGGAATAAAAATCCCTTGTGGCCACGGAGGTTCATATGCGATGACTCCGGGCTATCTGCAAAGCAGGTGGTCATCCTGAGATTAGCCGGCTCGTATAGCGGATCAGATATCCAGGTTAATAAAAAAAAATATCTTCACTAAAATCAAGAAAATGTTGTTGAAAATTACCATTGATCAATAAAAATATAAGAAATGTAGTGAAAATCAAACACTTTGTCATGTTGGTATGTTGAGTGAGTTGTTGATATATTGTGTATATATAGGAGACATGAGTAAAATCATTGCACTTTTAATAATAATTGTGTTTATTGTTGGTGATAAATATGGCATTCATTAATTGGTTTAATTGGTAAATTTTGTAATATAACATATATAATAACATCATTAATTGGCCAATTTTTTTTATTAATTGTTGCCATTTATGGTAAATATATTTCTTTTTTTGAAGAAAAAAAATATGGCAAACCTCAAAATAACAGGGGTCAAGGTCGGCCAGTGAGACGATGGGGGATAAGCTTCATCGGCAAAGATATTATGTTGTGTTAATAGTCCTTTAGCTTTTGTCTATTTCTTTTAAATTTCATTTTAATTTTTTGGCAAATTAAATACATGGTTAAATATATTTTAATTACATTTCAACTCTTTTCACATATTTCATATTTGGATTGTAATTATATATATATATATATATATATATATATATTATAAATATGCAATTTATGGGTTTTTTTTTCCTTTTAGTCATTATGCTAACACAGTCGACATAGGTTTATGAAGATACATAAAGTAAATCATCAGAGCAGCAAACTAAGACGAAGAGAACATAAAAATGGGAACATAAGAGTATCTCTCGAAAAAAATTGAAATGAAAAATCAAAATTTAAAATCTTAAAATAAAAATATGTTTAATATTAGGAGTTTGTATATTTTAAAGATTACAACATTGATTATATTATTAAAATATTTTATACTCTAATAAAATATTATTACTCTCTCCTAACATTTAATTTTTAAAGTTTCTTATTGATAAAAGTATAATTAAAAAAACTCTCTTATGGTAAGACCATCCACATCCCTGCAATCCATTTACACTTTCAATTGTGACACATCAGCTTTTGCAATTATCTTCTACACACCTGCAATTCACCTACACTTTCAAAA
>NC_037528.1:49307687-49322120 GCF_001531365.2 Cynara cardunculus var. scolymus
ATAGTCAATATTATATTTACTTTTAATAAAATTTTGCTAATGAAACTTTATTGTGTTTTAACCTTTTATGATTATACAAATGTTTTATTTTATATATATTTAAGTTTCATCGACCAAAATTATCTACCTTTTCGTTTTTACTAGTTTTCATTTTTAATTAAAAAAATTAAATTATTTAAAAACACAAAACAACTAAAGACACATAATATAAAATATTACTTAATATATTAAATTATTAATCACATAGTAGAAGTTAAGATGAGAAATATAAGAAGTGATCTGAACCCTTGATCATTTTTTAATCTCACCCTCAAATCATAAATTGTGTTTATCATGGGAATTAATCATGTGCATCACTTGAGTTGTTGATCTTCAATTGATTGATCCAACTCCAAGGTTAGAGATCTATTTTTACATTTTTCACCATAATATAGGCCACATAATCTATTAATTAAAAATAATATAAATAAAAAATAATTTTAGAAATTAGGATAATTATCATTTTGAATGAGATAAATCTTTAAAAATTTAATTATATCTTTTAGATTTATTTATTTTTTTAATTAATAACTATTTTATAAAAGTTTATATAACTTTTTTTTCTATATATACTTTGATGAAAAAAAAAATTAAAATTCTCATTAAATATATATATATATATATATATATATATATATATTGTAGAGGCCAATATTTTGACCTCCAAATATAGAGGCCAAAGTTGGTGAGCTCCATTTGTTGTAGTGTTACAACGGTGAGTTAATGAGAAAAAACACATTTGGCCCAATAGTATTAGAGTTACACTTAGGAGGTCAAGTGGTCAAATTTCACCCAAAAAAACAATTTCATCATGGATTTGGGCTCGTGGGAGAATAAAAGTTATGATGAGAATGGTGATAACACTTCAAAGTTTTTGAATGAGTTGACTTTTTTATCTAACTTTTTTTTACCTTTAACTACATCCATCTACCTTTATCTTCACATTTAGTCACTTTCACAAATTTTTTACATGCATTTATTCACTTTCAGATGCATGAATTTGTTAAAGTAGATAGAGAGAGAACATAAACGATAAGATATTCAAAATAAGAGAACAAAAAAACAATCAAATTACTTGAGAATCACATATGATTTTACATGCGATTATGAAAGACCGTCAACACAAGGGAGAGTGAGCGACCTAGCCCGTGACCTTAGGTCGTGGCTAAAGTCGCGTTAATCGTATCTGATTTTACACGTGATTTTAGTGTAAAATCACATTTGGTTTGGCCGTTTTCATGTTCTTTGGTTCGGCTATATATAAATGCATATGAAGGTTTTGTTCTTATGTTCTCATCCACAACTTATTCTCACCGGAATTCAAATTTTACATGACGTCATTCGATGAAAAAACAATCACAATAATATAAAAAAAAACAATAAGATTCTTAATTAATCTTGACCTGTTTTATTCCATTCAATGATTATTCATAGGAGAAGAGGGGTAAACAAATTAGGATTGGAGCTCAGAAAGTGGCGGAGATACGCCAAATTTCTTTGTCGGACAGTCAAAATAACAACGACAATAGAAAAGGGCTAAGCACTGTCCGACGGAGTTATATCCATGTTTCTTTTGGCATAAGTGATTACAAACATATAATTCACATCCAAAAGGTTTATAAATAGAATCTTCACAATGTTTTTCTGCCATTAGCAACTCTGTACCTGCAAATACACAATGCGGTTTCTCATCAGCTATAAACAAGTGCATTTTCAACAGCTATGTTAAAGTAGAGATTTGAAGTTCTTTTACTCCCACAAGTATGCTAAAATAGAAAAAGAAGAGAGATGACGGAGAAATCTACAGATTTGGAGAAATTTCACAACTTAATATTGAGGAGAGAGCGATATTATTTTAAGTGTTTCTTTTAAATATGTTGAATACGTTATGATTTTTTATAAAGTTTCTTTTAAATATATTGGGAAGATGAATTTATAAAATATTTTGACGATATAATTAATGCTGGAATTGTTAAAATAGAGTAACTATTGAAGTTGGATGTACTTTTTACAAATTTTGATTTTTGATATTCTATTTTAGAAAATTACATAGTTGTTAGAGATGCTCTTGTATGATTTTTTAAGGGAAAATTAGCATACTTTGGTGATATTTCAAACATTTAGACCAATGCATATTTTTACTATATTATAAAGGATTTGACAAAAAACTCTTAAAAGGCATTTTTTTATGCATGAACTACTGTTTATTGATGCATATCACTTAAAATTCAAAATTACAAGTAAATTGTACATAAGTTCAACTTATTAAAGTTTCATGTTTGAATTCGTGTAACTAATTGCAAATAAACGTAATCAAATACATGATAAACATCTTATTTTAAATGTAAAAAATCTAAAATATAAGTAAGATAATCATTGAGTTATAACAGAGTACTTAATTATTATTTTTATAAAAAAATTATATTATCAACCAAAAATTAATTATTTTATTACTAAATCTAAATTAAATTATAATAAAAAATTGAATTAAAGAAAATTATACAGAAAAAACAAGAACTTTAAATAATCAATTTGATATTAATATCGATGTATATTTTTCAAAATTTTATGATATTTAAAAGCATTATCGTTTTTTTTTAAACCACATAAAACCGTATTATATACGGTAAATGCTTACCAATAAAATTTAACACTATTATATACTTACCGGGTAAGATTTTAGACCACCAAAACGATATCGCATGCAACAATTTATCCGTTAAGTGCTTACCATGGTAAGAGTCGTCGCCCTCACTTACCGGATAAGACTCTTGGTCCTTGTCTCGCTCTTACCAGATAAGATTCTTGGTTCTTACCATATTCATCCGATAAGATAATATGACTTGATAAGCGTTTACCCGAGTAATCGTTTGGTAAACGGCCCCTAAGTCACTCAAAATAAAAATAAAGTACATTTCATTTTAATTTGATTTGTGCATAAGAGAAAGCAACATCAATGATTTTATGTAAACTTGGTGATAAATATCTCAATTGAAATCAAGAAAATATGTCGACTTTCTGGAAAATAATATTACAGTGCAAAAATAAGGTTGAAAATTACCTGTGATCATGAGAAATACAAGAAATGTGGTGAAAACTAAAGGCTTCGTCATGTTGGTATGTTTTATGAGTTGTTGGATGGATTGCGTGGTGTTATTACACGTCTATTTATAGGAGAAAAGACTCAAATCTATAAACCTTTGATTAGAATTGTATTAAATATTGATCGAAAATATTACCTTATATGTCTGGTTTAATTACGTCATTATTAATGAACCAGTATTTCACTATTTATCGTCATATGTGGTGCTTTTTTGCCATTTAAAAAGATTTATACGATGTTAATTTATGGTTATGCATTTAATCATGGTTTTTAGAAGTTGAATGATTATAAACTTATTGTTATGATATTTAATGTATAGAAATCGTTCAGTTAGGAATCTAAAATCGATTAGGAATCCAAGAACCGTTTATCGTGTGTCACACGTCCCTATTCAGAATGAAAATTCACCATGAATAACACATTTATAATGAATATGGAAGTGTTATTCATTATGAATCATATATCCACGATGAATATGGATGTCTTATTCATCATGAATAACACGTCCATATTTCTAATAAATATGTTTCTTTGTAGACGATTTCATAAGTATTGATATTAAATAATTAATTTGATACTAATATTGATTTATTTATTTTCAAATTTTCATATTATCTTCAAATTTATATTTCATTCAAAAATAAAACCATTATTGTTTTTTCAAAATTACATAAAATCGTATTATATCGATGGAGACAGAATAAAAACTAAACATTAAAATGGAGATTTATCTCGCTGCATTGCATGAATACCTTTTTAGTATATTATAAAACATTTAAAGACTTTATAAAAAAAAAATTAAGGGTTAATTACAGAAAATAATAATCTACTTTAATAAAAAAAATTAATATAATTTTATACATTCGTTTTTTCTTATTATAATAATATAATTATTAAGATAATGTATTTTAAAAAAATATTAGCAATGAATAATCTATTTACTTTAAACTGATTAACCCCCTACATGGCTTATTAAATTTAGAAAATGTAGATTATATGTAAACTTTGAGAGTGGATGGGGGTTACACATTTAAAAAGGTAAACAGGTTAGATATTAATGGGTATTTTGGTCATTTATTAATATTTTATTTTAATTAAAAAACTACATTATGTAGATTGAACAGACAGATTCCAACTTCTTTAATAAATTTCATTTCAATGATTGTCAACCAAACAAATGGTCTACTCTGATAACATTCTATTCCAATTCCTTCAAATTCAAGTTTCTTTGATAGATTCAATTTCATCAAAAAACATTCTACAAACCAAACACTCGTAAAAATTAATCACTCAAAATATAATAGTTTATAATTTTTTTTTTCTCTTTTCATTTTACAACGTACCTTTTGATTCTTTTAGTATTTAGATATGAATTAGTTATTCTTTTAAGATCGCTTTTCTTTTGTTGTCTTTAACCTAAGGGTTGTTTAGCAATTACTAAATGGTTTGGTGCAAAATGATTAAGTGGTCAAAATGATTAATAGGCTCTCATGATATAGTGTAAAATAAAATATAATTGTTTGGTAATTGAGTACAATGAAATCAGGGCTCTTAATGGTTAAGGGAGATCTATGATACAAAATCATTCAGATGGTTTTAGAACCATTAAGAGACATATTTTTTTTTTGTCAAACAAGATTTACCTCTTAACGATTTAAAGTTTGCCTCTTGATGGAACAATTAAAAGGTAATTTAATATAATTTAATATTTGAATTTTATATTACATAATATTAGAAGAAACAAAAATTAAATATCCATAAATTTCTAGAACTTTCAATTATATCTGTCAGTAAATTTGTTAAATCTCATATTCATTGTGTTTGAATGGAGGCATCATTGTGTTTGAATTCAGGCTATGCCTACAAAGATTTATCTGTGATAACTCCACATGCTTCATGATCTTCCAAATGATTAGTCAATGTGCATATAAATTGGCTTAGATACACAAAATTACCCGAAACGACTTCAAAACGTCTATAAACCCTAATAGTAGCCGAAGAAAATCCTTAAAAGCTTCTCCAATGTGGCCTCTGTAAAGGCATCTTTCAAAATTTCTTTAAAATAAAGAATCAAAATTTAAAATCTCAAAAAGTATTACATTCAACTTCAACAGTTTTTTCGTTTTGTATATTACAACATTAATTATATTATTATAATATTTAATATATTTAATAATATATTAAAACATTTAATTTTGGTGTTTCTTATTGGTGAAAATCTAAAATTTACTTCCATCTCATGGTTATCATTTTTAAAGAGTTCTCCAAATTTTTGAAATTTTACAGCATCCCTCTTACTTTTTATTCTGGAGACAGTTTTAGAGAATCTTTTGAATTAAAAATGCCCAGAATTTTTTATTTTCTGTGTATTAGAGAATATGTTGCAGATATTTTAAGGTTGTACATGTTTGAACATTGTTAACTAGGGTAGTTTTTATTTTGTGGTTTTACTAATAGTACGTTGACGAGCTTAAAATCTTTGCACAAGAGAAAACAAGTATATACGATACCTGAGAATAAACGAGACGAAAGATGTGGGTGATGGGATCAACTTATATGTATATCGATTAATTTTATAGAGTTTTGAAAGGTGTGTTTGGTATTTAGACATGACAGAACAGAATATTACATGACAGTTGTTTAACGTTTGGTAACACGTGACTAGACATAACATGATTGGTAAAATGACCAATTTACCCTAAAGAATTGTTTAATTCTATGAGAAGGAGCCTCCAAGGTCCAAGCTAAGAAGAAATTTTGGTTTTGAGAACGTATACGTGTGATATAACATAATGTAAGATTCTCCATCAAAAAAGAAAACATTAGAGTTATGCTCGAGCATACATCGCTAATGATGCTAAATTGTTTTGATTTGTTTTATTGAAATATTGACCTGTTAAAAGAACATCCACTATATCAAAAACTATTACAATCTTACGTTCTGATCCTTCAAGCCACCCTCAGACCCTTATTATCCTCGCTCTAAAAAAATTTAACTCATTTTATTACATTCTATTAGAAAAATACTTAAAATGCATTTGATTGGGAGTTTCGAGACAAAAGTATAAAAAAGAAAAAAGAAAACAAAAAAAATCAATAAATTACAACTTTGGAACGTAACACTCATGAAACCATAAAATTACACTAAAACTTCACAATAAACCATTGTGAATGTCAAAAAGGAAAAGTTATACTGCTATTTTGCAAGGCAATCCACATCGATGTAATGCAGTAAGCAATTGATAAGAAACCACTATAAAATGGAGAAAAAAGTAAAGCAAAAATCCAAATGGGTGTGCACAGGACTCTGCTAAGTGGTAACATGATGTATAGAGTTCTGACACCTGCCCGATGCTGAAAAGTCGGAAGGAGAAGTGTTATAAGCTTTGAATGCACCGAACCTTCACAACAAAAATATTATGAAAGTTTAGTGTTATTTATATGGTCTCACATTATAATATACTCAATGCTTTGTCAAAATTATATAAATGTAGTGTTAAATGCATCATGATACACAATGACAACCAAATAATACAGCAAAATAAAGCTCACAAACAAAGAACCAACTTAAAAGCACCACATACTTGTAATAGAAGCATGATCTTTTCCCAAACTTGAATTCTATAAATATATGTTATTAAAACAAAATATTAACGCCCGCTGCCTCTGTTTCTCCTAGACGAGACTACGGTCCAGCCATCCGCATCAACCGTTGGTGCTTGTGCCCGTGTTGGCTCCCCAAGAGTTGTATCTGTCATGTTTGGAGATGGGTCAAGATCATCGGCCATCTCCATTGACTCGTCCCCTGAAGTTGAGGTCGAATCCGAGTCATCTTCACCACCATTGACAACCTAACAAGAATAAGAATGAGAGAATGAACTTGAATGATCATATATAACTCGATTGTAACGAAATGGAACGACGCAACCGTAGTATTCAATTTCCTTCTTGTAAAAGAAAAACCAAAACAAACCCAGTATATCCTATGTATGCAACTGACATCTATCAAAAGGGTAGAGAGGCTTCCGTGAAGATAAATCACATAACCAAAGGTTTTTTGCCTTAACAATATGAGGACCTCTAGCCTCCTAGGAGATTAGGGGTCCGAACCCCAACAAAGGTGAGAATGGTGTGAGTTTATTTGTTGCATTTTCCATAGGCAACTATTATATACTTCGAAAAGAAAATATAAATCACATAAAGCTTCAGAGATCAGTTCATCATGGCATGTTGAGTGTTAATGTAAAAGCCCACGTATGTTCGCAGCTTAATGAGCTTAATGGGACTCACAGCTTATTCGGTCAACTATACATAAATATTTGCTAGTGGCTTAGTGATATAGAATGTGGCTTATTCAATAAGCTTTTCGGATGGAGCTTTATGCAGAAAGCCATGTTTGTTCCAAACCTACCCCTCCCAATTAGAAAACACACTTTTTCATCTATGGAAACACCCCCCTAAACAAAAACCTTCTCATTCTACATAGACAGATTAATACACACAGATGGCTTTATTCATACAGGACTTTTAGGAAAACCAACCAAACAGCCCCTAGGACATACCATACCAATAGTCATCCACAAGTACTTCAAAACGGCCAACTTTTTAACGGTTTTATGAAATACAAATTTATTTTTTCTCAATTGGGGTAATCTCATATTTTAAAGATGAAAACATTCGACAAGAGTGCAGTTGGTACGTGGATGGACGAGCGTAAGATAGGCAGGTGAAAGAATCATGCTAGGTTTTAGGGTTTTAATTTGACATGGGTAGTTTAGTAATCAATCTTGTCTCTTAATTGGTGCGACACAAAAAAATGCTTTTTTGTCCCCCTCAATTATATCATGTAGCAGTTAAAAGTCGCACCAAAGAAACAAGTTTTTGTTATGTCATGTCCCGTCCTCTAACGCGTACCAAAGAAACCCCAAGGGAACAATAACATCTAACATATCAACTGGATTTGAAAACCATGTACCTCGAAAAACATGTTATTAGATCAGTAATACTTGAACCAAAGAATATACATGTTTCACTTGAAATGAGGGGATCTTAAGAAAATGGAAATTATTAGCTTCATTGTCAAATGGGAACTCCTTGGCTATATATTTTGGCAATTAGAAAGAGGGATGATAAGATGAACTGGGATAGTACCTGCAAGCGGTGGATAGCACCGTTTTGAGGAGCAGATTGCCTTAGTCTTTCAATTGAAACAAAATTACCTTCCAAACATTCTTCATGCATGATCATTAGATTCTCCGCTATCTGTTTACGTAAAAAATTGAAATGTGAAGACAGGAAATAGCTAAATGAGCAACTGGCCAAGACTCACAGCATCTTATATGAAAATATGTCGGGAAAGAATGTTAAGACTTAAGACAAAAAATGTAAAAGAGAACAATGCTCCATGTATGTATAAGATTATCTTTCAGTTACTTCTAAAAGTGTGAAATCATACAAGGTCAGTAGATCAAATATGGTTAAAGCCTTTGTATTCTAAATCATAAACCAGCTAAAGTTTTATGCATAGATCCAATCCATTTTGATGATCTGAACCAAGGAATGAAGCTTTACTTTATCACAGACAGAAACCGTCTGGGCTTACCAAGGGCTTCAGTTCTTTTAACAAACGAAATCAAATTCAACTTTTTTTGGAAAAAGAAAACAAATCGAATTCAACTTATGATAAACTAAATAAAGAAAATATGAACTACATCGATATAGGCTGGAATTGTTATTGAGCTACACCACCTGGGTACATAATACACCAAAAGAACCAACAAGAGATTTACTTATTTTAGGTTCTAGACCACAGCTACTCCGCTCTGCTTGCATGGAGAAAATAAGTTAAAGAACGGCCTACAAGGTCTGTTTAGAGTTCCTTTTCGTTTTTAACCTAACATCTTGTGTAATATAGAGCGAAGACTACACATCTGTTGGTCGTTTATGCCTTTCCCATTAACAACACAAAGTTAAGTTGATCCAATCTTAAGAGGTTGGCTGATCCCAAGTTCCCTATAACACTCGGCCAAACTAACCCTCTCCAGAAGCATCAAAATATGAACCCTCTGTGGTTGAAGGATTACCAAGAGTTGATTAAAAATCATGATCAATCTGTTTTTTTGATTCGGCCTTGCAGGGATGTGATTGAGTTTATTCAACTCAATGTCCTTAGGGTGCATTTGGTACACAGATAGGACTGGACACGATGAACACAACAGGACAGGCAAAAACGAGGTAGAGTGAAAGAAATGTGAAAGGTTTTAGGGTTTTAGTTTGACATGTCACATGAGTAGTTTGGTAAATTACCAATCTTGTCTCGTCTCCCTGATTTTTTCCACCTATTTTGGTAGGACAAGTAAGAGCTTTCAAGAATATGACACCTTATAAATTGAAAACACCTTCACTGATAAAATCGTTCGACCAGGCCAAAAGACATCTAAAAATTTGCATAGTTTTCAAGAAAACTACAATTGAAACTGTAAATCTGTAACGAGCTATTTATATTCTGCAGTGACTTCCCCTCCTTTAATGCTTCTCCATGGTCAATTTGCATATAGAAGACTTCCACAATCCACATAAAAAGCCCAAGTGAATTAAATGGCACAACTTATGAAAAATAAGAATATGATGACCTTGACTCATTGCCTACTATTTCCGTAACTATTAAAATACAATATCAATGAGGACGAAAGGATTGATGAAAATAAACCACGAAAAAACATATACATGCAAATCGAGAAGGCCTTCTCAGAACTAAAAAACAGTAGAACCCCAGAGGATAGCATGACCTGAACATTTACATGGCTGCAATCAATTATGTACAGATGCTTACCTCCTCAATGCTGCCATCATCAATCTCGGTATTAAGAGAGAGCATAAAATCATCAAGAACATTCTCCAAATCATCGACATATAATGCCTCTAGAAATAGACCAAGAATGTAGTGTTATAACAAACTCAACAACTTAATAAGCACAAAATTCATTATTCACGACTTTATAAGCTCCTGTGAGACTTAAAACCCTATAACTACAGAGAATAAAAGGTTTGGCATGTAACACCAGTGCTAAGAGCATTGAATCCAGAGAATTATTGAGCAACGGAATAGACTTCCCAGGCAGAAAAGTGCATTTAAAATCGAAGAAGAAGTAATTTCTCTGATCTATGGTTCATGCTTCATACACATAAGAAAAGATCAGTTATCAAATAGATAAATGCATGTCTTTCACCTATTTAACAGTGTACTATCTTCACCAAAATAATTCTTGCAAACCATCTCCAATCAGAGTGTCCAACAATATACATAAGAATTCAGCATGAGACATACACAATCTTACACCAAAATGATTTTTAGCCAATTTTCAAATTTATTATTTGTCAAATTGGTTGATCATCATTGTTGTCTCAAAATTAAAGAATCTCCTATAAGACCACCTCCAACCCTAGCACCAAATTGGTGGGGCCATTAACACCAAAAATCGCTTCAACTCCAACCACACAGCATATATGCCGTCTAAACAGGAACACAACATATATGTTGTTTCTCTCCCATCTCCGGCAAACCACCCTTCTTTTTGCAGTATCATTGGAGCTTCCTGTCTGGTAATTTGCAGATTTTGCAGTGTGGTTGGAGATGCTCTCATGCTTGTCTTTTTCGCAATCATCATTGACAAAAGAACATGTAATGTAACCCCACCGAATTTGCATTACACAAAACTCAATTATGGAAGCAGAAACCAACTAATCCCCAGAAGATTGCCATTTTTGTTAAGAGTTCAGAACAATATCAATTATATACATCCATATAGAACTAATTTCCAWGTAGACTGTAGTATCTTAAATACCAGTAGGTCTGATTAGCCAGTGATAAATATCAACAGCAAGTTGTTGGACTTTCTGTCTAGTGTCACGTCCACCCCATTCATTCTGAACAGCCATCTGAAGTGCACTCCATCGAGCAAGAAGCAGATCAATACCTTCTCTAAGCTGATTAACAGCCTCMGCTGTGAGCTGAGCAGGCACCACCATTGCAAATTCCCCAACTAMACCCTGGTTCAGATTTTCATTGTTATAAGAAATCACATAACAATGAACCTTTTTCAGTAAAATCCCAGTTTATATTTTCATTACTCGATAACTAAACCTATCTACGAAGACATAAATTGAGAAATAATGGCATTAAATAACAAATATACTGGAATGAATAACAAGTACGAACTAAATTAATCAATTAGAACTAGAAATAAAAATGTTCCCCGATATATCTAAAGTCGTGACCATATAGATTCTGTTTCATAAAGAGTACCAACGTAATTTAGAACCCTAGAAACCAAACTGAAACCATGAACACAGGGAGAGCGAAAACATACCCTGCAAAACTGTGATGAGGAAGRGTTGGCGCGGCAGGAAAACTGGGGTTTTGCTGTATAGCGAATTAGCGATTAGCGAGGTTATATTTGTATTTTGTAGTAAGCAAGCCAAATAGTCTTGAAAATGGGCCGGCCCGCTTCAATACGAATTGGGCTATAGGCCCAGTTAATAAGCCCAATAGCCTATTCGCCGGTGACTGCCACCGGTCACCGGATGGACGGATAAAATCCATCTGGTCAAGCCAAATCGGTTTCTTCAAAATCGGGTCGAACCAAAAATCCTAGGACCGAGCCTAGGCCCGGTAACCGGTCCCAATTCAATCGGGCCAATCTCAAATCCAATCTCGTCCCAATTTTTAAAATTACTTTTTACACATAAATGTTATTAATGTTTTTATTATAATCTTTGAAATTTAACATTAAAATACACTTTAAATAATGTATTTACTTGAAAATTATATTGAAAAACTTACGGCTTTAAAGAAAAGAAAACTTGTATTAAATTAATAATAACTCGAAAACTTTGAAAAATCAGTCCTATACTTAACTGGTCTCGGGTTAAGCCTTGAAATTCTACAAAATTTGTAGCTCGTCTTGAGCACAACTTAGCCATCTCTACTCAATAGTCAGTTGTAACTCAACATGATATTTCATGTTTAATGTCAATATCACGATGTTCAATAAGGGTGTACAAGACCTGGTCACACAAAAAATACATTATATTTATTTTCAGTAAAATAATTACAATAAAAACTGAGAGATGAGACAAAATTGGTAAATTACCAAATTACGTATGTCAAATGAAAAAAAAAAATTGAAACCTTCTAAAATCTTTAACCTGTGATTCTTGTTTGTCCAATCGAGTCTCGTCCAGTCTCCTTCACGGATCATACATACCTTACAATTTAAATCACATACATTTAGACCCGTTAAAGTTATTTCATTAAAAATTAACACAACCCATAACGAATTGGAAACGCTTATCCATTAAATTATGTTTATTTTTTCTAAATCAAGAAACAAAATTCAGTTGGTGGGTTTTTTTATGACGGAATTCCTATTTTATCATTCGTAAATTGTTGAGAAATAGATAAATCTATTAATTGAAATCATTATCTTTGTGATATTTTGACGAGTCGAGCTTTTCAGGTCAAGTTTAAGATAAATTATCCAGTTCAAGTGGATTACGAACATTGCACATATGACTATAGTGAAAACATTTACACGTAAAGATCAATTGAATCTAAAGCTAATTACATGTTCATTAATTTCATGACGCCAAATTTTAACATAAGTTAATTCTTTTACAGACTTCATATAATTTGACCTAAAATATAAAGATAGTCTTTTTGAACGGACCAACAAGTTCTCCATAAAAGATGGAATTTGCTTACTAAAAGTAAAATAGACGTTTTTATGGTACCCGTGAATTAACGTAAAGTATTATTAACACAAACTGTTTCTCAAGTCAAAACTACTTAAACCAGGTGTAAACTACAAGAGTCCAGATGGTTGTCATTAAGCACAACCCTTCATAAAAACAACATCAATARCATACTTGAACCAACTATTCGAAACATGTATTAATAAAACAGCATGACTTAACGTCATCACAACTAATTGGCAAATAACACATAACCTCATTTCCATCTAAATAACAGGGCAGAAAAAAAGCTCATATACCCTTAAAACTTACTTATATAATTTTAGTCAAGATATCAAAGATAATTAGCTATTTATATAGTTTTAGYTGTATTTTGTATAAACAAACATGACCACAAAAGCTCAATCACACTTCCTGTACGTTTTTGGTTTATTAGCCCACTTACGATTGACACTAAATCTTTATTAGCACCCCCAAGACGTTTGCTAAGTCATGAGAGTTTGTGAAAACATGACTACGATCGTGCAATCAAATTTATCAAAACCYATAATAACGTTCTTAATGTTATTTAAAGATTTTGAGTTCAAATCATTTAATCAGATTACCCTGACTTATATATATATATATACGTATATATATGTATATATACGTATATATATATATGTATATATACTAGAAAGGTACTCGCGTAATGCAGCAAAGTACATTTTGATTTTAATATTTCATTTTATTATTTATCTCAGACGATGTTATAGTATGGTTTTATGTGATTTTGAAAAAAACGATTATGTTTTTATTTTTGAACAAAATATAAACTTGAAGATATTATAAAATTTTGACAAAAATATATCGATATTAGTATCAAATTAACTATTTAAAATTTTTATTTTTGTGTAATTTTTTTATTATAATTTAATTTAGGTTCAATATCGAAGTAATTTATATTTGATTTAATGATATAACTTTCTTATAAAGATAATAACTAATTATTTTGTTAGAACTCGATGATTATCCTAATTTTATTTTAGATTTTTTAGATTTTAAAATGAGATGTTTATCCTCTATTTGATTATATTTATCCGCAGTTAGTTACACGAATTCAAACATGGAGCTTTAATAAGTTGTACTTATGCATAATTTACTTGTAGTCTTGAATTTTAAGTAATATGCATCAATATACAATACTTCATGCATTAAAAATGATTTTTAAAAGTTTTTGTCAAATGCTTTATAATATGCATCAATATACAATACTTCATCATTCTCATTGCTCTTACCTGGTAAGATTCTTGACCTTCTCATTTTCATCCGATGAGGATATTTATGCGTTAGCACTTACCAAGTAAGCATTTAGTAAACGACCCCTAAGTGTTTATCGGCAAAAATCATCACCCCTTATTTAGCTTATCAGGTAACACTCTTGGGGTATGAAAATGAGTGGTTGGTAAACGTATTTTTCTCGACAAATGCTAACCAGATAAAAGTCAAATAAGATTTTCGGTACTTGTTATACCTATTGTTAGGTAAGATTTTCAGTA
>NC_037528.1:49322144-49327003 GCF_001531365.2 Cynara cardunculus var. scolymus
TGAGACCCGTAAAACCAATTTTCAATAATTGGATTAGATCTACAACTTGAACATTCATAATCACAAAATTACCACAAGATTTTTCAATAATCACAAAATTGTCACCGTACAACTTTAGACCATTAGCTTATAAAGTTGAWCAATGAACATAAATTGGTCTTACGGGTCTAACGAAAAACCTTTGGTCTCATGTGAATCCAACCCTATATATATATAAACATATATCTATACGATACAATTATTTCATGCAAGATTTGAGGTCGCCAATAATAAATAATTAATTCATATCTGTAAAGCATACATTCACGATATACAAATCCTTTGGACAAGATTCAAAAGTTGCTGCTAAAATCTACATATATCGATCTTTTACTCTACATACAGTTATGTCTATGTATAAAGCAAAATAGATACTGATAACGTTGTATTTATTTTTTAAGTTATATATTCCAACAAATATATTTATATATTTAATACTTAAAATCTCGTAATCATGGTAGTTACATCATTTTCTTCTAAATTTAATTGATACTAAAAACAATTTATCAAAACTTCTTGTTCCCCTCATATATTATTAGTCATGACAGTTTATTGGGTAAGGGGCCATTTACTTAAATGCTTACTTGATAAGTGCTTATCAATAAGAGTCAACATTATAATTTATTATGATGCGTAAGATTTTAGTATATCAAAACATATTGAATGCAACAATTTACTGGATAAAAACTTAACTGGGTAAGAGTCGTCATCCTCACTTAACGGGTAAGACTCTTCATCATTCTCATTGCTCTTACCTGGTAAGATTCTTGACCTTTTCATTTTCATCCGATGAGGATATTTATGCGTTAGCACTTACCAAATAAGTGTTTAGTAAACGACCCCTAAGTGTTTATCGGCAAAAATCATTACCCTTATTTACCTTATCAGGTAACACTCTTGGGTATGAAAATGAGTGGTTGGTAAACGTATTTTTCTCGRCAAATGCTAACCAGATAAAAGTCAAATAAGATTTTCGGTACTTGTTATACCTATTGTTAGGTAAGATTTTCAGTAYATTCACCCGAAAAGGCGACAACACCCGGTAAATACATACTCGATAAATAAAATAATTATAAGATTCAAGAATATGATTTATAAATAATTATTGTTTGAATATATAATTAACAAAATCACAGGGGTAATTAGGTAATTAGACATGTCTCTACTGTAAASTATAGTTCCAATGTTTTTACACATCAGAGGGAGAAAAGACAACATAACGCCATATCTGTTTTCGTTTCTATTTTCTAGAAAATCTTCGTCGCCCTTTTCTTGGTGTCCATTCTCGATCTGATTGCAAATCCACCAGATTAACCCTTCCGATCCCTCCACATAATTTCAGTTTTTGTGTTTACCGCTTCTTCTTCTTCTTCTTCTTCTTCGATCTAGAGGAAGATCGGGTTATCGTTCCCCTAATCAATTGGGGTTTTCTATTTGAATTATGTTCTTCTTGATCTGGGAGTTTCTTTGACAGTGGGTTTGTTTGATTGATTTGGGAAATCTGTAATACCCAGAGCGGAAATGGATCAATTCGATGCGTTTTTTCGAAGAGCAGATTTGGATCATGATGGAAGAATCAGTGGAGTTGAAGCTGTTGCTTTCTTTCAGGGTTCTAATTTACCCAAACCAGTGCTCGCTCAGGTTCTTAAAATTTGACCTCTCTATACTATAGATTGGATTTGTATATATGTTTAAATTCCACTGTTTGTAGACACTGACTCATCCATTTACTGTTCATACTCCATCTTACAGGATCAGTTTGACAGATTGTTAAATATTAAGGAGAATTCGTATCATTTTTYGAGTTATATCATTATGAGTCATATTGGTCTTCRCTCTTCACTGAAATTTTGATTACTTAGCATCTCCTACGAAGGGTATGTGAATGAATTGAGCTGCCTCTAAAGCAAGCCCACTAACATGAYCAATTGGAAACGAGAAGTCATAGCTGTAATACCTGTAAATTAGAGGTCAGGTATCATAGGAGAGGGTCGAAGGGATAAKAATTTAGGGATTAATAGGTTACTGGTAGGCCGAAATCGCACCTGAATTATTTTCCTTTACTATTGAACAAAGTTGATGCTCATTGTAACATTTCTGTYTAAAAATAAGTGTGAATTGTGAGGTTCGTGTGTCCTAGTTGCTGCAAGYAAATTTGGAAAAAGCCCTTATTTCTCAAAGGTAGCAAATGCTTATTGGATAGRATTGCTTCTTACCCTTATTTTTATGTAAAGTATCTAGTTTTTTAGAATGGTGCCGGAAAATTCTTATTGCAAGAAATCAGCCATGATAAACTCAGTGGCCACAATTGTTGTGTATGCTTGGAATCGAACTCTGAGCAAATGGGATATTCCACGACATCCCCATTCGCCTCAACCACTACGCCACAACCCTTATGGTTTAAAGTATCTAGTTTCCYTGCACCTAGGATGATGTATGGGTAAGGGGAACTGGAACAAATGCTTATTGGRTATATAATTGCTTCTTAGTTCKTACTCTTATTTTTATGTAAAGGATCTAGTTCTCTATGCCTAGGATGTAGTTTGGGTTAGGGGATGCGTGGATTCTGGAGCAAAAAGCACATGAATAATTAAGTTGATGGATTTTTCGTGTCTTTTGTCTAAGCTGCAAAACATGGTGGAGATAAAAAATTATCTGCTTTACAAAGGGAAGAATGAAAGCCATTTGTGCTATCTCCTGCATCATGTAACATATCTAMGGTTGGGCTATCAAACACGGATCCTAAGTGAATTGCCTCTTTTACTCCTTAAGTTTTGTACTACCAATAACTGTCCACCGTKGTGGCATGGTTTTAGTTGACGTTGATGTTATTTGGGTCAAATTATAACTTAGGTTGTGCAGCCTTACATACAATATTCGAGCTGTGGCCTCAAAATGTAATGAGTTGGACTTTTGCTACTCCCAGGGATGAGGATTTTGGGTTTAGGTTCAAAGTTGACAAGGATGTTAGAAATTTGAATGGGAGGATTTCTAGCCCCATTCCAGATTTTTGTGATTGTTAGAATCCCTTAATAGGGGGCTACTAATAACTTCTCATGGAGAGTTTAGCTTATCTGAATGTTATTTGGGCCAACTTGTTCCTTTAGCCCTGAGGATTACACTCATTTGGCTACGTGTACAACATCTACTGTTTGACTTACTGAATTTCTGTTTGAAGCTTGAAGTGTGATCATTTTTTTTCTGGTCTTCTGATGTTATGATTATCATTTGTTAATAGCAATTTCAGAAAAGAGAGTTTAATCCTTAACACAGGGGTCAAGATATCCAATTATCTATGTTGTAAATTATGATGAAATGATGAATGCGTGTGTGTCATATGGAAACTGCAACTCTTCACTTTACACAATTAAACAGATTTTAACAAATGTTTGTCTATTAGATAGATGTCTAAAATATTCTTAGTAATGATAACGTAGGCGAGTCYTTTGAACCATGACCATGTCAATCGGTTGTAACAATGACAGTCAACAACTAGGTACCTTTATCTTGAAATTTTTCTTAAACATAAACGAAATGTTGTGATATTTATGAATTAGCTCAAAATGGAAATTGATACAACTTTCATGGGATGGAGCGAGTATATGCTCTTCGATTGAGAAGTTATAAACTACATAGTGTCAGAATCAAAAGTTTGTGGTTGTGGAAAGTGGTGATTTGACAGTAGATGAAGTCAAAATTCGACATGCTTTGACAAAGAAAGGAGATCGGTTGAAGTGTTGGACCTTGACGTTTAGTTTTCAGATGTTAGATTAAAAGGTTCTGCAAACTGTTCTCCTATTGTGTATTGTTATCACTTTAGACAAGAATGTAGTGTTATAACAAACTCAAAAACTTGAAAACAAAAAATAAGCACAAAATTCATTATTCACGACTTTATAAACCTGTGAGACTTAAAACCCTATAACTACAGAGAATAAAAGGTGTGGCATGTATCACCAGTGCTAAGAGCATTGAATCCAGAGAATTATTGAGCAACGAAATAGACTTCCCAGGCAGAAAAGTGCATTTAAAATCGAAGAAGAAGTAATTGCTCTGATCTATGGTTCATGCTTCATACACATAAGAAAAGATCAGTTATCAAATAGATAAATGCATGTCTTTCGCCTATTTAACAGTGTACTATCTTCACCAAAATAATTCTTGCAAACTATCTCCAATCAGAGCGTCCAACAATATACATAAGAATTCAGCATGAGTCATACACAATCTTACACCATAATGATTTTTAGCCAAATTTCAAATTTATTATTTGTCAAATTGGTTGATCATCATTGTTGTCTCAAAAATTAAAGAATATCCTATAAGACCATCTCCCGACCCTAGCACCAAAAAACACCAAATTGGTGGGGCCATTAACACCAAAAATCGCTTCAACTCCAACCACACAGCATATATGCCTTCTAAACAGGAACACAACATATATGCTGTTTCTCTCCCATCTCCGGCAAACCACCCTTCTTTTTGCAGTATCGTTGGAGCTTCCTGTCTGGTAAATTTGCAGATTTTGCAGTGTGGTTGGAGATGCTCTCATGCTTGTCTTTTTCGTAATCATCATTAACAAAAGAACATGTAACCCCATTGAATTTGCATTACACAAAACTCAATTATGGAAGCAGAAACCAACTAATCCCCAGAAGATTGCCATTTTTGTTAGGAGTTCAGAACAATATCAATTATATACATCCATATAGAACTAATTTCCAAGTAGACTGTAGTATCTTAAATACCAGTAGGTCTGATTAGCCAGTGATAAATATCAACAGCAAGTTGTTGGACTTTCTGTCTAGTGTCACGTCCAC
>NC_037528.1:49336268-49357194 GCF_001531365.2 Cynara cardunculus var. scolymus
TCGGTTGAAGTGTTGGACCTTGACGTTTAGTTTTCAGATGTTAGATTAAAAGGTTCTGCAAACTGTTCTCCTATTGTGTATTGTTATCACTTTAGTTTGGTTTCATGTACACTTGTTTTATTTTGGTTATTATTGTACCCGAATAATTTTTATTGAAGACCTCAATAAAAGCTTTATTGTTGCCTGGACTTTTTTTATCTGAATAGGAGTAGATAAAAAATAATTTTCATCATGCTTACCCAAAAAGAATAAAATAGTCATCATTACATGGTGCTTTACATGCAACAAAAGACATATAGCGTGCACCCATCCGCTGGTTGATTGCTAATGGACCAACAACTTTAGATGTAATTTACTTGCTCTTGGTACTTGTTGAAGAAAAAATTGTTTTAATTAAATTGTTGAATTTGGTCCCTGCATGAAAAAGAGGATGCATAATGGTGAAGCAGTGCCATTGATCATTATTTTTCAACATTCCAGTAGGAAAGCAATTGAAGAATCAGAGGATTTTCTATCTTCTATAAAACTGTTGCAGGAGTTCTATGTTTTTCTTAAAATTGACAAATGATTTTGAATACCAATCTAAAGAGTTTTTTGGAAAGGGTGTCCGGGCCAAAGCCCGACTAATCCCCGGCAAATTTGGAGGCTAAACATGGCCCCACTTAAATGTCGCCAACACTCCCCTCCCAGGGCTCGAACTTGGGTTCATGACTATGCCATGCCCAAGCCTTACCACTAGGCTGGAAGGTCTTTGACAATCTAAAGAGTTTTGCCGGCTTCATTTCATTGTAACTACTGCAAGGAGAGGGCTCTCCACCCATGAACAGTCAGCGATACCCATAAAGCTGTATAGGGTCTCATTTAGAGAAGACAGCCTTTTGTTTTTTAGGATCCCTAGACTTATAAGGTAAGGTACTCTGATGGTATTGGGCTTATATGTTATCTGAAGGATTATAGTTGTAGGGATTTGGGAAAAGCTAGGTGCTATCTCACTTTAAAGGTTTAACCATTTTAGGCAAGCTTCTAGCTGGATATATAGATGCTATGCACAAAATTCACTTATTTATATTTGATTGTGGAAGATTGCTTATCTTTATATTTTATAGTGATGAGCATGCAATAAATGTATTTACGGTTTATGAAGAGAGGAAAGTAATTTCATGTAACTAAATTCTAACACCAAGCACAAAGGGTTGAGTTGGACTGAATCAAGGTTATATGCTATGTATTTTAGTGTCAAATGACTGGGAGTTGCAGCTTTTATATTTGCGTTTATTGTTTCTGCCTTATCAGAATGCCGTAATAATATACCTTGATAAAGATGGCCAGTTTGACCCTGCATCTGCGCTGAGTTCTTACAGAAATATTTTACCTAATTACAGATATGGCAGCATGCTGATCATAACCGCACTGGCTTCCTTGGCCGTCAAGAATTCTATAATGCTCTTAAGCTTGTCACTGTGGCACAGAGTAAAAGAGAACTAACACCTGATATAGTAAAGGCGGCATTATATGGACCTGCTTCAGCTAAAATCCCTGCTCCACAGATAAATCTTGCAGCTCTTCCTGCCGCTCAACCAAATTCAATGGCTCCACGTCCTCCTACACAGCAGCCTGGAGTTGGTACTTCAATGCCTCCTCAAAATTTCGGGATAAGAGCGCAAGGGCCTCCAAATTCAATGGCTCCTTCTTTAGTGGCCCCACCTTCTGTGCAGTATTATGCATCTCAAGGAAATCAACCAATGAGGCCACCTCCTAGTGGTTCTCTTCCACCACAAGGTGTTGGGGGTCCAAATTTCCCATCAGGAGGTGGTCTTGCGGGTCCAGGACTCTCAAGCTCAAATGTCTCAGGTGATTGGCTTGGCGGCAGAGGTGCTGGGACTCCTGCAGCAACAGTGCAGGTCCCTAATAGCACAGTCACCTCTATAGCACCAAGGCCTCAAGATCCACATTCAGTCTCGTCTTTCATGACTCCTAGAGCACCAGTCAGAGGAAATGCAATTGTTTCTGACCCTATGTTTGGAGGTGATGTGTTTTCTGCTTCCCCATCTTTATCCAGACCACCATCATCCCCAATGCCTACGCATACTGCAAGCAGTGTACCTGCTTCTTCTGCCATTGTTCCTCCAACTTCTGAGCCCCAGATTCCAGCCAAGATTGACCCACTTGGTGCTTTGAATGCTTTTACAAGGCAGCCCACAGGGGCTCCGGTACAGCCAGCGGCACCCTCAGTTCCACGACCAAATCAACAGGGCCCAACTCAAAATACTACTTCATTTGGATCAGCTGGACTTTCAGTTGAGGCGAAAACTCAAGCTCCCAATCCATCTCAACCTCAGTGGCCAAAAATGACCCGGGCTGGCGTTAACAAGTATATGAAAGTTTTCATGGAAGTTGACTCCGATAGAGATGGGAAGATCACTGGTGAACAGGCGCGCAGTTTATTTTTAAGTTGGAGACTACCAAGAGGTAATAAAAATCTTACCCTAATTGTTCACTGAGCACATTCCGGAAACAAGTGTTCTTGTTATTTGTTGACTTCTCTCCTCTATTATCTTCATCTCTTAAATTTCTGTCCCACCACATGTGAGAGGGAAAAGTGGTTCTAAGAACATATTATCTGGAAAATAAAGCTCATTCCTTAGATAAGGCAAGTAACTAGACCAATAATTACTTGCCATTAAAATGAAAATCCCCAAGGATTGTCGCTTTTTTTGATCATGTCAAATATCCGATATTAACCCCTTTATCCTGAAAGAAGTGTCCTCTTTTGACTTTTGAAGTCAAACGGATCACTCTCTTCTTCAGAATTGATACTGTATATTTTGACCTTTAAGAAAAACTTTGTTAACTTTCATTATAAGACACAAGTACGGCTAACAAAAAGAAGCTTGTGCTGAAAATGTATGGTAGTTCGTATTGATTATAAATTTATCAAGTATTAGATTTTGCTGTTGAAGTCAAGAGAGGACACTCATTTTAGGACAGAGGTAGTACAAGTTGCAGCCCTGTTGAAATGTCGACAATAGTTTAAGTAGAGGTTGATTCCTTATGGTGAACTAAAATTTCCATAGTAACTTAAATAGAAATTGATTTCCTGGGGAACTTATGTGATTGTTTGGTGTATTGTTTTGTCTCCAGGGGTAAGACAAGATACCTCATGTTAACCACTTATTATCTCGGGTGTCCTTTCTTAATTGCGATTAGTAAAAGGAGTCACATGGTTATCTCGAAGAATGATCAACTCTTTGAGCTATCACATTTGACTTTTCATTCCAAGCAAACCATCATTCTCACGAAAATGCTACATAACATATGAGCTTTGAACGGATTGTGGCATCTTTTGTCCAAATCCAGCAAATTGTAGCGCTTCCTTTTCATATTTTTTCAAAGAACAATTCTTTGTTTAAAAGGACAATTCGTATATCAGGTTGGAAAATTCACTCTTTTTTTTAATTGATTCCAGTCCTTTACGTTTCACATGTGTGTTTGGGACAGAAGTCATTGAGCTTAATGGTTGCCGAAGAGAAATTCAATCAACAAGCCATATGTGCTTTCCTTTTGATTCATTTTTATGTTGCATGCTAGTACTAGAATTTGTGTGGTACTTAATGCTATCACAGAGGCATTGCCACCTCTATAATCACGGTTTTTGAGCAAATACATTGTGTTTGTCAACCTTCCTAGAAACCACCACTTAACTGCAGGAGTGACAACCATTTAGACGCCTAGGAATGCAAATAATTCTGTTTGGGCCTTTAAAGTCTGATTCAGCTCTTTTTGTGAGATGTTTGCTTTGTGCTGTAACTTCTTTCCAATAATAAATTGTATTTAACACTACAACACGAATGATGTTCTTTTTATCCTTTCACAGAAATTTTGAAACAGGTATGGGACTTGTCTGATCAAGATAATGACAGCATGCTTTCCTTGAGGGAGTTTTGCATTGCTCTCTATCTGATGGAGAGGTACAGAGAAGGGCATAATCTTCCACCGACACTTCCTAGTAACATCTTGCTGGATGAAACTCTATTGTCCCTCACCGGTCCACCCAACCCTTCTTATAGATCTGCTGGCTGGGTTGCTACTCCTGGTATTGCTTTACATTCCATTTATACATCATAATACTACATTTTCTGGTGGTCTAAGAAGGGAGCGGGGTAGGTGGTTAAATGAACTTCTAGCTCTTTATCACCCAAGCAGGAATTAGGTGGAAACATTGATGCTTCCATTAATGTATGAACTGTAATTATTTGGAAACAATGTGAACTTGAAATCAGAGATCTGATACTAATAAGGCCAGAGAGGGGGGGGGGAGGAGAGGGCGTTGGAGAGCAGTTGAGATTGGATATGGCGGCTTTAGACCTATCCGAAGGCATGACCTCAGATAAGAGTTTACATGACTAACGTAGAGACTCTGTGTTTGAGGGTTACTGTGGCTGGGGTAGAAAACAGACAACTACCTACCAGAGTTTAGGCCTGGTAACAATGACCTTTTTTGTTGACGCGGGGGGGGGGGGGGGGAGTCTGGAGTAGCTTTTGTGCGAGTTTATCCAAGTTGGGGTCTTTCGGTTTTTTCGTGTTCGGTCGATTAGATGTACCGTACTACTTCCTATGCGCTTACCATGTTGTTTACTGTATGTACCGTGTACGTGCACTTCATTATCTCTTCCAAACTTCATTTCTTGTTTTGTTTGGCTTTCTTTCTCGGGTAGCTTAAGATTCCAAAATTTTTGCAAAACATTTTTCTCAAAAAGGCGTTTTTTCAAGCCAGGGGTCTTTTCACTGAAACAACCTTTCTACCCTTTGGGTAGAGGAAAGATCTGCATACATTTGGCCCTCCCCAGACCCTACAGTGTGTTGGATTAATTGGGTTCGTTTGGTTTATTATTTCAATACAATTACCAAAATGACTAGTTTCATTGTTCCATTGATACAATTACTCAAGGAGGAACCCGTAAGATTCCTTCAAAGTTGTGAAAATTTGATGAAGACAAGTTGATTAATGCCTGCTTAAATCTTTTGCAAAGCTTAATTCAATCAGTAGATGCTAATTGAAGCACCAAGGGGAGTTTAACTCCTAGCCTGCGGATTAAGCTGCCTTAACTGATTGGAGTGGTGGGAGACGCTTAACAACTGGGCGACCTTAAGTGGAGTTTATTTATAACATTGGATATATCCATATCTTTTTCCGAATGTTATTTGACGTATCATCTTCAGGTTCTCTCCCACAGCAAGTGATGCCTGGTGCTCAACCAATGCAACATGCTGGTTTAAGGCCTCCCATGCAGGGAGCTTATCCTAGGGCTGATGGACAAATGCAGTATAATCAGAAGGGACCTGTGCCCTCCATGGATAGTTCTCATGCACATCAGCTTAGCAATGGTGATCAAAATGCATCTCACTCAAATTTTCGAGAGACAACTGAACCAGAGAAAGCGGTAAATATTTCTTCTTTCTTGATACATTTGGAACTTACCCTTTTTATTTGCTGTCAGTTTAAAATTTTGAATTTTTTATTTATTAGCTTAATTTATTCTTCTGCGGAGGGGTGGGTGTTGGTGAGGGGTCAGGAAGGCGATTGACTACTGCAGGCATTTTTTTCTGCCTCTTTTCGTCCTCAATTCTATTACCAGGCTTTGAGAAATTGTTACCCATGTTTATAGGCAACTCTTATTTTGATGTTATTCTAACAATCAGTTTAAAATTTTATCTGGTACTAGAAGTTAAATTTAGAAAGTTCTGCCCTTGGAGTATGCAGTTGATGCACTTTTAAGGGTCTTTGTGCTGTGATTATCGTTCGAATTTTAGTTGAACCATTCCCTTAGAGCTCTTATGCTTCTCACGTCTTATATGCCTTGGAATGTTCACTGTGGCTGGTTTCCATTGGTGTTGAAAGGTTGAAGATAAAAAGGTGATTCTGGATTCTAGAGAAAAGATGGCGTTCTACAGGAACAAAATGCAAGATCTTGTGAGTAGCCTTCTTCTCAATTTTTTGTCATTGTGCTTCCATATATATAATATGCTGTAAACTCCCTTAAAATTCATTGCATACAGTGATCTTGATATACATACACTATCTCCTCTCTCTCTCTCTGTCTGTTTTGCACACACGTATTTGTATTTACATAGATGGGAATGTGAGATGTGCGAGCTTCCTCAGTTACATTCATAAATACGGCATCATTTATGTTCTCGCATCCTATTTTTTACCAGGTTCTATACAAAAGCAGATGTGATAACCGCCTTAATGAGATTACGGAACGGGCTTTAGCTGATAAACGTGAGGTATTTTTTAGATTAGGCCGTGTCTTATTTCCATCTTTCAGCTTTCTTTTTTATTGTTCCTAGAAAGTTGCACCATTTTATTTCAGGCAGAGTTGCTTGCCAAGAAATATGAAGAGAAGTACAAACAGGTGGCAGAAGTGGCCTCTAAATTAACTATTGAGGAGGCATCATTCCGTGATATTCAGGTAGAATCTCCCTTCATGTTTTCTGACACAAGAAAATATTCCCGGACCTGTGAATTTACTGAAAGATCTTTATATAGTTGATACGACTACCCTCACTTAATAATAGAATGCTTTCGGTTTTTTCTACTTTGAATTTTTGGTGCTGATATACCGACCATTTTAGCATTTCTTAACACGAAATAAATGGGGCCCGGACTCACAGTCACATTACAGTACTCGTCACACCATATAGGACGTAATGAAGTTGAAAATGTTAAACTCGCCAACACATGGCATTCTGTTTTCACTTTATACTGTGATTTTAACTTGCAGTTTAGTTTAGTTTCACTTTTTTCTGATCGATGTAAAAGTACTTTATTAATTGAATTGAAATTCCTGTTGACATTCTTAGGAGAGAAAGATGGAGTTGAATCAGGCACTAGTGAAAATGGAACAGGGTGGCAGCGCTGATGGTATCCTTCAAGTAAGTTTAACTACTTTCATATGTTAACCCTCTGGCCCTTGAAAGGAGTTAATTTTAAACATATTCTTGGTCCATACATAGGTTCGTGCTGATCGTATACAATCAGATCTTGAGGAACTACTGAAGGCTTTAGCGGAACGTTGCAAGAAGCATGGAATTAATGTCAAATCAACTGCAGTTATTGAGCTTCCACAAGGTATCATCTTTCATTCCATGCCATCGTATGCATTGCTTAATCTTCCCGGTGACAATTATATCAAACCAATAAACCCAATATATCCCACTTGAAAGCAAGGTTGGGCGAGATGTATGCATATATGTTCTCTACCCCAAATGGTAGAGCCACCAGCAATTGTTCCCTAAAAAGTTGTCCTATCAGGATACCTCACTAGCAATAATCTCACAGTAGCATATTATGATAGTCCCTCCATCCCTGTATAAGGGGCTGTTTGGTCCATTTAAGTCCTGTATAGATAAAGCTGTCTGTGTGGATTATTCTGTTTGTATAGATAGGGAAGGTTTTTGTTTGGGAAGGTTTTTCATAGAAGGAAGGAGCTTCTTTTATTGGGAGGGGCAAGTTTGGGAAAAACTTGGCTTTCTGCATAAAACTCTCCCCTATTAACTTACTGAATAAGTCACTTTCTATATCATTAAGCCACTACCAAACAGCCATGTATAGCTGACCAAATAAACTGCGAGTTCCATTAAGCTCATTAAGCTGCTCACAAACAGGCCCTAAGTGTTCAATTTTCTAATGAAGTTTGTTCCAAAATAAGTGTCCACTTTCAAAAATAGATGGTTATAATTTACTAAATTTCCAATTCTACCCTTAAATTATGACGCATAAATAAGAGATGATGAGATGGGGAGACAATTTTCATCAAATGTAGTAAGGGTACAATTTTCAGCAAAAAGTGTAGTAATTATCAAGGGTAAAATTGACATTCATTTATATAGAAAGTCTAAAACTCTGCATTATAATTGTGAACATTTAATTTGGGGAGGAGGGAATGATAATACAATTTTGCCTTCTTGTTTGGCCACTTTTGTTTCTGAAGGCTGGCAACCTGGAGTTCCGGAGATATCTGCAGTGTGGGATGAGGAGTGGGATAAATTCGAAGATGAAGGTTTGGCATTCTTTCTGTTGGAGTTATTGTATATTTTCTGACCTTATTCTCTTCACTATAATTGCATTTTGCATTAAAAATAATTTGTAATGACAGGATTCTCATTTGATGTTGCGGTCCCTGCAAATGCCAAATCTACAACTCCTCAGACAGAAAATATGTCTCCTGTTGATAACTTTTCAGATTCATATTCAACTGCTGATGGGAAGTCAGAGAAGCTATTCGAGACTGAATCAGCATATGCACACAGCGAAGATGAATCAGCCAAAAGTCCGGCAAGCAGTCCCACGAGAAACAAAATATTTGAAAGTCCAACCAAGGAGGATTCTTATAGCCATTTTGGGAAGAGCTTTGATGCGGACACAGAAACTCAAAGGTAGCAAGTTGATTCGAAATTTATCGTTTAAATTAAAGAAGGTTCAATTGAGAACCTTAAATATTTTGAGAACGAGGGAACGAACTATTTCTTGAATTGTTCATGATGAATAACCCTAAAATTCTCATGAATATCATGCATTTTCATTATTCATGATGAATAATCCTGAAATATTACTAATCTTATTCATCATGAATAATCCATAAATAGTTGGTTAGCGGGTTCTCAAAATATTTCTCATTTGAACCCAACCCGTCTAAATTATTGCTTGCTTCATGGATTGTAGCTTGTGCAATAAGCATGTAACCATTACCTTGTTTGCTGAAAAGAACTAAACTTGCACAGATTATACCTCTTGTTCTCATTTTCCATTTCCTTTTGTATGAAAAACTGAGTGACATCTTTGTTTAGGAGCTTTGATGACCAAGGATGGGGTACTTTTGACAATAATGATGATGTAGATTCAGTTTGGGGAAATAACGATGCCACTAAGGTGAGATCCTTTTTTATATTTTCTCATTGCATTTAATGAATGGATGGTCGAATTTGGAGTAGAGGTCAGGTCTGAATACATCCCCAGGCCCCCGGGCCGTAACTCTGGGTGGGATATATCGGGTTAGGGGCTGTTTACCAGATTTTCTATAGAAGTTCTGTATGGATAAATTTGTCTGTGTGGATAAATTGGTGGTGTAATTTACTTTTTTATCTAAATCAACAGCCTGAATGACAGAAATGGCCGATTTACCCCTCAATATGAATTATGTGTTGTTAACTCTCGTAGGCTCGACTAATGTGGAGTCAACTCTAATAGATGCTAGTTTTTTTCTAGGATTGTAAGTGGTCAATCTGGTTCATTTTGGGACTTGTTACCGCTAATTGGTTCCAAGTTTTCCGAACTGGAACCAAACTGAATGAGTCAAGTTTTGGTTCTATTCGGTTTGGTTTATGATGTAAAGGCAAAGTTGGGGGTTCAGCTGCCCCCCATGATTTTCAAAAAACTTTCATCATAAATTTTATCTTTTATATATATAAGAGTTTAACCTCCATAGATTATAAATTTTATTTTTTTACATTATATGTTATAAATTTTATTTTTATATAAAAGCATTGTATTTATACATAAAATGCCTTGTTTTCTCATTTATTATATCTTATAGTGTTATGTTGATTAAATCCCGCCCCACATCACCAAAATTCCTGTATCGCCACTGCTCTCAAGCCCCTAAAGACGACCTTTTCATGGGATTTACGGGCCATTTGGTTTGGTTTTAGCGTAGTTCTGTCTGATCTTTTGGTTTGGTCTTTGGAGTTATACCCCTAATTTCCATCACTGCTTTATTTTTCACAGGATGCTGATCCTGAGAAACACGGAGAGAATTATTTCTTCGACTCCAGTAGCTTCACCGCAAGTCCAAGGAGAACGGATTCCCCTCAGGGCAGTAATTTCTTTCAGAAGAAGAGTCCATTTGGGTTCGATGATTCAGTCCCTGGCTCACCGGCTTCTAGAGCTGGCACCTCACCACGGTACAGTGTCGGAGGAGCGGAGAATTCTTTCTTCGATAGTTTCTCGAGGTACGACTCTTTCAGCGCTAATGAACGTGGTTCTACTTCTCCCCGGCGAGAAACCTTCACGAGATTCGATTCTATGAGCAGCACCACACAGGACAATAACTTCTCTAGGTTCGACTCAATGAGCAGCACAACACAAGACCGTAATTTTGCTAGGTTTGATTCCATGAGTAGCAGTACGGGGTTTGACCATGGCCAAGCGTACTCGTTTGACGACTCGGATCCTTTCGGGTCGAGTGGACCATTTAAGGTGTCGTCGGAGGGTCAAAGTGGGAAAAACGAATCCGACAAATGGGCATTCTAGTTTTTTGTATTGATGGGTCATGTATTTTTTTGTACTGGCTTGATAGTTTGTGTTTGTATCATTTGCTTCATCTTTAAATGCATTTCATGAAAAGTTCACAATGTTTCTTTTGATATAATTTTGACCAGAATCACCTATTTGTTTGTTGATTCTCATTATTATAAAATATTTGCCTTTTGATTTTCAGATGATTTTTATGCTTGCAATATTCATGGGTATTTTAGACATTTATCAGGCTTGACTTTTATTGAGGAGTTTTAAAGTTTAAAAGAAATGCCTATAATGCAAATGAAGTCTTAAGAAATACATAATTATTGCACCTTTTAATTACTAATGACACTTTTATCTTTCTCATAATTAAGGGTAGAATCGGAAAGTGGACACTTATTTTGGAATGGAGAGAGTACTAAATAAAATAATTATACCAGGTATAGTAATGTGTTAGTGTAAGGAGTTGTTTGGTTAGTTTTTCATTAAGCCTTATATGGATGAAGCTGTTTGTGTGGATTAATATGTCTATATAAATTGGAAATGTTTTTGTTTGAAAGAGTTTTTTACAGATGGAAGAATCCCTATTTTTTAATTGGGCAAAGACAAAGTTTGGAACAAGCTTGAATTTCCGCATAAAGCTCCCCCACCTAAAAGTTTATTGAATAAGTCATTTCTATATCATTAAGCCATTACCAAACATGTATTTATAGTTGACCGAATAAGTTGAGTCTCATTAAGCTGCTAACAAACAAACCACATAATATACACAATCTTGTATGACTTAGGGGGTGTTTGGGATTGCTTATTTAAAACAACTTATGTTTTTTTGTAAAGTGCTTATTAACTTATGTGGTATCAAACTGGAGTTTTGTAAAAAGTGTTGGATTAGCTTACAGCGGTACCAAACTGCAATAAGCTGATAAGTTGTTTTTTAGTGTTTGGCAAATTTTGCTTATATCTGTAAAATGACCAAAAAATACAGAGAGAAGATTGATGTTGTTATATGGAGAAGGGAGAAGATTGAGATCGATGTTATCTGGAGGAAAAAAGATAGGTATAAAGGGTAATAGGGTTAAAATGGTAAACTGGTAATAAGCAGTTTTTCATAAGTCAKGAYGRATTAACTTATMAAAAACTGCTTATTACCGGKTTGGCACCGGTATAAGCAGTTTTCTTTTTTCTTATCCAAACACTAGGTATTAGCTTATCACCGGTGCCAGACTGAAATAAGTCAATAAGCAGATAAAATAAGCAATCCCAAACATCCCCTTACTAAACTAGTTACACGTTCTTTTACACCCATTAAGTCATTTTGAAACACTCTCAAATTATCAAAATAAAATTAACCTAACCAAACCAAACCAAACTGTCAAATTGACTGCAGTTTAATACAACTGTGGCTTTCCAATATTTATATTTAACCATAAATTTTGCATGAACTAGTTGTTACATTTTCAAATATTTATATTTAACCACATTTATTTTAAATTTGCATGAAAATATTAAAAAGAATTCAGCAATGCATGCACCCTTTTAAAAAGGTATGACGTCATTCTCTGGAACGTTCTTACTGATCTCAAAAAGATTATAGAAATAAGTGGTCCCTGAAATCAAGCCCCACTCAGAACGACAAGAGTTGTGCGTAGTGGTTGAGGCCCAAGGGATGTGGTAGAATATCCCATCCGTAGTGGGTTCGATTCCAAGCATCCACAACAGTTATAGTCACTAAGTTTATTGTGATTGATGTCTTGCGGCTCTTGCCATCGCCATTTGCCCGGATTAGTTTCGACATAGCCCAGGACACCCTTAAAAAAAAGCTAAAAGCCATCTCTAAACCGATGACATAAACAATCAAAATCCTTTTGTTCATAGATACTATTACACAACTTATAAGATTCTTAGTTTGGTATTGATCAAAATCTGGAATCTGAACCGGAGATTTTGTTCTTTGGCCATGAATGTGTGCTTGGATTTAACTGTCTGATTACCCGTTGCTGCTCTTCATTTCCTTCTTTAATGCATCATGAGCTTTAAGAATCGATGAACGTACGTTTGCAATTTCCACAAGTGTTTCCAAGGCTGCAAACCAAACGACACAACAATTACGCTCATGGAAACATTGGATAAATGAAAGAACAAGATTTTATTGGTTTGGATGAGTTCTTCGTTTCTTTATTTTTTGAGGGTTCTCTCCCGAACTCATCCCTACATAAGGTCAGACTCTGGGGAAAACCGTAAAAAATGAAAAACTGAGGAACACCCTGGTAACCGTTCATCTGGATGCTATGCACATGTGCATACAAGTAATTTGTAAGCAATTTGTCCAGTATGCACATGTGCATACATGCATAAAACAAAAAAAAAACAGCTTAGATTACTAGTATGCACATGTCCGTACTGTCTAGATGAATGATTACCAGAGTGTTCCTCAGTTTTTCATTTTTTTTAGGTGTTCCTGTGGACCTCCCTCTCTCTCTCTCTCTCTCTCTCTCTCTCTCTATATATATATATATATATATATATATTCCTGTGGACCTCCCTCTATATACATATATATATATACATATATATATATACATATATATATATATATGTATATATATAAAGAGAGAGAGAGGCGGGTTCAGGGAAAACCACAAAACAAATGAAAAACCTTGGAACACTGCAAAAAAAATGAAAAACAAGGGAACACTGCAAAAACATGAAAATTTGAGAAACACCCGGGTAACCATTCATCTCGATAGTGAACGGTATGCACATGTGCATACACGTAAGCAATTTGTCCGATATGCATATGTGCATAAAAAACAATAAACAACTTCAATTACTTGTATGCACATGCGTGTACAATCTAGATGAATGGTTACCAGAGTGTTCTTCAGTTTTTCATTTTTTTGGGGTTAATTCTAGTCAAATAGCTTTGGGAAATTTCACCTGTTTCAAATGAAAGTTGAGAAGCCCGAAGCTTAGGAGAAACCAAAGTTCCAAACACTGATAGTACTTTCACTCGTTCTTTTTGAAGCTACATACACAAAAAACGTAAGATACTTGAAGGAAATATAATTAAGAAAGAACACTGTTTCTCTAAATAAAATAGCAACAATCTCCTTCCAATGCGGAATGAATATAGTAACCAATGATTCACTTCTCAAATCATTGTACTTGACTTTTTGATGCAAAAAAGAAGCCTGGACTTTTCAATGAATGAGCGATTATGAACAAAAAGTGTGACTACTTATGCATTTACACTACCATAATTCATGAAAATAGTTAATATCTCCACATGTATTGTTTCTTTTGTATGTTCACAAGATGAAAAAGTAGATTGCAGCACTTTCTTTTTGGTAACCTATGATTTTGGTACATAAAGATTCTCTAATGATAATACACGGCCGACAGTGAGGTAGCCAGGTGAAAGAACTGTGGAAGGTTTTAGAGTTTTAATTTGACATAAGTAATGTAGTAATTTACCAATCTTGTCCCATCTCCCTGATTTTTGTTCACCCTATTTTTAGTGAGATAAAAAATGCATTTTGTCCCACTCAGTCGATGTCTAGTCCTTGTCTAATGTCGCACCAAATGTGGGACAAGTTTTTTTTGTCCTTTCCCTTCTGTACTGCGTATCAAAAGCACCCTAAGAGGGCTATTGCTTCAGTGCAGTTTTGTAGATGGCACTCGTTGTTTAAGAGAAATATTTTAACCAAATGTCTTTAATACTTTCAACATTAGCAAAGTAGGAGACTCTTGGCACGCTAGAACAAAATCATCAACCTTTGGTAATAGTAACAGTGTGCAAGTAAATTTACCAAAAAGAAATGTTGCAACTATCATAGGAGATCACGAAAAGGGAAGTGTTGCTTTGAATGCAATGACCAGAGCATGTCTATCGTCATTACGTGAAGTTGAAACAGAACTCAGGATCACATTTATTCACTTACAGTGCTCTCTGTTTTACACAGTGGTGCATTAGTTTTAGATCCGTTGCTTTCTGGTGATGGGGTGTTAGTTTCAGATCTGTTGCTGCTTTCCGGTGAACTCTCTTGATTTTCTTAGCAAAATCGAAAAACCAAGAAATAAACTACAATAAGTAGTCTGAGCATATGAACAATAATAATGCTGAAGCCAGGAATTATAACAGACCTACAATCTATGCTTTGGAATCCTTCAGAAAGACTCCAATCATTATGGAAAAAGAAGATGCATGTAGAGTCTTCCAAATCAGAATAGTTAAGTTTGGACTTCAAAATTGTAGTGGATTCACAAGTTTTTAAAAAGAATCATTGTCATCATATTTTGTACAAGTGATACAGATAAAAAGAGCTACAAACGAGTAACAAAAATAAAATCAACTTTGTATCTGGTAAGAAAAAGATTTGGGTTTGGTTTGTAGCAGTAAAAAAATCTCTTTTTTACTGAATAAAGAAAGAGATTTTTTGCTTGTAAATTAAAGGAATGCATTAAAGGAGTGGTTTAAAATGTAGTCGGTTGATCTCCAAAAACTACACCAGTTTTCAGAAACAAAGGAAGCATCGCACTAGTGGAGTTAACTTGGAAAAACCATCGGTTTTGATATGGAACATATGACTATGCGTTGTTTCACTATATTAAACCGCTTCCACAAAGCAATATTATATCATAAAAACTGTTTACCAGAATCCCGAGGTGAAGCATGAGGCCCGAGCTTTGGACTGCTAGAATTTTCTTTTAAATGCTCATCTTCATTGTTTTCCTTCTCCAGTGGGGAGTCTTTATCGTCAGAAGATGCCCATTTGCATAAACTGAACAGCGGTGACTTCTTTACAGAGCCAGCTAAAGCAGAGAGCAAATTAGTAAACATGTCATGCTTGAAAGCTCAAGTACTCAATTCGGCCCAAACAACACACAATTCAGAAAAAAAAACTAGAAACAATAACAAGAATCTATGGATTTGGACCAACAGTATGTTACTTCCTGTGCATCACAAAAGTTGCCACAGTTTCTATTTTGGGATGTGTATTTAATTACAACGTTGCAATATTGGCATAAACTTCAAGCTAAAATTAATTGCTTCACCATTGCAATGAGCGATGAGATTTAGTTTGGTTGACAAAAGTTCAAGGTAAAATTACTTGCTTTATTTATATTACCATTACAATTTATTCATATTCTTTCCCTCTAGTGTAGAGTGTTTTAGACATTTGACTAAAATAATCAAATACTTCCACAATTATGTCAAACATTGTAATAGTTTGGGACACAGGAACTACAATCTACTTCATGTTACATATCATGTCAACTCTTGAAACATCTTGTTTTGAAGTGAAGAATTTTACATTTTTCCCTTTACTATAGCTGAACAGAGGAGGTGTTCTATTAGAACATCTAAGATCACGTTCATTTTGACAACATGCAATCTCTAGGATGACTTTAACCTTGCAAACTTTACAACCTGTCCTATCAACTCTTAATTGGCAAAGAAGTGCTTAAAATTTTATTATTAGGCACAATAGTAGAAGCAATCCCTGTTTTTTTTTACTAGTATATCTCAACAAAAAGTTCATCAACTACCTAATAAGCTAGACTAATATCAATTACATCCTATCCTCCGATTGTCATCCAAATTAACAAGATAAAGTCAAGACTGGGATTTCAATTAGTCAATAACTTGAAAGAAGGTAACTGCTTGTGAACCAAAGAATAGGCCATCAACTATTAGGCACCACAGAGAAGATGCAACTGACATCGTGTGAGAATCTAAGCATTTATATGATAGATACTTGTGTTGAGGTATGCAAGTGAAAACCATGAAAATTGAATTATCACTTCTTTTTCTAGTTTGCCTTATAATCATTGTCAAACGTTCTTTCCCCTTTTTTGTTGCCTTTGTCATGGATTGCAAATTTCACCACCCCAGCACCAGCAGATGACTTATTCGACCACCTGACAAACATTCTCAAAGAAAGGCTCCATGGCTGTGTAGGTTTTTCTAGGAATTATAAGTTTCTCCCGAGTTTCTTGGATGGCCTTGTGCCCATAGCATTCTCTTTAGGTCTCTAACTCTTATAGAAATGTCCTACATTCTGTGACCTAGAATGTTCCTTATATCCTTTTAAGGAGGTGGGCACTGCTAGAGAAAATTAGCACATTTGTAAACCATACAAAAACCAATCCAACAAATGATTCAAGAAAATCTCTAGCCATACTGGCTTCTTTCTTAGAAATATTGTGTGCTTCACTCTTCTTCCTGTAAATAAACAATCTAATCTGATAGAGCATCGTCAAAAGCAGGCAAGGTGCCAACGCTCAAGGCAATTTAGGCAAAAACACCATCCATGTGACAAGGCCAAGTCAACATCGTAGATAGTAGAAACGACAACAAGAACTAGAGAATAAAAATAGGTGATTTGGGGGGGGGGGAGAGGGTGATGAATACCATTGTCATAATCCACTTCCACCGTTGTAGCAGCAGAATGTGGTTTAAGGTTAAGCAGGGCACTGTTTACACGTGAAGCACCCATTGAATGGCGAGCACTAGCTAATTCCAGCCATCCCTGTGAATCAAATAATCAGAAGCACTTGATTCTGTCAAGAATAAATTCCATTTTGTCCAAATAGAGGCAAATCTATGTAAACAATTGGACGTATATAACCACAATTTCCATTCAATACGAAATCCATTCAATAGTATTGAAGCTTATGGTACCAATAAGATGGGAAGAGTAACATCATTTGTGAAGAAGCCTCCATTTCTAAATCGAATGGCAATCAACCGTGGGATAAGTAATCGTTATGATGGAAATTAAATTAAGAAAAAGTAAGAATGCTTGAAATAAATGGACAGATAATCCCACATCTCAACCAGTACAGGAAAAACCAACAGCACATCTTACAGTCCTATGAATTAGTACTAAAATCTAAGGGAATCAACAGGCTACAAAAAAAATAACTTCTTTTTTGAGCAAGCATGAATCATTCTTCGTATTGAATATGAATACAGTCAACCTCTTGAGCATTAGAGGCTGTACTAATGAAATTTAGTAATATATAAGCTGCCACGGTTACTCTTTACACTTTAACCATACATTCTGCCTTAGTACTTTGGTGTGTCAGGAATACTAAGTCAGCCTAGAAGTGCCGAAAGGACATGTATGAAGAACAAACAAAGATTGTTGCAAATACCAAAGGTATTCTAGTTAATTTTAGTACCGGTCTTTGGTGGATACCTTATTGGCAGTCCAGCAAGGGCCATACTGATGTGGCTTGCATCATAGAAATCATTCGGCTTGTCACATAAAGCTAGTAAATTTAAGTATTTAATATTTATACACGGCAAATACACACGCACACTCCTCACCAGAACTCCTCACCTTTGGTGAGGTTTGAACCCAATACCTCTTAGGAGGTTGGGCTCCGGTTGGGCTCTACCGGTAACATGGGTACTGCATGGCCAATGACCCTTTAGCACACATAAAGCTAGTTTTCAACAATGTATTATCCCTTTGCAATAAATACCTCACATTACCTCACAAGAGAGGTATCGATGTAAGTAGAACACCTTCATGCATTTGCGCCAAGTCACAAAAGGCAAGAAAAAAGCCTACCAGATCCCAAGAAATGTGCATTTTGGACCCTAGGCATTGAGACAAACTCAACAAAGAAGACAACTGAGGACAACTGCAGCATTACTTGGAGGGGTAAAAGTGTGTGACATATGTATTGATGGATCGATTCAAAAAGCAGGATTAGTCTGGAATGAGAAGAACAATGTGAACAAAACTATATTGAACTTGAGCTTGTGTAGCTCTACACAAAAACCTAATAAAGCCCATATTTAACCTAATTCTATCTGCTAGCCAAACCTATAACTGCTCAAAAAATTAAAAATCAAAAACGATTATTCTGTAAGTATGGCCAGCAAAATGTATTTATAGCAATTTTCAGATATTTAATGGAATCATCAAAAGAAGTGCAAATTTTTTAGAATTCAATTCAACCAATTTAGGACCTAGGTGACAAAAACGAATACGAACAACAAATTCACCTTTCACTAACAAAACTGAGTAGATCATATTATAAACGGAACAAATCAAACAATAACCTATAGTATAAACTTATCAGAACACCATGAAGATCGAATCTTGAATTCGTTTCAGAAGCGGTCATTCAGTACCTGACGAAGAGTGGAAGATAATGTTTCAATCAAAATGAGATAATTATCCACTGAATCAAGAAAAAATAGCGTGTTTTCATCTAGTCCTTCTACTTCCGTTATTGACAGTCGAGAAATTTGAGTATCTGCAGCTTCAGTTTCTTCTCCCATGGCGGCAAATCATTCCTGATTCAACTGCGCCTCTTTTTGCTCTCCCTGCACGGAAATTCAGCCCATCTGCCAAATCACGTCCCGCATCTATTAGGTTATTACAACTTAAACCCCTCTATATCTATTCATATTCAAACTCTCCCCTCTTATAAAAGTCAAAAACCGCACTCCACGTTATGTTTTCTAATTAAGGGTTAGGTTCTGTAAGAATTAGAGTTACAGTGGGAAGAGATCTTCTTTTTTAATAAATTTTAATTAAATCAACATTAATGAAAAGCATTGAATTAATTTTTTTAAAATATATTTAATATGTAGACTATATAAGATAAGACGAAACAAAAAAGAATAGTTTTATGCTTGAAATATCATGGATAAAAAGAACATAAAACAAAAAAACTATTTTTAATTTTCATGGAATAAATTTTAATATTTCTTATTCCAAAAAAAAATGTTAAAATAACAATTTTACCCTTATTATTTGTTTCCAATAGAAAACCTAATTCATCCATCGCCTGTATCCTCTTCTTCCACATTGAAACATTTAGGGGGCTGTTTAGCGGTTGCTGAATAGTTTGGTGCAGAATGGTTAAGAGGGCCAGAATGGTTAAGTGCTGAATGAAATAATGTTGTTTGGTAACTGTTCTTTGAATGACAACAAATTACCATTTTAACTCTCTATATGATTTAATACTAAATGAATATAGTTGTTTGGCAGAAAAACTATGCAAACATATAAACAAACAATAGCATAAAGTAGCATAAAGTTTGGACAATTACTAACCATAAGCAACCATAACAATTACTAAAGCGACCGTAAGCAATTACCAGCCATAAGAAACCAATACCAATTAGAGATTGTGATTGCATATGAAGACCGAACCCATGGATAGCACACTCTCATAGATAAGTCTATGGAAGCTAGGTCAGCTTTCAAGCCATGGATAACACCAAAGTGCTGGAAGGCATGCTGGCAGCCTAGTCAAATTGGATGTTGGGTGCAATGGCCACGGCCCAGCTAGTCAAATTGGCTGTAGATGGAAGGGGCAGAGGGGAACCAGGCTTTATTAGAGTTGGAATAAGTGACAAATTGGCTATAGATGCTCCAACCATGGGTGTTCACTGGGCCTACAAGCTTTAGAACAAAAAACCCTCTTGTGAGAAAACTCTACTTTCATGTTGGCTTCCTTAAGTTTTCAAAGTGCCTTCAAGTAAGTTCTTCTAACTTCAAAACTATTCTACTAAAGCAGCGGAGATGGAAGGGGGAGCAGAGGGGAACCGGGCTTGATTAGAGTTGGAATAAGTGACAATAATATTTAATGTCAAACAGCCCCTAAGTTCATCCACAATGTGATTGCAGAGGGAATAAGCATTTCAAACAGGCAACAGCCCTAAGTTCATCGACATTGTGATTGCAGAGGGAAGGAAAAAGGAGACAGAAGGGAAATACCTGAAATCGAGTGGGAGACGATGGAGAAGACGACGGAGACGATGGAGAAGACGACGGAGACGATGGAGAAGACGCTGGAGAACACGATCGAGTGGGATGATGAACGACGATCTCGCGTGGGAGGAGAGAGCGGCTGGAGACGTGTGAGGGTAATAATGGAACAAGTTAGGGGCTGTTTGTTTGGCTCTTAATCAGTAAGAGGTAAAGAGTGTTTGGCCAAAAAAATCAATCCTCTTGATGATTACATAAGTCTTTTAACCATTTTATGTTCAACCCTTCACTAAACCATTCAGATTTATTTTTTCCAAGTTTGCCCCCTCTATACAGCACGCCCTTCACATCGCCTCCCACCCCCACGATCGTTGGTCTTCGTCTTCCCCCTCCCCGATCATCGCTCTTCCGGTTGCCATCTCCGGTCGCTCTTCCGGTCGCCGTCTCCGGTCTTCCAGCAGCTCGTATTTCCTCGCTTCCTACCGTATTTCCTCGTATTTCCGTCGCCGTCTCCCCTTCAGTCATAAGGTTCCTTTTTCTTTCTTTCTTCTTCTTCATGTGTGGTGAATGATTGTCTTTGATGTAGGCTTGATCTTATTTGCAACTAATTGATGTTCAGACTTTTGGTTGATCATGATTGACCTAATTCACAGCCTTGACTGGGATTTGATAGGACAATTGTAACAGGATTATGGATTATTGATGATATAACTAGGGTTTATAGCTTAGTGATATATGTGCATTGATGATTGCTTATTAGGCAGAGGGACCAGAAGGAGATCTAGATGAAGTTACACACAGGGTTTATTTTGATGTTGAGATTGGTGGAAAGCCCATGGGTATGTTCAATTGTCTGCACTCTTTGTATATACATTGTTAAATTGGC
>NC_037528.1:49357984-49371051 GCF_001531365.2 Cynara cardunculus var. scolymus
TATGTTTGTTTGGATTAATATGAAATATGTAGTTACATTTACAAAGTAATTGTTTTATTCAGATATCTGCCAAACAGTTATATTTTATTCAGTACTAAATCATACAGAGGGTTAAAATGGTAATTTGTTATCATTCAGAGAACATTTACCAAACAACCATATTTCATTCAGCACTTAACCATTCTGACCCTCTTAACCATTCTGACCACTTAACCATTCTGCACAAAACCATTCAGCAACTGCCAAACAGCCCCTTAATGTCACTAGCTACCAAACAGCCCCTTAGGGGTAACATGAGTTATTTTGTCCCATCGATTTCTCCAACGTTCTCCCTTCTTCCACTCTTTCTCCTCCGGCAAGGGCTGTCTTCATCGTCTCCGTCGATCTATGCTCTCTCAAGGTATGTGATTTTCTGTTTCTTTTCTCCGTTTCTTATTCTACCTAAAAACAGAAAGCAACCATTAATGAATGTTGAAGCTTCAAATAAACCAGGTATTCACTCTCTTCTCTTATGGATTTCTCTACAGCTTGGTTTAGGTTGATTAAATTGAGCCCTAAGTTACCTTTTCCATGATTTATTTGACGACCCATTAGGTTTATATAAAAGTTACATGTTCATCAAATTCTTTACAAAAAATTTACACATCATATGGTAATTTTACAAAAAATTCATAACTAATTATGCCAACCAAAACAAACATTTCAATCCTTTAATAGATTCCATTTTAATTCCGGCCAACGAAATGCGTTGTTCAACTTGATTACAAACTCTAGCTAAGTAATATTGGTTTCATCTCACTTTCATCTTACATCATCTACCAAAGAGCTGTTTCCCTTTTCCAAAACCCATCAACTTTTATACTGTCTTACGAAGTCTGAAACTTGTAATTTGTTTATGTGAATGCTTGGTCACTTTTTGTGTATCTTTAGAGTTTATTAAACCATATTATTGAATTTTAGAAGCATAGATTTGAGTTTGTAGACCCTACATTATTTGGAACTGTGACAATTTTATTTTTCTACTGGTTGAATAAAAATGGATGCTTCTTTTCTTTAATCAGTTGTTTTAGTGTATATTATGTATTGAATCTGTTTCATCTATTGATTAGATTCAAGTAATAATAAGAAGTATTACGCTTAGATCAATATGCTCAATTATGGTCGAACCATCCTGCTACGAGCTTCATTGTCAAATCTGAAAACCATAACAGCATCCCTTCATGAGATCTCAAGCTCAGCTTCCTCAACATCAAGCCCAAGCTTATCAATATGGAGGCGCAAGAAGGAATTGGGAAAAGAAGGTTTGATTATTGCCAAAGAGCTCAAGAGACTTCAATCAAGTCCTGTCCGACTTGACTTGTTCATCAAGTCCCATGTCTCTCGCCTTCTCAAGTCCGACCTCGTCTCCGTTCTTGCTGAATTCCAGAGACAAGACCTCGTCTTTTTATCCATGAAGGTGTGCTCTACTTTTCTTCTATCGCTCTTTTCGTTTGGATTCCATTATCTTAGGGCCGTTTACCAAACGCTACCAACAAGAGTCACCACCCTCACTTACTTTGTTGGATAACATTTTCGGCCATCAAAATGGATTGTTTGTATGACTCTTGGTCCTTGCTATGCCTCTTATCGGCTAACTTCTCTGTCATTGCCAAGTTCACTTGGTACGGTAAGTGACGCCTTGTAAGCGCTTACCCGGTAAGAGTTTGGTAAACGGTCCCTTACTTCTAGTAATAAACTGTTGCACACTTGTTAAAGATATTTAACTTGAGTACTCAGCTGATTCAAAGGCAAGATACTTTGACTTAAGCTGTTGATAATTATATCATCCCATTCCAAGTAAATTGTTGTATTTGATTCAACATATAGTTGTATAAATTTGTTTTGACTCTTAGAGGCCGTTTTCAAGCACTTACTAGGTTAGAGTCACCACCCATCATCTCTGACCATGCCGCTAAACGCTCTTCGAGAACCAGCCCTTGCCCATGGCAATGATGGCTGCGGCCATGGGCAACAAAATATAGTGGGCTTGAAAATTGATCTTTTTAATCCCTGCAAAACCCACAGCGAATCCAAAGAGAATATTTGAGCTTGAATTTGTTTTTTTAATATTTATTTGCTCAAGTATTTAAGATTTTAGATTATTCTCAATCTTTCATTAATCAGTAAGTTTAAGTTTTGTAAAGTTTATTTTGATTTTGTAAATGTTTTCTTGATTTTAGGTTATTCTTGTAACCTCACTAATCATTATGTTTTCACATTAACGCTGTGTTCTTGAAACTTCTTTTACGAAGGGAGGGAAAGAGGAGGAAAGTAAAAAAAACTCGTGTTCTCTTGGGAGAGAAAGGAAGGGAATCAGAAGGAAAGAAATCAGAAGCTTCCTCCCAAAACTTTCCTTCCAGATGTGGGAGGAAAGGAAAGGAAATAAAACCCTTTAAAAAGATTATTAAAATTACAAAACTACCCAAGCTTTCATAATAAAGAACATATTTTTAAGAGGCTATATTTGTAAAACTGACACATTCCCTTTCCTTTCTCTCCTGTCCAAGAACATGAAAGATTATTTTCTTTCTTTGCTTTTCGTTCCCTTTCGAGAACACAAAGAAAAAAATTATTTTCCTTTCCTTTTTTCCCTCCCTTTCTTTTCTTTGTAGAAATTTTGTAAAATGTTCTTTTGAGTTTACTATTTTTTAAATTCTGATTTTTGGTTTTGTTTGTGTTTGATCTTTGATGTTTGCATAGAATAGAGATTGGATTGAAGCGAATTGAAGTAAACTATTTGATTTCGACGATTTAAATTCAAGTGTTCTCTATCTGTTTTTCATAAGGTATGGTGTTCAAAAAACACACAAAGACATCGTTTTAGGTGAGCCGTCAAACTTGAATAGTTTTTATTATTCAGGGGTTTTGGTTTATGTCATCCTTGTATCATTCTTTGTCATGTTTAATAAAAATCGGCATGGAGATGAGCCGTCAAACTTGAATAGGTTCCAAACTGCTTCAAATAGTTTATTTTTTTATATGTAGTCAATTTAAATAAGATTGCTAAATATCATGAGAAGGTGAGAAGGAGTTAAGAAAATGTTCACATGTGAATCATTGAAAAAATCTGAAAAATCTATTTAAAGATGCATATGTGAGTTGATGTTGCAAATAATTCATATGGGTTCACATTGCATATTCAAATGGATTTTTTTTCAATGGTTCACATATGAACCTTCCGGTTTTACCTTTTTATGATATTTAGTCTCTTATTTAAATCTCGCACTATATATATGGAAGTTCAAACGAGAACAATAATCATATAAAACACGAGAACGGCCAAATCACGTGCAAAGTCACATGTGATTTTACACTAATGGTCAACACAAAGGTGTGTGGGCGATGTAGCCTGCGACCTCAAGTCGCGGCTAAAGTCGTGTGAGTCAAATGTGATTTTACACTTGATTTTAGTGTAAAATATGTGATTCCGTCGTTTTCTTGTTCTCTTATTTGGTTACTGTTGTCGTATGAACCTGTATATGGGGCATTCTTTTGGTTTTTGCCATGAGCATCCGAAACCTCAGGACCGGCCCTGTGCTCTCCACCCTCTCTTACTGGGTAAGATTATTGATGAGCAAAATGGTGCTGTAAGTATAAACACCATAATCTTTGACCTGGTAAGGGTCTCTTAACCGTTAAGAGGCTGTAAATGTTTAGTTACCAAATGTGTCGTAAACGGCTTCTTAGTCAAGTGCGTCAAATGGCCTCCAACAATGACAACCAAGGGATTATTGTGGCTAAAATCAGTGATATCAATATCTAGTAATGATAACAATGAGTAATTTGGTAAATTTAACTCTTGAACTTGTCATAAAGGGAAATGCTGCATACATGGGTCACCCTGAAATTTCTGTTTCACTCTTTGACTTTCCACAACTTTCTGCAAGCCTCTTTGCCAGGGGTAGAGGAAAAGTCTGTACGTCCTACCTCGATTGGGATATGTTGATTATGTTTGGGACACTAAAAACATAAGTTCTATATATTTCATACATGGTTTTAAGAATGGTCCTTTCTTTCAACAACCGTTTACTCTTACTAGATATTTGATTTGATTTATAAGGTATCGTTGTGCAGTTATATGGTGTCGTGCGGAAAGAGATATGGTACCGACCAGATATGTTCTTTTACAGGGACATGCTTATGATGCTAGCAAGAAGTAAAAAAGTGGATGAGATAAAGCAGGTATGGGAAGATTTAAAGAAAGAAGAGGTACACTTTGATCAACATACATTTGGGGACATTATGAGGGCCTTTTTGGATAGCGGATTGCCGTTGGAGGCAATGGTTGTATATGAGGAAATGAGACGGGCTCCTGACCCTCCATTGTCGTTGCCTTTTCGAGTGATCTTGAAAGGGCTTTTACCATATCCCGAGCTGAGGGAGAAGGTGAAGGATGATTTCTTGGAACTTTTCCCAGGCATGATCATTTATGACCCGCCCGAAGACCTGTTTGAAGACTATCCTTCTGGTAGGGAGAGCGAATGCAACTAAAATAGCGGTTTTAAGTTACAAAGATTTGTTGCAACAACGGGATGCAACTCTATAACAGTTTTCGATTTTGTTTTGATGTTATCGAGTTGCCAAAACTTGCATTGCCTTGTTTGTGTGTGTGTGTATGTATATATATAAAATAGTTCTGATCAGAATAAGAGTTATGTTGAGGATGTGAGAACAAAGCATTCATATACATTGATATATCTTCATCTACATTCAGCTACCTTTTTTATCAGCGTGACCTAAACTTTAACAAATTCATGTATGTGAATGTGTGAATAAATGTATGTAAAAGTTACTTAAAAGTAAAGATGAATGTAGTTGAAGATGCAGAAAGTAGTTGAAGAATAATAAGTTTGACTAAAAAGTCAAGTCATTTAAAGGCTTAAAAGTGTTCTCATTGTTCTCACTATAACTGTTATTCTCACATGATCCCTCGTCCATATATATAGAGCAAATCAAATAAGAACCATAAAAAAGTTATAAACCCGTAAGAATTGATACAAAAATATTTTTGTGCATGATTCTTTAAATCAGATGGTAGGATTTTAGGCACTATTTCATATATATATTTGTTTCATAATGTGATACTTTCACATGTATTTGTTTTCCAATATGAAACTTTTTTACGTGTATTTTTCGTTCCACTATAGACTATATAAACAAAAAAAGTCTCACATGGATTTTTTTCAATATATGAACACAAACATATGTGAAATAGTTGCTTCCTTCTCTCGCTCTTGAATTCACGCCTTCGAATCCTATACCGTCTTCTCATCTCCTCCTCCGATTTAATCAGGGAAGTATTGTTTTTATGTTGCTTTTCTACTCTTTTTCCTTCCTTTCTATGTTCTTCTCTGAACTTGAGAACCGATCATCTTGATTCGTCATATCTTGGTTAAGAAACCGATTTCTGAGAGTTTTGTTGGTTTATACTGGCTTTGAATCTTCATGTACGACTCATTTGCATAATCCTTCCATCATTCTTTATTTGACTGTAACATAAAAGAGTACAAGAAATACAAATAGATAAAAACAAAGAGCTATTTATCCTCTTCCATTAACATACTGAATGATGAATCAACTCAAAATATATGAATATTTGATTTCACTTGTCAAGTTACATTACCTTACTGATGAATACGAGAAGGACCAATAATCTTACCCGGTAAGGGAGAAGATAAGGACCTAGAGTCTTATCCTGTAAGTGAGGACGACGACGACTTTTACCAGAGTTAGCGCTTACCGGATAAATTATTGTATACGATATCTTTCGTGGACTAAAATCTTACCCGGTAAGTAAGGGATAATATTGAATTTTACCAATAAATTCTTACCAAGGTAAGCGTTTGGTTTCGATATAAAAAAGTGTAAATTACATTTATTTATCACTCACTATCAGCTCTAACCCTTTTAGACAGTGTGGTTGCGGATCTATTTCACTATCAACTCTAGTCCTTCAATAATTTTTGTTAAAAATGAGTAAACTACAAATTTGATCCCCATAGTTCATTAAAAATAGCACTTCTCGTCCCTACAGTCTCGTTGAGTTTTACACATCTAACCCTTAAAGATTAGATATAACCCAAATCAACCTTTTACTTATGAAATTGCCACATCTGGAGTTAAATATAGTTGCTGATGCAAAAAGGAATTACATATACTTGCAAAGTTTGTAACCCCAATCAAATCGAATTTACTACGAATCCAAAATAAACGCAACAATTCTTGAACATTAATTACGAAATTCAGCTTATGATCAACTTACGCCACTAACCATCGATTTCGATCAAACTTATCGGCATTTGTTACAAGTGCACGACCGCCATCGATTTCATCACGCACGAAGCCGCATCCATTTCCCGAGCCACCTGATTCTTCGATACGTGAACCCACTTCATCGCTGGGTCAGCCACATCGCACATCGTCAAAAACTCCAACACCTGCCCGAAAATTTTGAACATTTCGACCCCGAAAATCAAGTTTTTGTCCGCAACAAATACCGCATTCCAGTCCATCGGTGCATCGGGATGTTTCGAAACTTCGTTCCATGTTAAGTACACGAGATCGAGCTCCCATAACTTCCGCACCGCTTTGTTTCTCCGCCCGATTTCACCATCTCCCTCGCACCATGAGACCGACACCATAAACAACCGACGGTCGTCACACGATACAAGCTTTGGGGGGTACTCATGGACCCGCGGTGGAGCAGGAGTCATCTGGACTCGAACCCAGAAACCTAGTCCAATGTCGTATGCGGCGAGTTTATCGGTTTCTGAGTAAACGTAAAATGTCCCGTTACAGACAACCGCCGAACAGACGACCCCGAAATCCACAGGCAGTCGTTGAATTTCCGTCCATTTGTTTGATGACGAGTCATAAATCTCACATGAATCTAGCGGTTCCTCCCAAGAACCGAGCCCACCAGCGGCCATAATCAAGAACCGTCGACGGTCTTTTACACTTGCGTGCTTGACCTTTTCATCGATGGAGTTTCTCGATAGCCTTCTAATGGAAAGCCGATGTGGGTCCTCGTAAACATCCGATACTCCCCCGACACGCGTCCGTGACCGGAGAAAATGATTGTGTTGATTTTTGACGACCAAACGATCAGAGCTGACTCCACAGACTCCAAGAACAGGCTTCGAGCGTGCATGTTTCATCGATGCAACCTTCTGCCAAGATTTTGTTGACGGGCTAAACACCAAGACTCCTCTGTGTGTCTTGCACGAACTTCCGTCCATTCTACCAACGCTCGAACGACCTCCAACGACGAAAATATCGTCACGAACAGTCGCGACTGAGAACAAAAACCGATCTGTAAGAACTTCCGCTTCGATTTTATGCCATTTTTTGAAAGAGACATCAAAACCGAATATCTCACGAGAGCAGTAACCGTCTTTCACCGTACCAAAAACGAACAACCATGGACTTGGGAAACACCCCTCTCGTCTCATTTGCATGAACCGCGGTGTGCTCGTTAACGCTCGCCATTTCTTGCATACGAGCCGAGAATTCATCAGACTCGTTAACGGGAGTCTCATCAAACACATCTCAAGAACATCATCGGGAAGAAACACATCCATGGTGTTTTTTCGGTGCGGCTCTTTTTCGACTTCAAGATTCTTCTTCCGGTTATTTCTCTTCCAAAACCGCTCCACTCCATACGAGAAGCAATCAACGCTCGTGTCGTGGGTCCCGCACACTGGTTTGAACCCTTTCGTGACTTCACCAAACTCGTCGCTCGTAGCAGCTCCAACCTTGCACCCTCCACTGCCACGGCTATACAAACTCAGACACCTTAATGAAACCCCACCCGAGCTATCATCATCGGCCATTACGCTTCCATGGTTGTTTTTCTTTAACTTTTGGCTAGCACTGCGAGCTAGACGGTTCGACACATTGGAAGGCTCGACTTCTTTCAGTCTTTCAGATATCATCGTGCATTCTAATATCGTTGGAAAGCAATATACAAACGTGATTGTTCGAAAGCCTGATCATATGAACATTAAATTAACATTAGCTTTAATCGATAAGAAAGATTCAAACGATAAATTTCACAAATATGTTACAAGATCAGTAATTTACAGGTCAAAATGGATATGAACAGAAAGAAGTCAACTTTTTTACTTTTGAAAGTCGAAACAACTAGATTTGGACTTCTAAATCGATATTGTTCCACATATATTCAAAGAAGTGAGTTTATACACATCGAATCATACAATACAAGCTACGTAAAGGAAACTTGTACGTGTAAAAACAGTAAAAGAATTCATATAAATTTCAAGTTTAAACAGTGGCACGTTTGACTCAAAAAAGTCAAACATGTCATTTTAGGGGACATGATATCAGATCGGAGTTCTTGGAGTAGACGAATTAGGGTAGTAGCCGATTGCTTGTAAGAGTCTTGAACGGGGAGGGGTTGGGAGGATCGAGAGTCTTCAGATAGGATTGCAGTGTGAGTAACTTGAGAAGTATAAGAAGGGATTTGGACCCTTGATCACTTTTTAATTAGTGTTGATGTTGTTTACTTGCGGCTTAATTAGGCTTTATTGGTCTATCTGGCTTACTCGCACAACTCATTTGGGTTGTTTATTTACGGCTTATTCGCACAGAACATGACTTAATCGCACGGATAGAAATAGTGTTTTGTCCCCATTCAGCCACAAAAATAACACCCCTACCCCTTATTTAAAGCATCGTCTCCTTCCCAAATGAGACACCCTATCGTCAGCCTCTTTATGATTTTTTGTTTTGATGTTCAAATAATTAATACTGGAGGGTAAATCGGTCATTTATGTTATTCAGACTGTTGGTTCAGATAAAAAAAGTAAACAACAACACCCATTTATCCAGACAGACAAATTTATCCATATAGGACTTAATAAAAATTTTGTTAAACAGCCCCTAAGTCTCAAAATCACATTATACAGATAAAAGGACCCAAGTGGTATAAAAATGCATCTTTTCTGTTCAACCAAGAAATTAGACTGATGGGACACGATTGGTAAATTACTAAACTACCCATATCAAATTAATTCCCTATATCATTCCGCATTTCTTTCCCTTGCCTACCTCACTCTCGCCGGTCCAATCCCATCCCGTATGCATACCAAATGCACCCTTATACTATATTCTTTTTAGCTAGGAATGATCTTTGCATTCTTTTGTAATCATGTCCTACAAAGGTCGATCTTTTTCCAAATTTGTTGGAAACAACCTCTGTTTCTCTTGAGGCACCCTCGAATCTCCTGGTTTTGTTTGGTTTGATTTAGATGTATATTTCGACACATAATCATTTACAGACAGTTTTCATGTGTTGTTTCATGTGAAAATGCAATGTTTATAGAGTGATGTATCATATGTGAAACGTTCAGAGCTGTTTCATGTGTGGAAACAAACAGTCATGAACGTTTCACATATGAGACAACTATGAATAAACATTGCATTTTCACATGAAAACATTTGTACATTGTACGAATTATTGGGTTTGTAAAAGAAGGGAACTCTATCTCTCCTCTCTCTGTATATATACAGAGAGAGGGTTTGTTGTACAAACCAACACGTTGTTACAAACCATACAAACCAATCTCATTTGATCTAATGAACATGCAGTTTCATAATGAATGAACTCTAATCATCTTCTATAAATATCCGGTTCATTTTGGATCATAATAAATGAAGCCCCGTCATTTTCATAAATATCTTAATTGATTGATCTGTATGGTTTGTAACAATTGCATGGTTTGTATTTACAACCTCCTCTATGCGTGTGTGTGTGTGTGTGTGTGTGTGTGTGTGTGTAATAAGTTCAATGCATAAAAGAACAAACAACAATCGAAATCAAGAAATCAAGTATCCAGAAGATCAAATTTGAATAAAACCAGAAAAAGACATACAGATACAGTAATTGAATTCCAATAATAGCACCCCCTAGTCCCAGAAAGATCCAGGTTTTAAGTCAAACCAGTTGTTTTTTTCCTTCAAAATTAAACAATAATAATGATTTTTTCATAGAAAATTTTTAATGGCCACGCTTAAGTATTTAAACATTATTAGAATAGAGACAATTTTCAAATAAATAAGTTTAAAATGGAACCGAATTTGGATTTCAAAATTGATAGGTTTGACTAAGTAAAGTCAACGAACACAGACAGCTATGAACACAACCAGCAGGTGAAATCCAACAAATTTCATTCCATGGTTGACTTTTGGGTGTCAAATGAACAATTCTCTAACTTCGAAAATCGACATTAATAACCATCTTTATGTAGGAAATTAACAACTACATATATCTATTCAAAATTACTTCAAGAAACACAGTTTCCCAAGATCAAAAACCAAAAAAGAGATGTATAAAATTTGAATATGAAAAGATTACATTTGACCATCTAAAAGTCAAAGTACAATCTACAATGCTCTCAAAGAAAGCACAAACTAAGTGAGCAGATGAAATCCAACAAATATTGACGGGAAACCCAGAAACCCAAACAGTTAAATGCACTAAAAAAACACAGAAAACATCTAGTTTTATGAACAGATGAAACCCATCAAAAGTTAAGAACACAAACCTCATCAAGTTCTTGCAGCGTATGAACACAGAATCTATCTTTTCAACTCAAGATTCTTGATTTGCACCCAGAGATCGATCTGAAAGATTAGATCCAACAAAAGGGTAACTAAAAGTAGCAATTTCTTGGGGATTCAAATCTTCAAACAAAGAGGAAGATGAAATGTGAAATCTGTGAGATAGCAATGGATCATCAAGAAAGAATTGATGTTAGGTTAAAAGATGTAATCAAGAATGGGGGATTTTAGTAAAGTTTGAAAGGCAAAGTAAAAGCAGCAATTAACAATTTCTGAGCGAGAGAGAGAGAGATGAAAGTGATGGATCTGGTCTCTCTTTATTTGAGCTTAATGATCGTATCAAGAGGGTGGGGACATTTATTTATTTTTTGTTTTATTTAATTAAATTATTTAATTTGAATAAAAGTGGAAAAAGGTGTTTCTGTTTTTGGATTTATTTACCCAAATTTGCATTATTCCTCTTTTTCTTTCATGAAAGTTGTGCTCCTTAGTCCCAAAAATAAATGAAGTAAATTGGTGTTTTGATTGTAATTGTTATATTTAAGTTTGAAATAATAATATTAAAAGTCACTAAAGTTTGGTAAAGATTTTGAATTATTGAACTATAAAATGGAACAATTTGAACTTTTAAGTTCACTCACATCAAGATTTGTAAAAATCATCATAAAAGGGTAAAATACCAGTATAGTTGTATAAAGCAGATTCAAGAATTAGCAGATAATTTAAAATGTTATAAACATCTGTCCTCAAGGACATTCGATGAGGTTTGCCTCACCATCCGACTCATATACCATTTGTAACATCACAGACTCAAATCAGTAACCTTTAAATCAACTTAAAATCATAGTGGAATGTATTGACAATACATAGTTTTAGTTTATAAGGAGTTCACGATTCTATTTTCCTACCAACAAGGGATGAAGTATTAGGGGGTGTTTGTGATTGTTTATAAAAACAACTTGTTGACTTATTCAGGTATGGCATCGGTAATAAGCCATTTTTGAGTGTTTAGATAAACAACTTATACCGGTGCCAAACCGGTAATAAGGAGTTTTTGAAAAAGTTAAACTCTTCTGACTTATAATAAATTGACAAATGTTTTATAAAAAAGTATAGGTTGTTTCAAATAAGCAATTCCAAACACCCTCTTAATATGGACCGTTGGGATAAAGAAAACTCGTTGGAAAGAATTCCGGCTTAAACCAACTATAAATTTGTAAAGAGTTATGAGACATAAGATATGCACAAAAAGCTTGCGACATGTCGAACATAACGGCACACTATGATTGACGGTCTTCCCTTATTTTTCGTCCACAACCATGAACCCGAATTTGGAGTACTTTTTTGTGATGTTCGGATTTTAATTATTCCAGTTACAATAAGTAGATCGCATTAAATTAACATTTTTTGGTTTTCACACTTCTATTTAAGCAAAAATCAATTACGTTTATTTCACATTTTTAATTTAGTATTTTTGGCTACTCGCCAAAAGTAGGTCCCACTTTAAAATGTCAAATTTTGTAATTTTGAATATATAGAATTATATTATCTTTTTTTTTATTCCAAAACGTGTCATATGTGTGTAAACATTGTATCTGTGCATTGCTTTCATCATGCGTCAATACCATTCAATTCATTCCAAAATTTATTAAAGGAAAACCAATCTAAAGTTCAGGTGTATTATTTGTCCAACTTATAATTTTAACTAAAATTAGATTTTGAATTTGTATATCAAAAACCTGTACAACTAATGACTTAAAATGTACGACTTCTCAAACCCACGAGCAATCCTTCTTACTTTGGAGCCTCCTCCGGCCTTGACGCCTCCTATTATTCTCTCTTGCGTCTTCACTGCTTTACCCTACGTTTCCCCAGGGCCGGCCCTGGGCCTAGGCCAAAGGGGCGACGGCCCAGGGCATCAAAAGTGGAGAGGGCATCAAGATTTTTTAAGCCCAATGCATGTACTAGGTTCAGTTTGGGCCAAAATTTTTTTTTATTACCGTTAGCCTTTAGAGTCCATTCCACATTTCACAGTTTCACTTACCGAGTTACCGGCCCAGGCTCCTCATATCCATCATCGAATTTCATGATTCATCCTCAATCGCTATCGCTCGCTCTCGCCTCTCGCTCCCGCCCTCGCTCTCGCCTCTCGCTCCCGCCCTCGCTCTCGCTCGACGCTCTCTCTCTCTGCCTCACTCAGCCTCAGTCGCCGGTCTCTCAAGAGTCAAGCCCATCTCGCCGACTGTCGTTGCCCATCTGCCATTCGTCTGCCGGTCTGAGAACTGCGACTATCGCTCTCGCCTCTCGCTCTCGGCCTTGACTCTTGAGCCCTTGACACTTGTGAGGTAAGGGACTTAGGGTTATTTTATAAGTTTCTAATTATTGTGTGATTGCAAAACCTAATAATGGAGCTGTGAAATTGGTACTTTGTGGTTTGTCATTTATGT
>NC_037528.1:49371816-49373290 GCF_001531365.2 Cynara cardunculus var. scolymus
TTATTTTGGTTTTTATTTACACATATAAGGGGCATTTTTTTGACTTTCCGCCGTGGGCATCCAAAATCTCAGGGCCGGCCCTGCGTTTCCCCACCCATTGCATCGTCATCGACCTGACGTGATCATCTTGCCCGCCTAGCTTCTACTTACCCGATGATGTTTCTGTTGCTCCTTACCCTGTAATAGTTTTTTTTTCCGTATAAGTCAGTTTATATTATATTTTATTTTAACAAGTCAAATGAACAACGTAACAAATTTAGCTAAAAAAATAATATTGGTCAAATTTCACTCCAATTATATTCCAAAAGATTCTTTATTTTAGATATTTTAAAATTAATTGTGTTATTAAAATATTTTATAATTTTATCAACTCGATCACACTTTTAAATAAAATCTTAATGACAATGATCACAATTTAAAGAAAGGGGAAAAAAATATTGCTTGATATATTTTTTGAATTTAAATTATTAATTTTTTTGTCACAATCATTTATTTTATTAAAATAATATAATTTTATAATAATTAATAATGATTTAAAAGCACATAAAGTCTAATTATATGCTATATTGATTTTTATGCAGTGTTCTAAATTAGACAAAATCATGTTTTACCAAAAGCCGAGTTATAAAGCAAAAATAATTCCAAGAGTAAAAACTCCATACACTGTATAATATTTTTTTCTACCAGTTTGTAATAAGCATGATAACAGAAGTTATCGGATGTTAGTTTGAGGGAGTAAAAATGTAACAAGATAACAATCATACTGTAATAAGTTAATAAGAACGATATTTAATAGTGAATAGTAATCATATGAATTAAAATATAAATTATTCTTAATTTTTTTTGTTTTCATAATTATAAGTTTGAAGTCAAATTTTTATTTTAAGAGTATAAGGTAAAAAGATGAATATACTTAAATTAATTTTTTGGGATATAAATGGATTAAAAATTCATGTAGTTGTGATTATTTTTCAATTAATCATATATCATATTTAATATATTGTTAAAAGAAAACTATAGAGGGTTATTAACCCGAAAAATACCGCGAGGAGCAGTCATCAGGTGTGAATTAGAATGGTTTGATATGTAAACAACATAACTACTTATTATATGATCAAATCAGTTGACGAAACACTGCCTAAACCCAACGAATGATGGTTTGATACCACTAGAGACAAGTTGGTTTCTCAATCCACAACTCCCTTAAAAATGATTTCTTTACAGATTCGTCTCGATACCCATTTTGAATATTCGAAATTTAATTTCAGAAAATAACATCATAGCAAAGTCCGCCTTTGTTTTTGAAAATTATGTTGTAGTAATTATATTAATTATATTGGAGTCGTGTAATTTCGATCAAAATACGTGGTATATGATATCAATAATGATTAACATTTTGATATCTTGTTTGTCAAGTTACTAGTTATATCCTCCTCTTTATATTAAATCAATAATTTACCTTATTATATATATA
>NC_037528.1:49373460-49427784 GCF_001531365.2 Cynara cardunculus var. scolymus
TCTGATAAATATTCTATGTGTTGTGATATTAATAGTTTCGTATTTCTAATCAGTTTTAGATTTCTAATGAAATATATTTCTGAAAAATATTTATTTAAATATATAATTAAAAAATAATAAACATACTTTAATAGTGTTATGCATTAATTATTCACGTGGAAATTAGCTGGAGCCTGGACATGCCCGATATGAGCGGGTCGGGGGTGGGGTGGAGTATACTTAAATATAAAAGATTTGTTTAGTGGACCCCTTGACTTTTGATTATATGCTCATTTTACCCTCATTATCTCACATTTTCACAAATGGGCAACGTAATCTGGGCCCATTAAGATTATGTTTTTTGGAATATTCGAAAGGACAATATTAGAATTCCCATTAGAAACTATTACATATCACCGTCTCAAAACTATTTTTTAAATAGTTAAATAAGTAAAAAAAAACAAAAAAAATGGTTTAAAAAATAGAAAATGAGCAATAATCCAAATCTTACAATAATATTTTAATCATTTAGGAAATTTAAAAAGATAGATTGTTGTTGTTGCCACCGTCACCACCTACTTCCCCCATCGCTATCTTATTTCATCCAAATATACATTTATTTGGATCTCTTCATGATTGTGTTTCAACCAACTTTGTGTGCATACAAGGGCCTTCATCATTTTTGGACTCAAAGAATTTCTAATTGAGTCCAAAATACGTTCGCTAGTACTAAAGACGGATTCAAATGCAACAGTGGATATATGTATAACAAGAACATCTCTAGCTGTCATTGATAAAATGTTATACTTATTAAAATTATTTTTCCACCAAATTTGAATATCAAAAGGAGTCTTTGGATTGATGGATTCATCAATCAAATATCTATCAATGTCATTTATGTTCTCGGGAATATCCCTTTGTTGTTGTAAAAAAAATTCCAATAATTTTCTCCTATGAGATTCCTCACCATCATTCTTTGGTGGAAAATCTATTTTGGTACCTTAGGAGCCGTTTATCAAACACTTACCTAGTAAGTGCTTACCGGTAAAATTTAACACTATTATGTGCTTACCGAGTAAGATTTTAGTTCACCAAAACGACATAGCATACAACAATTTACCCGGTAAGCGCTTACCGTGGTAAGAGTCGTCGTCCTCACTTATCGGGTAAGACTCTTGATCATTGTCTCGTTCTTACTGGGCATGATTTTTGGTTCTTACTATATTTATCCTGTGAGGTAATATTACTTGGTAAACGCTTACCCGGGTAAGCGTTTGGTAAAGGGCCCCTTATACATATATCCAAAGAATACAAACATAAAGTCAACAAACAATAACATATTAAAATGCATAATAAAATTTTAAAAAAATGCATAAAACTAACCTCCTCACCAAATTTTCCACCTTTTGAATAATGATTATACAACCGATGAAGGATTTGTTCCACCTTGACAACAAGTTTAACAACAGTTTGAGTATCATATAAAGAGTCAAAGGAAAACTTCAAATACTTCAACTTATACCTCGGATCTAGCACAACCGCTAAAAACAACATGGGATTGATGTGATTTGGATAACCCCATTTGTCATACTTACTTTTTATATTATTAGCCATTTTGGATAAAAATGGATCATTGTTACGAGCCAAGTAACTCAATTGACAATCAATATGACAAAGCTCATGAAAGAACTTGTTAGAATTTATATGCAATGTGCCACTAAACTTGAGAGTAACTTCGTAAAAAGTGGACAAAATTTTGACAAAAACAGAAGCACACTCCCAGTCACTAGAACTTGGTGGTCCAATCATTTTCTCCCCATTTTCTTTCTCCTCAAAGTAACTCAAAAACTTGTCATCATCATCCGCATACCTTTCAAATGCCTTTTCAAATTTAAGAGCTACATCCAACATCATAAAAGTTGACTCCAACGTGTAGGCACATCTAAAGCTAACCACCCCTTGTATTCAATTTTTTCCTTCTCAACGCAAGCTTTAAACTTTTGCAACCTTGAAGGAGATGAACAAATATATCTAACACAATTAAGAATTGTGCTAATTGAGTAAGGTGTCTCTTTCAATCCATCGTTTACAATTAGGCTTACTATATAAGCACCTCACCTTAAATGCATGTACTTACCATCGAGAACAGATCCACTCCATGCATTAACCCTTCTTTTTTACAAAAGCGACAACCACATCATTTGCTGATGCATTATCAACAGTAATAGTAAAAAACATTTTCAATCCCCCACCCAAGCAAACAAGTTTCAATAACCTTACCAATCGTCTCACCTTTATGATTTGCAGTTTGGCAAAAAATTATGATTCTTTAGTGTAAACACCAATCACTATTAATGTAATGTATGGTGAGACACATATAAGAAATTTGTGTGGAAGATTAGTTGTTGAGCATACTCTTTGTCCGACCTTTGTTAACGCTTTCTTCAATTTAATCATCTCCGCACAAAACAACTTATGGATATCTTTGGCAATAGTCACCCTACTAGGAACACCGAATTTAGGTTGCAACTCCCTAACAAGTTCTCTAAATCCTTCACCCTCGACAACACTAAATGGTTGTTCATATTTCACCACAAACTTAGCCACGGGCTTTTGCCATTTCTCCTTATCATATGACACCTCAACATCAGAAACTTTTGTTTTTTTATCGCACACCCTATCCGCATACTTCTTACATTGATTTTTTTAACACATAGTACTTGCACCATTTTTCTTACTATGATAAGCGTAATATTTTCTACAATAATTACAAACACATCTAGATTTCTTTTCTAGAAAAGTGATCCCAAACAACTCGAGAGCAACAAGTAAAAGTAGAATTTTGTTGTTTACAGGAATGGTACTAAGGCTGTAAACTCCATTTTCTTAATTTCTTCTAGTGGAATCATATCGATCATTGGAACATAATACAGAAGCTCAGCCTCTGAGTGTTGTATCATTGACAAAATGAAGAATCTTAAATAGATTACACGATAGGAATGTGACAAATCGAGCAACAACTAAACAAGCAAGAAAATCATGCATATAACAGGTTAGCAGCAGGAAAACAAGGGTAGCAGTATCAAGTCAGCAAATAGAAGCAAACATTAGCAGAGATCGATAAGCAAACGGAAGCAAACGATTGATCCTAGAGTCAGATAGAAGAAAATTAGTAGCCAACGATCAACAAGTTGGGTCATGATCTAGTTCACTAATCAGATTAATTTTGGTTCTTGGGCTTTAAATTGGACTACATGACTAATATATTATATATGTATATTTTTTTGGGCTGTAAATTCAAGGAGATTCATATGTAAAATATATTAGTATATTATACATATATACATATAAGTTATTAAAATATTTTGTAATAGCAGTAGGTTGGCAGTTTGGCCCGGGTTAAGCTAGGCTAACCCAATTTCAATCCTCCTAATTAGTGGTTTGGCGGGTTGGTGGTTTTGTAAGTTGGATTTAATTGGGTTGTTAGCGAATTGGGTTTCACGGGTTGCGGCTTTTTGTACACCCTAAGTGCATTTCATGGGGTTGGGGTGATATTAAAAGTGATCAAGGATCCAGATTGTTTCTCACATTTTTCACCATAACTTCCATTCTCACATGATCCTTTGTCTATGTGTGTGTGTATATATACATATATAGGGAAAGGTTCACTTGAAGTGATAAATATTTGAGAAATAAAAAAGTAATCTCAACCCTTCATTTGGTCAACATTTGTGGCTTTAACCGTAAAGCACCTGGTAATTCCTTGCATTGGTATGCGAAAAATAGATGTGATAATTTCATAACTTTTACAAATAGGTGGCAAATGGGTTCATATGTAAACCCATGTGATTCACATATGAACCCGTTAAGTAGTTCACATGTGAACTATTTAACTGATTCATATATGAACCCACAAGTTCATATATGAATCAATTAAATAATTCATATGTGAATTACACGAGTTCATATATAAATCAATTAAATAGTTCATATGTGAATTACATGAGTTCATATATGAATCAGTTAAATAGTTTATATGTGAATTACATGAGTTCATATATGAGTCAGTTAAATAGTTCATATGTGAATCACACAAGTTCATATATGAGTCAGTTAATTAGTTCATATGTGAATCACACAAGTTCATATGTAAATTACATGAGTTCACATATGAACATATAGTTCATATATGAATCACAGAGGTTCATATATGAACCTATTTGCCACCTATTTGTAAAAGTTAAGAAACCACCCCATCTATTTTTTCCATAGCCGCAATTATTGACCAGTCAAATCATCTCTTGACCGTATGAAGGGCAATGATCACTTATTTAGTTCTCAAATATTTACCACTTTTTAAAATAATCTTTGGCTACATACATACATACATACATACATACATACATACATACATACATACATACATACATACATACATGCATACATGCATGCATACATAAGAAGGATTGTGTGAGAATATGAGTTAAGATGATAAGCATAAGAAGGAATCTAGACTCTTGATCAATTTTTAATCTCATGACCACCCATGAATTGTGCTTTAGAAGAGAATTAATCTGGTATATCTTGGTGCATGCAATTGATGTTGATCTTCAATTAAGATTGCTTAAATAGTTAAGATTTCTTCTCACCTCTCTCATCAGACCAAACTCTATATATATCACATTTACATTTATTACTTTTTACTAAATAGGTATCCAACAAGGATTTCTTCACTCCAAACTCAATGGGGATTAGACGCGGCGGAAGGTGAGAACAAGTTTTATAAACGGGGAGCGGAGTTGGAGACGGGAATCGATTTCCTACGGTTTCCATTCTAGATTTAGCATTTTTGTCGATATATTTGGGCTACTGAGAGGCCCATTTATTACATAAATGGGTTTGGAGCCATAGATCGTGGGCCAAGCCTTTGAAATTTCCATTTGTTTTGTACTTTTGTAATTTGTTACCTCGGTCGGAGTCCTTAAAACGTTTGTAATAGTTTATTTGGTCTATATTTCAATTTTTTTTAATAGAATAAATAGGTAAATTTAAAAACTAAACTAAGAGGTCATTTACCAAACATTTGTAAAATTTAATACTATTATTTATCTTACCGGGTAAGATCTAAGTCCACCAAAACGACATCGTATACAACAATTTACCCGGTAAACGCTTATCATTTTTAAGAGTCGTCGCTCTCACTTACCAAATAAGATTCATTGTCATTGTCTCGCTCTTATCAGGTAAGATTTTTGGTACTTACCATATTTATCTGATGAGGTAATGTGATTTGGTAAGCGTTTACCCCGTGTAAGTGTTTTGTAAACAACCCTAATTAAACGATTAAAAGTTATTCAAAAATATATGCAAAAGTTAACAAGCTTTTGAGTTATTTCATAAAAAAATAAATTCTTATTTAGGGACGGAAGTTTCTTTATTAACCCAAATTCGATTAGAAACTTGGAAACCGTCCACAACGTGTTATGTGTTCTTTTTCAGGATAATATTCATCATGAATATAGAAGTGTTATTCATCATATGATAAATAAAATGTCCATATTCATTATGAATAATACATTCAATGTTACAACGTTTATGATGAATAAAATGTTCATATTCATAATGAATATATCATGTGTTGCATTGTTGACAGTTTTAGAAGTTTGTAATGAGTTTTAAAATAATAAAACATATGAAACAATATAAGTTATAGTTTAAAATCAAATTCATTTAATGGTTTAGATTTTAAAATATTTTTTAGGGATTTTTATTTTATTTGATTTAACAAAAAATTGAGATCTTAAACAGTAAGGATCCAAAACCATGGTGGGTCTGTGTCTACTTTCTTGAAAGCAAGAGTTGAGAAAGCATCACATGTCATGAAAAGAGTTTTTCCTTGACTCAAAATACATAAATTTTTTATAAATCAACCACATGGGTGGTGTCTGATTGGTTTGAGCTTAACTTCAAATGTCAATAATAACAGGAGGTCCCAGATTCAAATCCAAGAAGAAATAAAAATCCCCTTGTGGCCACGAAGGTTCAAATACGATGACTCTGGACTATTTGCAAAACAGGTGGTTATCCTGAGATTAGTCGGCTTGCATAACGGATTGAATATCCAAGTTAATCAATTTTTTTTTTTCATAAATCAATTAGTATAAGTTTAAAAATCATATTTTATTATTAAAATATAGAAAGTAAAACATATCATTATCCCCAAGCTTATTATAGTTAATGAAAAAAATATACTACATTTTTGTAGAATTTTTATAACAGTTATATAATTATTGGCTCGAGACAATATCGAGCTGGTTTGTAATGTTTCAATATAGTTGGAGAAAAAAACGAACCAATTGTATGTCATTAAGACATGTGAGAAGATATAAAAATGTATGTCTCTTGACTGATAAGTTTTTTATGAGCTGTGTTTTTTTAATAGATTTGGGCTTAGGGTTCTTGGTTTGAAACCTTTCGTATAATTTGATCGGGTCCTGACTTTTAATAAATTTGATCAAAACAACTTCAAGAGGTACAACTAATATGTTTGAAGATAGACGACATCAGTTTTACTAAATATTTGATACTAGAACTTGAAAGAAAAATGACGACATAATAGTATCTTTCAATCGTTGAATTTTAGTGATATTGTATCTTAACCATTCAAAATAAACTTGCGTTCCGTGTCATTCATATGCTATAGATTATGTTTTAGATTTTATGCGGTTGATATTCGTTTAAAATATTTTTCAATTGGACTTATTGTGTTTTGTCTGAAACAACTTAAAATACACGAACAAAACATGAATAAATCATTAATTATGAATAAAATATCTTTTTATAACGAATAATTAATAGCTTTAAAATACAGAGAATATTAATTTTATTTTTAATTTATATTTATAATAAGGTGAGGAATCCATGTTTTCTGAGCCAATTAGGTGAATTCTTGATTTAAAAACACCACCAAAGTCTTTAAAGTGGGTTTCACTAATAGTTTTTAATCATTAAAAAGCGTTTTAATTATTTAATTAGTGTTGTATGTAATAAAATACTGATAAATATTTTAGACAGAGAAGAAGTGTTACATGCCATGGCATCCAAATCCATTTTTATTCCTTTCTTCAGCCTAAAGATCCATGCATCTCTTCCCTTATCCCCAATTTATCTCAAACCTTCCTTCTGCCATCTTATAGTTGTGTACCATCCACCCCCAACAAAATTACACAAATACCCATCAAACAAATTCAACTGAAATACCTCTATTCAGTTCATCTAATCCATTATTATAAACTTGAATCAATTCTTATACAGTTACCCCCTTCAGCTTGCCCACAGATAGATTCTTCCTGTCTTGATTCACATGTGAATTCAGTTTTTACATGTTTATGGGGCCTTTTTGATACCAAAGTTAGGGACTTTTATGATCTGTCTGTGTTTTAATTCAACATTAGAGACCTACTTCAGGTATATCTACTGTTTTTTGTAACCTAATTCACCAAACCCTAGTATGTTATTGAACTGCGTTGGAAGTTAGATGATAATAATATAGAACTGAAAGGGTTTTTACTTATTCTTTCCTAAAATAGTAATGAATGGGTTGAATTTGCTTCTTCATTGCCCTTCTATTTTGGGGGTTTTGTTCAATCAATTAAAGTTAAGAATCTTTTGAGGTTTCTTGCTCTTCTCATGACATAGGTTTCTTTAAAAAATCATGTTTTTTAGGCATTGAATCTGATTCTTTCATAAAGATGTCTCTGTTTTCAACCTTTTTCTTGGTGGGGGTGGGGTGGGGTGTAGGAAAGAACCCTACTTGCAACTTGTGATTTGGCTTTTGGTATTCCCACATTTCCCATTTGGGTTTGTTCTTATTGATTAGGAGCCTTCATGAATTGGTCTTTTTGATGATTTCTTGAAGATTAATTAGGGTTTAAAGCTCTGAGATGTTCTTGGTAAGTGACCAACTCTGTTCATCTATGGTTTGCTATCATTTTCTGGATCTTTTATGTCAATTTCTCCAAGATTTTGAGTTCAAAACCATGAAACTGAAATCAAGTTTCAAGATTTTTAGAAACCCATTAATCAAATTGTGTAATATTGTGTTTTCAGGTGGATCAAATTCAGTATGATTGATATCAAGGCTATAAGATCATAGAAATATAATTAAAGATGGGTGTTCATAAATGGAGTCTTGTTGCTTTAGTGTTACTAAATTTGGGGGTTTTTCTGATAAATGGTTTGAGCACACACAATGCATCTACAAGACCGGCCATTGTGAATATTGGAGCTATTTTCACTTTTGATTCAACAATTGGCAAAGTTGCGAAGGTTGCAATCGAGGAGGCTGTCAAAGACATCAATGCCAATTCAACCGTTCTTCGTGGGACAAAACTTAGATTGGAAATGCGGAGTTCGAATTGTAGCGGGTTTCTTGGCATGGTTGGAGGTAAAAAGATGAATTTCTACCAAATTATGTAGATTTTTCTATGTTCTAAAGTAAATTTATGATCTTGATTCCTTCAAAGACCGTCGTATCTTGTGGGTCATTTAATTAAATGACGGGTTCTCAATTAGGAGCATGATCTATCAAACATTGGTGTTAAGCACTTTGCCCCTGTAAAATCTTGAAAAAGCACTCGACAAATGTTTGTGAAAGTGACTTCTATAGAAGGTCATTCACCTAAATATCCCGTCTCTTGTTCATATCACTATATCTGTCTCACAAGAATTGCAATGTTTGAATGTACACGAATATACGTAGTTGAATATTAGCCAAACTTTCAAAAAAGCCGCTCATTTTAACTCTAAATCCACAAGAAAGTAGATGTAGTGGACTTGAACGGACCACAACTAGTGTTGCATCGATATTTTCGTGCGGGCTGATAGGCCATTTGACTTAAAAAGTGTTGTGGTTCTTGTGGGATATTCGGAAAAGGGAATTGCTGCAATTCTTGTGGAGATTCAAAAAAACCTTAACTTTTAACTCTACGATCGATTAGAAGTAAATCTTGTGGACCGCAATGAATCATAACTTATGTTGCATGATTTTCGATAGGGGTAAATATGTCATTTGCTTTAAGATTCTGAAAAGAGTGTTGTGATACTGTTGGAGTCCCACATCGGCTAGACAATGACCATCAAACTTGTATTATATGTAGGAACCTGATAGGGGCAAATAGGTCATTTGCTTCAAAATTCCGAAAAGGGCTCTTTTAGAAATAGATTCAAAAGGTCCGATATATCCAAACATTGTTTTTGTGAGATGGAGAAGCTCATAGTGTTTCTGCTAAGATTTCAAAGTTCAACACCTCTTAAAAAACCAAACAACGCTTAATAGTTTACAATCTTTGTAGCATATTAAATGATTACCTTTGTATCGTTTACAGCGTTACAGTTTATGGAAAGCGACACGATTGCGATTATAGGTCCACAATCTTCGGTAGTAGCCCACATTATATCTCACGTAGCAAACGAACTTCAAGTTCCGCTCTTATCATTCGCTGCCACGGACCCCACCCTATCGAACCTCCAGTTCCCGTATTTTGTGAGAACAACGCAGAGTGATTTGTACCAGATGAATGCTGTTGCGGAAATCATAGACTATTATAATTGGCGGGACGTTATTGCAATCTTTATAGACGATGATTATGGAAGAAACGGAGTGTTAGCACTAGATGATGCATTAGCGGCAAAGCGTTGCAAAATATCGTATAAGGTTGGAATCCCACCTGGACCTGGATTTGGGCGGACTGAAGTTATGGATATTCTTGTGAAGGTTGCGTTATTGGAATCTCGAGTGATTGTTCTTCATGTTTATCCCGATATGGGGTACTTGATGTTCTCAGTTGCTCGTTATCTTGGGATGATGGCAGATGGGTATGTTTGGATTGCTACAGATTGGCTTTCGTCTTCTTTAGATTCGAGTTTGCCACTTCCTTTGGAAAAAATGGAGAATATGCAAGGGGTTGTTGCTTTGCGGCAACACACACCGGATTCCGTTGAAAAGAAAGCGTTTACGTCAAAATGGAGTAAATTAACCGGTGGTTCTTTTGGGCTAAATTCTTACGCTTTATATGCTTATGATACCGTTTGGATTATAGCTCATGCTATTGATGCGTTCTTTGATCAAGGCGGGATTGTTTCGTTTTCGAATGATTCAAGATTGAGCTCCGGTGGTTTTGCGGATCTTCATCTTGATGCGATGAGCATCTTTAATGGCGGAAAACTCTTGTTGGATAATATGTGGAAGAGTGATTTCGTTGGTTTAACAGGGCATATAAAGTTCGATTCCGATAGAAATCTTGTTAATCCCGCATATGATATTATTAACATAATCGGAACCGGAATTCGAACTGTTGGATACTGGTCAAACGGTTCAGGTTTGTCGACTTTGACCCCCGAGAATCTTTACTCGAAACAAGTTAATCGATCAAGTGCGAATCAAGAACTTCATAGCATAATTTGGCCGGGAGAGGTTGTGACGAAGCCACGGGGATGGGTTTTTCCGAATAATGGGAAGTTGCTGAAAATTGCGGTGCCTCTTCGGGTGAGTTATAAGGAATTTGTTTCACAATTGCCGGGAACTAACATGTCAAAAGGGTTTTGTATCGACGTTTTTGTTGCGGCCGTGAATTTGCTCCCGTATGCGGTGCCGTATCAATTCATACCATTCGGAAACGGCAAAGAAAACCCGAGCTACACCGAGCTCGTAAGATTGATTTCAACCGGGGTGAGTTCAAAATCCAACTAAATCATTTCGTTTTTTTATTACTCCCTCCGTCCCAAAATGATTGTCCACATTCTTTTTAGTTTATCTCAAAACAAGCCTCCGCTTTCAAAAGTAAGTGCTATTTTCCAATTCTCCCCTTAATTATGAGATGGATAAATTCATTACTAGGGTAAAATCGTCATTTAGTTAAATAAAAAATGTAATAATTACACATTTTTAAAACTGTGTGCATTTTTCATTGTGGATATTTATTTTGATCAAATGTTTATTGTAGGTTTTTGATGGTGCGGTTGGCGACATCGCTATTGTCACGAACCGAACAAAAATTGTTGATTTCACGCAACCTTATGCCGCATCAGGGCTTGTTGTCGTGGCCCCGTTTAAGAAAATGAACACAGGTGCTTGGGCATTTCTACGCCCGTTTTCTCCAACGTTGTGGGCGGTGACTGCGGCTTTCTTTCTTGTCGTCGGCATTGTGGTGTGGATTCTAGAGCACCGAATAAACGACGACTTTAGGGGGACTCCCAAACGACAAGTCATAACGATCCTATGGTAAGTTTTCTTCTTCTTTCACATACTAATATGTATATCTCGGTATATAAAACCAAAACAAACGAACCCATTATATCCCACTCAGAAGTAGGATACGAGAGTAGAATGTATGCAGACATGTCCTCTACCTTAAAAGGTAGAACGACTTTTTCCTTAGAAACAGTAAGAGGTTATTTGGTTGTTTTTCATTAAGTCCTCTATGGATAAAGTTGTCTTTGTGGATTAATCTGTTTTTATAAATTGAAAAGATTTTTGTTTGAAAGGGTCTTTTCTTGGATTGAAGGAGAGGGATAGGTTTGGAAAAAATTTGGCTTTCTGCTTAAAGCTCCGTTGGTACTTAATGTTTTATTTTTCTTGCAGGTTCAGCCTTTCTACTCTCTTTTTTGCACATAGTAAGTAAAATACTTTCTTTCATGTAGTCGTTGACCCGGCTCACCGTTAGAGTTTTCGAAGTCAAACCGACTTAACGTTTATTTCTCAAAATCGATATGATTTCCCTATAAAATTAAAGACCATTGTGATAATTGCATCGGATGTTATATAAGACGCTACAATTGGGAAGAATTTTGGTGTTAAATTAACTCATCTGTTTTGAATTTCATGTTTGACCTCAAAAGTCAAGATGCAACTAGCATTTTGAGTTTTGACTTCTGAAGTCAAACTATGTAATGTTCATTTTCGCAATTGGTATGAATTTTTTTAATAAATTTAATGTTTTTCCTAAGAAATGGATATATTCTAATAAATATGATATTTCTGAACACTTTGGTGTCAAATTTGTGAGGAAATACGTATCGATTTCGACGTTTGAGACGAAATGGTTGACCTCAAAAGTCAAAGTGACAACGAGCGTGGGTTTGATAACTTAAGGATCGGCTTTCTTTTATGCAGGAGAGAACACTGCAAGTACTCTCGGGCGTATAGTGTTACTCATTTGGCTTTTTGTAGTTCTAATCATTAACTCGAGTTATACCGCAAGTTTGACTTCGATTCTTACGGTCCAACAACTATCTTCTCCAGTCAAAGGGATAAATTCGTTGAAAAAAACCAACGATCGGATTGGATACCAAGTGGGATCTTTTGCGGAACGATATTTGCTCGAAATCGGGATTCCCCAATCCCGACTTGTGGCTCTTGGAACACCCGATGCTTATACTGATGCACTCCGAAAAGGCTCCAAGAACGGTGGAGTTGCGGCCATAGTTGACGAACGTCCGTATATCGAGCTTTTCTTGTCGAACCAGTGCACGTTTCGGGTTGTTGGGACCGAGTTCACCAAGAGTGGCTGGGGTTTTGTAAGTTTCCTTCTTCATTTGGTTTGTTCTTTGTGTTCTAAGTAGAGATGCATAAAACAGCCCAAGCCAGAAGCCTGACCTGAAACAAAGGCAAACTTCATTGCATTTTAACGTATTTTTCCCTTCTTTATTCGGATACTAAGTCAAATTTACTTTACAGGCATTCCCGCGTGACTCTCCGTTGTCGGTCGACTTATCGACCGCAATCCTTACGCTATCAGAAAACGGCGATCTCCAACGGATCCACGACAAATGGCTAATACGAAGCGGATGCAGCACCGATAATTCTGAGCTCGAGTCGGACCGATTACACCTCAAAAGTTTCTGGGGTCTCTTCCTTATATGCGGTGTCGCGTGTTTCATCGCCATTTTCATATACTTCTGTCAGGTATTTCGACGGTTTCGTAACGTCGCTCGATCGACAGTCGACTCTGACGGGTCCCGATCCCGACGACTTCAAACACTCCTTTCGATCATTGACGAGAAGAAAGATCCTCGAGATAAGAAAAGGCAAAAAGTGGAAAGGTCGATTTCGGATGAGAGTAAAGATTGTGAGACCGGACACGATTCAGAACAAAGGTAGACCAATCCAAAAAAGTATACTGCGGCTAGTGTTTACAACTTCTTGGCTAACGAGCGTTAGGTTCTTATATCGGAAAGTCTAATCCGATGGCGATGTGCGATTTACAGGTATCGGTTAAATTTGTAACTGAACTTCTATAAAATCAATTCAAATTTAGAATGGAAATAAGCATCATTTGTACATATCCTTTTAAAGTCAATATTACAAGTCTTCTATATAAGGTGTGGTCTACATTCTATAATTTAGAGATCCATTAAAAAATCCAACATGAAGGTGGCGTTTGTTTTTTAAGAGGTGCTGAAGTCTGAAGTCTGAATTCACTTCTGAATTTTAAGAGGTGGTGCTGAAGTCTGAAATCTGAATCAGTCAGACTGTTTGTTTTTACGTCTGAAATCTGAATCAATTCATTTCAATTAAATTTAACTGAAATATCCAATCATTTAAACCATTTTGTAAACTATCATATACTTTTAACACATTCAATTGAAATACGTCAATTGATTCAAAACACAATAGAAAACACGAATAAAGTCTCATAACAACTAAAATCAATATTCATTTTGTAATTGTGTCGCAATTTCTTCCGGAATCAATATTCAAAACGCTGAAAGTATCAAAATTGATAGGGTCTTCCAGAAAGAGAAATCTATAGCCTTGCAACCCCTGTTTGTACTCGCAACCAAACAACCAATAAATCTTCATCCGTTAAACTCTTGGCTCTCACGAGTTCTTCTTCATCCACATACCCTTCAAGAAATACATGATTCTTCTTTCTCTGYATGTGGGTTTTTGGCCATGAATCCTCGTTCTTGTAGAACCCAGATCCCTTTTCGCAATCGATTGGAGATTGAAGATCTGGGCATTCAGAATCTTGAAAATRGGGTTTGTTGGAAGGGGGTGTTGATCTCGAGGAGGTTTCCATTTCTCTGTATCTTAGTAAACGTAAGTCAAAGGGGTTGGTTCTTAAAGACGCAGAGGTTGGCAAGATATGAATCCTTCCAATGGCAAMCCTAACAACGACCTCCCCGTCGTCCTCTCCAACGCCTGCCGTCGAATCGAAGAASCCCTAAGGCAGTCCCCAAGCTTCGATTCCGAAGGATTGAACGAAATCGATGCCGAAAAACCCTAGGAGGTAGATGAAGGAGGAGGCAGTGCATCCGATCGAGAGGTAGAAGACGACGCGTTTGTTTTTTTGCGAAGACGGTAGGCGCAGGCGGAGAGTTACGCAGGCGAGAGAGAGATGGAGAGGGAGCGTGTACTGCGTAGGCGAGAGTGAGAGATGGACGCGTTAAGAGGTTTTCAGACTCTATTTTACCTCTAAATAAATCAGACCTAATCAGATGTTTTAAGCACTTAATTTAAAAAAAAAACAAACGCACTTAATCCCTCTACGTCTGACCGATTCAGACATAAGAGGCAATTAAGTGATTTTTTTTGAAAAACAAACCGGCCCGAAGACTCGGCCTAATGAGCCCGAAGACCGGTGGTCAAGCGTGAAAACCCGGTTAGACCGAACTTTTATGGGTCAGGTTTGGCATGAAAAAGTCTAAGGGACTGTTTACCAAATATTTTATTAAGTCATGTATAGGTAAACTTGTCTGTCCGGATAAATTTGTCTGTTCGGATAAATAAGTGTTGTTGTTTACTTTTTTTATGTGAACCAATAGTCTGAATAACATAAATGACCGATTTATCTCTAATATTAATTATTTGAACATCAAAACAAAAAATCATAAAGAGGCCGACGATGGGGTGTATCGTCTGGGAAGAAGGCGGTGCTTTAAATAAGGGGTAGATGTGTCATTTTTGTGGCTGAATAGGGGCAACACACCATTCTATCTGTACGATTAAGCCATGTTCTGTGCAAATAAGCTGTAAGTAAACAACCCAAATGAATTGTGCGAATAAGCCAAATAGACTCATAAGCCGCAAATAAACAGCTTCTAAAAAAGTCCAATTATACGTTTTTAGGATCTAAAATGGGTTTGAAAAGTCTGAACCCACTATGAAATCGTTTTTCAATTCTTTTTGTGATATGAAAAAGGAATATGATACATTATTTTGTAATTATTTGGAATTTATAAATTTGAATTTGAATTTGAATTTGAATTTAAGGGGAAAGACAATTTCCAACATGTAATTTTGACTTCTTATTCCTATCATTATCGTCATTTAATGCCAAATAAAAAACGTGATTGTCGTTGAATAAAAGAGATAAAACACGTTGATATAATTTCTTTTGAAGTAATATAAAATTTATTTTTTATTTATTCAAATAAAAAGAATTATGTTGGATAATTGATTCAAATTTAACGTCAAAATGCAGTACACATAATGTTTTATTGTTCAATTTTTTTTTGAAGTAATATTTAGTTTTTGTGATTATTCCAGCATTCATGCATCAGATCCTATTAAAATTCAAATCCCGTAGTTAAGCATGTTTAAGAGAGAGTAGTAATAAAATGGATGATTTCCTGAAAAGTCCTCGTGATACACATCTTTATAACCATTAAAAGATGGAAAATGTATGTATATAGCCCACTCCAAAACGCACTTTAGGTGAGATATACCGAGTTTATTTGATTTGGTTTTTGGTATAAAGACTCATTCCAGCAAAAATACTTTTCATCATATTCAAATCGGTTTTCAATTCAATAATTATCATTTGTATTCAAAGATCATGACATTCAGAGTCAAATTTTGGTTGCAATAATGTCGATCCGAGTCTCCTTTCACAAGGGGCAATGAAGGATATCGCTCGATTCACAGCGCTAGCAATTCTAGCGGCTCGGCTACAGTTGCCTCTATTCAAACGAAGGTCAATAGCGGTGGTCAATCTCCCGATCGCATAGGCCACATCTCCTAATGAGAACTCATCCGTTCTTAATCCACTCCATCAGTATATCCCACTCGAAAATAGTCTTGAGAGATGTACCCAAATATGTCCTGCAACCCAAAAGGTAGAACGGGTGTTTCCTCATTTCCTAGGGCCTTGCGTCTAGCGTATCCTTCGCTAGGTTCGTGTACGTGCTTGAGGTCGGTCGACTGCATATATTGTATCAATGCACACTTCAACTTGCAATTCTTCAACTTTTGTTGAAGCACATCAACAAATTCCTGATCTTATTCAGCATTTTCAAGTCATCAGGTAAACAAGGTACCTACATGTTTGAGATGTCACATCTCAGATTCAAAGATGAAAACGTGAAAACACGTTCCCAAAACAGGAATTAAACAAAAATAAGTTACATTTTCATGCAATTTACTCAAAAAACAATGAAATGTAAATATAAACACGATTACAAAAAGAACTACACAAATACTATGAATCGATTTTTCGATTTCTAAAATATATATTGGTGATAATATATACAGCATGTCACATTTGATAAAATGATCAAAAGGGTCAGTCTAATACCCTAAAAACAGATCAAACAGTTGACACTTTTAAGTTAAAACTGACCTTGTTTATAATACTTATGGAGGAATTCTTCTTCCCCACAATATTTTTGCAGTATTTTGTATACCTCCATCAGAAGTTTCGGAAACCGGCTACTGAAATAGAACTCGAATCCTGTTGGAACCGGGCCTAAAACGTCTCGGAGTTCTTTCGGGAGTTCTCTGTAGTGATTCAGCTTGTTCCTTATGACTCGTAATAGATCACGGACACTATCGTACTTGTACTTTCTGTAACGGCCGATGTCGTTGAGGAGGGTGTTATCTAATTTTTCATCCCATTTGCCACCTAGAGCGACTGTACCGATGCTTTCTAGTGATTTCAAGAGACTGGAATCGGTCTCACGATCCTCCAATTCTACACGATCACTAGCGTCTCGAAGAAACGAGAGACGCATCTCTGAATCCCAAAAGAGAGGGTGATTATATACTTCTGCGGCTTTTGGTCTGGATACAATTAATAAAATCATATATAAATCAAGCAAATCCAAAGTCCAACCAAGCCAAACCAAAGAAACCGAGTATATCGAGGTGCGGTCAGGGGTATTTCAGATATTTCACTAATAGATGTTGATTTTAATTAAAATACTTTCACGCAATAAATTTTCGATATTTGGCTAATATAAGAAAGTCTGTTTAAACTACTTTCACCATAGTCTTATCATGGTGAAAGGTATTATCGATATTTTACTAACAGGCTTCATACCTGAATTCTGGGTCAGGATGTAGAAGATTGGAGATGAGGTCGAAAGCTTCAGGAATATTATCTACCAAAAAGAGATCTTTTCGGTCATTTACAATGTTTATATCACGCTCAAGCATGTCACCAAATGGGTGTCGACCACCAGTGATACAGAAGAAAAGCAGGCAGCCAAAACTGAATAAATCCACAGCTCGGGTTTGTCGTTCATTGCGAAGTTGCTCGGGTGCTTGCCAACCCGAACTGCCATAACCTATATGCAAATGGCATAAAGATGATAAGATTCAGAAACCCATATAGAATTATTGAAAGTTCAGCGTTCCTATAAGCACATCGTGAAAGTAATAGTGGTAGAGTGTTAAAAGCAACATGCTTTTCTAAACCAAACGAAACTAGCCAAGTATATCCCACCCGAGGCAGGGTCTTGGGAGTGGGGGGTGAGGGTAGAATGTAAGCAGACCTAATCTCTACCCTAAACTGTAGAACGGCTATATCTGTGAAGACCCCCTGCTAGTGAAAAGTGTGTCAAAGGGAGGAATACAGAAATGCTAAAAATTGAAAAGCTAGATATGAGTAAACAATACAAATAGAAAAAGAGGAAGACAGATGCATTAAAATCTTGAGAGCTATAAGCAACAGCAATGTAGATAGAAACGAATACATGAAAAACATAACCATGGAAACTACACCCCACCTAGTCTAACCTCGGATGGGTCAATTTGTTATCTTCGTTAGCATTTTAATTCTGTGGATCCAAGTATGTGGTATGAGACGAGAAAAGATATGATTGTGGAAATCATATTTGATGAGTGATTGGATCATGAATCATGTACCTGATTTTCGTAGCAAACCAACTATACTTCTTGTGAAGTGCCAAAAAAGCACTTCAGTTTACAAAGATTGAGTGTGGAGTTTCTTTCTTTCTTTTGCTTTTTTGCATTTTGCTAAGAATGATATTTTATTAGAAATGAGAAGCCAAGTCCAGTGGCTCGAGAAGTACTCACCAGGAGAACAAAGATGAAACCCACAAAACGACAAATAAAGGGCAGAGGAAAATAATTGTGTTTAAAGCATGTATGCGAAATTGGCATTAAAATGAATTCAAATAAACATCACTGAAATCTGTAAAGAAGTTTACTTGCCTGTTGCGCTCTTGGTTAAAGAAGACATATCAGCAGGTAGGCGTTTGCTAATACCCATATCAGAGACCTTTGCACTAATAGACTTATCTTTGCGTATCAAGACATTTTGAGGCTTTAGGTCCCGATGAATGATTCCAAGTTCATGCAAATGAGCAAGTCCGGTAACCGTATCCCTGCATTTTTTAAGCACCATGAGCTAGAATAACTTCAAAGAAAGGTAAAATGCAAACTAAGTTTGCCATGGTTTCTACTAAACAAAGTGTTTTTTTCCTTGATCAATGTAATTAAGTTCCAAAATTCCCTATCTTTTACCCATTTTGACCGGTAACTTGCTCATTGTGCAACATTGATGACATGGATGCCAAGTTCATTGTCTACTTCGTCGCAAACATTCCGTAAACGGGTATCCATGTTATCAAATGTTACAAGATCAACATATTACCGGTCAAAATGGGTACAAGATAGAAAATTTTGAAACTATGTTTACACTAATTGAGAAAACGAAAATTCTTCTTTACACTAAAAAGGAATTCAGCCAAATCTTGTTGCATTTTGCAACTTGCTAAGAAGGCCCCGTTAATCAGTAAAATCAAACAAAAATGGCTTCATGACAATTTAAGGGTATCCGTTGACTGCATATATCATAACTATACGGCTTTGACTAACCTCATTACTTTCAACAACACCTGCGAAGGATGCCCATTGGGCTTCCATAATTTGAAATCCGAGAGAAGTTTCGTTGTCAGTTGCAATTGGACAGTCGAATTGGTGTGTGACAATACCAATTCATGTAAGCTACAGATGCAACGCTCGAGAGCAATATAAACGAAATCTTGATCATACTCCACACCATACCATCGAACAATGTTAGGATGCTGATCAGATACAATAAGATTCTGAATCTCTTTCAAAGCAACGTCATGATGCACCTTTACAATTCGTTTCACAGCAACGGACCGAGCATCATAAATTCCCTCCAGTACGATAGTACCATTACTCCCCTTCCCAATTTCTTTGTCGGAAACCAATAACTTACCGATTTTACGGTTAGTACTCGTTTCACTTATCTCAGGATATCGAAGCCCGTTGACTATTTTCTCAGTATTGGTATAGAGCCTACTATTTCCAGATTTCCGGGCTTTCTTCTTTTTTGATGTTACATTTTGCACCTTAGCATCTTTAGCCAGCTCATTTAGCTTATTCTGTTTCCTCCTCCAGAAATTCCAACAGTATAAAATTAGGGGTATGAAGAAAAAGAGGGCCGCAACCAAACAACCGCGCAACCACACATGAAAACTTGCCGGATATTCAGGAGGGATGCTGACATTAGTTCGATACTCATCAATGGCTTTATCAGGTGGCAGATATGGAACAAGTTGATATGGTGTTTCTTGATTGATGATCAGAGATTTTGGTAGCAGATTTGGAGCAGATAGAAAACTCGTTTCATCCTCTGGAGGAGGTAGAGCGAACATTTTGTCACCATGGAGGGACATTTGTATCTTATTAACCATAAAAACTGACTCCAATTCGCGGGGATCACGGGCTCGAAAAACACGAGGGTTTGACTGACAAAACTCTTGTAACTGAGCATCACCCTTTATTCCCCCTAAGAAGTTATTAGAGCCACGGCATTGTCGAGAAGCCTCGAAATCAGCAAACATCAGATACCACAAAACATTGCCGGTTGTTGATGAAGAATAAGTTAGCTCATAATCAAACCTCTTGATGTAGAGCAGCTGCTCATGGTCAACTGGGTCAAATTCCAACATGGTTGGCTCCTTCCATTTCTCGGCATCTTTTCTCAGTACTATAGAATTCGGTTTGAAACTCTGACCCCCATCTGACTTGAAAGTATAAACGACATTACCAGTTTGGGGATCAACAAGGAATACGGTCGTCTTTTTAGACCCTAACAGAACTCCATCAACTGAAACATGTGGTGTACGTCCAATTAATTCTTCGACACCAAATGGAAGTTTCTAGGGTACCAAAAAACAAGAGGTTATGGTGGATTAAATGGTATAAGAAGGCTATAATCCCCTGTAAAACACCCTGTAACTCATGCACGTTAACATATTTATTAGCAGGTTCAATCTCATCAGTCAGCAATCGTTAAAACAAGTGATCGGCTTTTTGAATTATCATAATTGGTTTTTTGGTGCAAACCATCATTCTTGGAAAAATGCTATACAGTAAGGTTTACAGATTAGACAAATTGTCAGAATATAAATGAACAAAGAGAAGACATTGTACTTGGCACTTTGTGTCTAAAAGTGCTCATTTTGACGAAATATAGTGTTTTTATGCATTTTATTAAAAATGAATGTTTTCTTTCCCAACGAGTGGTCAAGTACAATGGCTAAAAAAGTTAACTACTCTTGTCAAAAATATTTTCCGCATAGAGAATATCAAGGATGGAAATACTCAGTAGCAGAGCCAAAAAATCTACAAAGCTGCAAAATTTACAAAAGACTTTATTTTGGGGAGGAAAAGTCTTGTGTTTATGATTTCACTCAAAAACTTTCAAACACCTATGCAGAATCATGGTCAAACTTTAATATCCTGGAAAATCCTCTAATTCAAGCATCCAAGACTAAATGTCCCATAATAGCACATCTTGAAACAAAGCTACATTAACATGAGTAAGTCAAAGTAGATCATAGTGTATTTGCTCACCTCTGCTTTAGAGTTCTTGCCATGGATGTAGAGTTGCCAGTCATCTCCACAATCTATATAGAACTTATTATGCTGTTTAGAGGAATTGTGCTCATCATCCTCCAAATTAAGTTCCTGATTTGAATCATAAATTGGTGCACCAGATGGGAAGGACCAAAGAATTTTCCCCGAACTGATATCCACTTGATATAACGTGCCATCTGGAGCAGCCACCAATATAGCATCCTGTTTACTGAATGGCAAACATGGCATAAGAGATAACATAATGACATCATATATAAAATTATTCAATATTCACGTATGCCAAACTCTGCCAGGACTAAGTTTTCATGACAAACTTCAAAGGTGGTATGACAATCCATTACTAAGGACGTAATTCCATTCTCATGGCAAGCAAATGTCACACAAAAATACAAATAAGATAATTGCATCCATGTTAAGGCCAAGACCAAAGAATGCATATGTACAGAGAGAAAAGAAAGTACTTGAGAAACAATACATTATTGTCATATAACATTGCTTACATCATATCCTAGCAATGACTACTATCATGCCAACTGCATGCACATGTATAATAAGAAGCAAACACGGTGCATTTATTCAGACCAAACTCCAAAGTAGCTAGTTTTATTCCAGGTTTTCTTGAAACTGTAGTAGCGTTGAGCACCTCCTTCATCCCAGAATAAGTGCCCTCTCCTCTTTTAGCTTTAAGAGTTGAACTAACTACTTCAACTTCATGATTAATATGATATTGTTTAATTTCTAACAAGAAATGAAATTACTTAAGCACACAAGTACTGAGAATAGAAACAAAAACTGATGTGAAAACATTATAAAAATTCATATTCATCTTGAGTATTCAAGTATAAGTTGACATTCAAAAGATAAAATTATGATAGAGGGGTTAAAGCGAATTAAACTCTATTCCAACTAATTGGGGCTGAAACATGACCTGTAGAAAGTATAGAACTTTTCTTTTTTGATTTTTTCTGTTTTATTGTCTGTGTTTCATAGGTGGGTGAGACCAATAGAGACATAGAAGAGCACCAATGCATGCACATACTTTTTCTAAGTTAGCACCTGACTACGTGGACTTAAAGATTCCACTATTTAAATAACAATTCTCTGTGTTTTGTTATGGAGAATGCAAACGAGCAAAAGACTTGAATTTCCAATAAGAAATAGAATTACTTGCAATTAGGGTCTTATTACATTATTATGTTAAATTTGGTTTCTTAAAATATATGTTCGGTAATAATATGATGTTGTAGCACTGAAAGTTTGATTCTTATTTAACGACGCATAGTATCAATTTATCTATTGTCTTTCAAGTTCTTTCAATAAACAAAAATTCAATTCTTTTGATGAAGTAGTGAATGGATCCTATATTGATTTACTTTGTATAAAGAAAGAAAAATATTTGTTCATCATCAAACATATTTTGGCATCTTCGCAGCAGACAAAGATCAAATTTTGATTAGATATATTAAATTTGAAGTAGTTTGTATTTTTTATTCAAATTTCTATTTACTTTAAAATTTAGATTTTAGTCAAATTAAACCTATTTAGTGATCCCATCTAAAGAAATTTCAAGGACTCTCTTACGCAGGTGAAAATCTCAGATTTCAATTGTGAATACAGTCACAGATATTTTAAAACCTTTTTGCACTCACTTTGTTCCCTAAGTTCAAACACAAGTCCAGCTCAATCTGCATTCTCACAATCACTTCACCTAGATATTGGAAGTCCCTCCAAAACCACTATGTTCCCAAAGGTCAATCATCAAATTAAGTTAAATCCAACTGCGTTTATGAACTAATTCACCGTGGTTTGCTCTTTTCCCGACTCTCCACCCCAGTTGTTTGTGATTGGCATCGATTATTTGTGTTAGCCTGGAATGATGCTTTGAGCATTTCTACAGCCTGATTCAGTTACTGAAGTGTTGTGTGTTAGCTTGCAGTGTTCCTGCAAACAAATCCTACCATCGACTCATCAATTTCTGATTGTTACTTAAAATCATGCCGAAGAGGGTAAAAAGGTGGTATGAGGCCGTGTGGCATTTTCAAGGCACATCCAGGCCATGCTTCATTGCTTGCTGTGGTTGGAACTTAGAAATGCTATTTCATAATGGCATCTCTTGAGGATAAGTTTTATACACGGTAACCTTCAAAATCCGTCAGGATTTCACAAGATTTTTTTTGGGGTACATGTGGATCAAGAAGAGGCTTCCATACTTACAGCTACCTTCTATTTTGTCCAATCAGGTATGATTTGGTTGTTGTCAATATTTCATCTCATCAAGCTGGGAACACTTGACATGCATTCTTCAACTTCAGGAAAAGCATCAGCAGATACTGAAATTAAGCTTTCGTTATGTTACCTCTCCAGGCCTATATATTCCAACCCATATTAGTTATTATGACTTATTGAAGCTGGGAATGCTTGATATGCATTCTTCGACTTCAGGAAAAGCACTCAAATTAAGCTTTTGTTATGTTAACTGTCCAGGCCTATATATTTCAATATATTCCAACTCACATCAGTTATTATGGCTTATTCAAGCTGGAAACGCTTGATATGCACTCTTCAACTTCAGGAAAAGCATCAGCAGATGCTGAAATTAAGCTTTTGTTATGAACTGTCCAGGGCTCCAGACCTATATATTCCAACCCATATTAGTTATTATGATTTATGTTGAGAGACAAACTTGAAAATCCTACTTCTGTAAATTGGATGAAGTAAATTACGATATACCAATATCTCCATTCATTCTACTTCTACTGAGCTTCCCTAATCTAGCAGCTGTCAGTCCTCAAGAATAGGCCACTTGGAACTCAAAAAAGAGACTAGTACTCCTTGGTGTGGAAAATTGATCAGTTAATCTCCATGTGCTTTCTCCAGCATTTCTAAGTTTTAAAACAAGCATTGGTTCTTTTACAAGGTATATGTTATTATGTTATTAGTAAACTAGGCAAGAAAACCAAACTTATAATTATGCTCTATTGTAAGAAAGCCCAAAAAGTTTTTCTAAAAATTCTGGAAATATCATCATCGTTTGATTTACATGTTAATTCCTGCATATCTCATGAAATACAATACAAGAAAAAAGGTATGAACTTCTTCTTAATCTCTTTCGAGGGGGAAGATTTGCATTTCTACTGAGAAAAAGCAGCAATCTTTATGTTTTTTTAGTAATTATATAATGAAATGGAAATGCCAAATTGGTTTTGATACCTACAAGATAAAACAAAATAACATACAAAATCGTTTTAATAAAATAGAACACTTATAATCAACCATCCCAGATCTAATTCAAGCACTAACAATCTGCCCTAATCCAAACATCTTAAATTCCTTCAAATTAAAGCAAAATCAATAGAACTACTCACGGTGTTGAGTTGATCTTCGCTGGCAGCGGCGGCGGAAGCTGAAGTTGATCCGGAATAGAGGAACTGGAAGTCGTTGACGGCGGCGGGAGGACCGATAGGGCCCCAAATGTCGCTGGAATTACGGCCAAAAAGCGCAAAAGTGAAATTAAAGATCCTCTCATCCTCTCTATCGTGAGATAACTTCTCAATTATACACCATTTCAGTAAAGTGATCCAGAATAATACAAAAAAGGGGGGTTTCAATTTGCTCTGACGATCGGATTAGTGGGGTTTTGTAAAGAATCTGTAATACTCTCAAGACAACTTATGTTTGCTGTCCTTTTTACCCCTAAATCTTTTCCGTATCGTCTGTTATCATCAACTGCATTTAATTGGGATTAATTACACAAATAGCCCCCTGACTATACATTAAATGCAAAATCAGTCCCTAGACTTTTGTGACAAATAAGGTGCCTAGTACCAACCAATGATCACTACATGTGTCATCATTTTCGTTAAAGTGAAACCGGTGATAAAAGTCTGTTTGATCATTCTCAAAGTCATACGCCACAAAGGATTCTAATTTCTCTCTACTACAAGGGGGGTTTTCTTGATCTGTTTTCTTCTATGGTTACAATGTTTACATCCATGTCCATCGCTACAGAAGGATTGTGACACTTGACAAGTAAAATCCGTCATTATGTTCTTGATATGCTTTCTTCTATTTAACCAACATAGCCTTATGTTAGTTGGATGATTTTTCCAATAATTTGCCTTTTATTATTAGTAAGTTTATAATGTTACGTGGAGGTTTCAAAAGTCACTGCGACGAGAGATGGATGACTACGAGCTACACCCAATGGTCAACATAATTCTATGCCAAAGACGAAACATTAGCATGTTTAATGTGGTTGTAGGACTACAGCCAGAAGGCATGATAATCATATGCAACTGCTAGAGAAAAAAATAGGAACACAATTTAGTAAAATTGTAGGATGGTCACATATAGGCATAGACCTACACCGAGAGAGAAAAAGATTGATATTAAATTTAAACTGTTGATTTATCACAGTAGAAAGAAGTAATAACTTAATTACATTATAGTGTATAAATTAGGCTAAAGGATGAAATCAGAAGGTAGTTATTTTTCGAAAGAGGACAGTACCAGATACCTCTGACAAGTTTATTAATTAGGTTAAAAGATGGAACACATGTTTTTTTAGAAGATAAGATGGGTTTCATGTATTTTTAACGCTAATGGGGATTTTGGTTCGCAAATATCTTTGTAATGAACGAATCTTTCAAAAGAATTGGAATTTGACTAGTCAAACTGACCCATTACAAGGGCAGCCCTACCACCATGGCAATACAAGCATAAAGCAAAACACAAATTGTAACAATATGAAACCAACATCACCACATGTTAACATACAAAATTATAAAATCAAACATTTCGGTATCAAAAGTCGAACAATTAGAACACAATCCTAATATTCTTAGGCAAGAGCTTCGGATTCATCAGGAACAACACCATTATTAGTAACAGGCTCGTCGTCATCTGATTTCAACTGAGATGATACATCATCTATAGCCGAGTTCAGCTCTGCTATCTTCTTCGCCAATTTTTGGCGTGTTTTCTGCAACAATCATATTAGGTAAGTGCAAGAATATCAATATTTTTTATGTGGCAGCAGTGGGTGTCTGGGTTAGCTTGCGTGCATCTCGAGCTCGACTAATCTCACGGGACCTTAAAGATAACAACCACGAAAACCCTCATTGGCCCAAAGAAGATTCGAATTGACAACCTATGGGGAGGAACCCCGAGGCCTAATAAGCTAGCAGATAAAATAGTCATGTTCGGTAAAAACTTACTCATAAGCTAGATGACAATGTAAGATAACCTAAAAAACATGTTGAAAAAAATGGAACAATATAAGGGGTATGATTGAAAAGACAAAGAAAAAAAGGCACTGGAGTTTACTGAAACACTACTTGAAGTTCTTCGAATAGCTAAAGCTTATAAGCAACCAAACGGGTTTTTTCAATAAGCTCCAAATACAAGCTACATGTAGGCATGGGAATGGGGCGGCGATGGGGCAGGGACCTCAATCCCCATCCCCTTTCCCGCCGGGGAATACAATCACATCCCCATCCCCATCGGAGAATGGAGATCCCCAACGGAGAAACGGGGATTTTTTTCCGTTTATGTATGCTAATTTAAATCAAATATGTAAGAATCCACACATGTTTAGACCTCACATATTTCTAATAAACCTAAAACCAAAATAAATTCAATTTAATTCAAAGAAAAACTTAATGTCACACGTACCATAATATATCGAGTAATATCAAACCATATCGAGTAATATCCAAAATATACCGAGTAATTATATGTTGACTTGACATCCAATATATTATATACTAACATCCAAAAAAATAACAATTTTAGATTCTAAATCTAGTTAGGAACTAGAAAATTATGGATCACCGATTTAAGTTGAAATAAATAATATGTATAATTTGTTAATATATATATATATATATATATATATATATATATATAACGGGTACAGCGCGGGGTGGGGAGTGCCATACCCGTCCCCGGTTTAGTGGGGAATCCCCGTCCCCAACCGGGGCGGGTGGACCGGGTTCCCCGACAGGTCGGGGTCCATTCCCATGCCTAGCTACATGGCACAGTTCTTTAGCAAAAGTTTGGTTAGAGTTTGTCTACCTCCAAAGCTTTTTCTTCATCATAAATGAAGTCGGGCAGCTTCCTCAGCAACTCCTTTTTGTCGGCTCCCGCTAGTGCCTTGCTTATCTGTCAAAAATTAGACTCGATACATAATGATTCTATAATCGAGTTTCAGGCAAGAATGTATTACAGTTTGTATATATCAAAGAAAAATTGTATTTCCTTCAGGTTTTCTTGTACCTACCTCTGTTTGTATGTTGTTGTTTGCTCCTTACTCATTTTTTTTTTGTGGGGGGGGGGAGCAAACTCTCTTTTTTCACACATTTTTCACACGGGAAGGGTCTTCATAGAAACAATCGCTCTACATTTTGGGATGGAGGTAAAGGTCTACGTACATCCCACCCTCCCCAGACCCCACCTCCGGCTGGGATATATTGGGCTCGTTTGGTTTGTCTATATATCGATGAAAATGTGATGGAACATTAATTCATTTGCCAAATTTACCAATCAAACCTGAGGTGCGTATATGCAACCGAGTGTGCCAACAAGCAATCCCCCTAGAACAAAGCCACCAACGAAGGCACTCCCACTGTTCGATCTTCCATCATCACTGAAAAATGAAAAAAAGTAATGACTTGTGTATAAAGTGTCCATAGGCTTACAAAGAGAAACATAAAATGAAGAAAGCACTCATCTAGCATAATGATTCTTCCACCTTTAAAAGAACTGACTAGGAAAAGAAAATATATGATTTAGAACATCCACATTGTGTGTGTAAACCAAACCAAACCAGTAAATTCCCTCTTTTGGGGGGGGGGGGAACATTGACCCCCCCCCCCCCCCCCCCGCGGGTGGACCCTACTCGTGTGGGTTTTACTTGGTCTGTTTGGTTTGATAGAAACATATGGTGATATATTCTAATGCAAAGCCTTTACGGCCATTACTAAGCCTTCCAAATAACATGGAGATTATTGAGGGATATATAGAGGTCATTTTCGGAGAACAGGTGATGGAAAACAAGCGTAAGACTAATCTTGCATTTGGTAAAACTTAAATCTTGAAAGAAACACTTGATGATCAACAATTCAAACGATAATTACCTGTATCCTGCTTGGATAGAGAATGTCCTTTTGGATGTGAGCAATTGCAAATTACCAACACGACTTTGCCCAAACGATAATTTGGTGAAGCCCTGATCAAGTTTCTTTACAGAGGAACCTACATCACCAAAATTTAATCATTGTCCAAAATTTCCAACCATAGATGTTAAGAGCTGCATATCACAGATAATTACATTCCTAAATAAGAAAGGTCGAGATTAAACAGTAAGAAAGGGTTTACAGGAGACTGACAATGCGGATAGAGGAAAGCAATTACAAAGGTCGACATTAAACCCTTGGTCACCCACTTAACGGAAATTTTCAAATTAGTATTTGTGTATCGTATCAGTATATACAAATAAATTGAAACAATTCTTATACCCTTTCAAAAGCTATACTATTTATCACTTTTTAGCTCATAGTGACATACCCTCAACATTACAAATAGAATACATTTCACTCATCATTTATTTATTTTTCGATCAACAAAAAGGGTTCCACCAAAAAATTGAAAATTCACAAGTTAGACGAAAAAAAGATGACAACTACAAAAATCATAACCGCTATAGCACCACTATTGACCGCCCAAATTGTTGACAAAATACAACAACTGGAAAACCAATGAATCCTTTGCCTCTCGATATAATCCATTTTTATCAATTCCATTTTGTTCGTGTGATATGCAAATAGACCATGTTTTAAATCATGAAAAACAGTCGATTTCTAAAAAAAACAAGGGGAAAACAGCATACAGACTTCCCTCTCCAATCTCACAAAGGCGCATTAGTTCACCAGAGTTGCTCTATGTAGAAACAACTATTTTCTGACATCAATAACATCTTATTTCATGCACCTCATTTCATCAAGAACCAAAATGAGTATCTGTCTGCATTTTAGCATGATAGTGACTACCATTTGAAACCATTGTAATTGACATTTCAGTTCTACACAAACATCATAATTTCAAAAATCAAAGATGAAAACGGAAACGAACTCCACATGGCATTCGTATACACACAATAACATACTTGCACAAATACAATAACATTTCAGCTCTAACCATTTTGTCTTTAGAAAGATGTTGTGTTCTATCTTCTATTCGCTAAACCTTTTTCTAAGAGCCTTTTTACGGTCTTCATGGAAACAGTCTATCTACTCCTCTAGTCAAAAGTATAGGTAAGGTTTCCGTACATCCTACACTCCCTAAAACCTATTCCCTGTGGATTCAATGGGTTCGTTTGGTTTGGTTTGGTTTACGCTTGGGTTTTAAAAAAACTATTAACCTATTCATGTAAAAAGATTCCACCCTATTCTTCTACTCTCCAATTCTTCTCCCAAATTGACTCTAAGATGTAAATTTAACAGTTGTAGATGAAGTAAAGATTAGGGTTTATAAAGTTAAGGAACACATGGATATAATACAGGAGATATGGAAAATGAATCCGTAAAATCATCACTTCCTACTCCTACAAGAAATTGCACCCAATTTAGTTCATGAACGCAGATTAAATCCGAAAGAAGAAATTACATTCGATTTAGTTGAGGAACAAAGATTAAATCCGAAAGAAGAAAGTACATCCAATTAGTTCAAGAACAAAGATTGAATCCGAAAGAACAACGGTGATAAGAAAATGTTGATGAAATTAGAAAATACCAGATGATAATTGGTCTGATCTGTTCTTGGGTAAAAGCAGCGATGAATTCGAGATTGCAGACATGGCTTCCAGAAAGATTGAAAGTGGGTATGGCTTATGATGAAGAAATGGATTATGAGAAGGGGTTAGGAATGGGTATGTTTTGTTGGTTATTTGGTCGATAACATCAATGCTTAAACAAGAACAGTGGAAACGATATCGTTTGTTTTAGGTCTATTTTGTGAGTGTTGTGCCCTTTGCTTTCGTCACCCGTATAAAGAAAGATTCAGGCGGTGTCTAACGTTTATTTTCTTTAAAAAAAAGTAATATTTGATTTTCTGATTGCTAGATTTTCTTTTAAGGTATTATTTGATAAAAATAAGATAGTTTACGAAAATATAATATTTGATTTTTGGATGGTTTTCTATTAAGGTATTATTTGATAAAAATAAGGTAGTTTATATTTAGATATACATAAACTAACTTATTGAAACGTTATTTCGAATAACATTTTGATGGGTTATTGCCGTTTTTCCAATTATAATTCTCATGAATATTAATTATGATAAATATTAATAAAATTTAAATATTACTAATATTAATAAATAGTAGTTACTAATTAAGATAAATTGAAAAGTAATATTAATTACACGTTATACTTATTAATTATTTACAATTACGTAAATATAACAACTTTAATAATGTTTATGTAACATAAAAATTAAAATTATACTTATTTTGTTTCATAAATAATAAAATTGTGTTAAATAATATGAATAAAATATATAATTTAATCATCAAATATATTAATTAATTAGGACATGTGAGGTAGACCTTTTTTGTTTTTGTTTTTTTATCATATCATATGTAATGATTATTTTATATCATAAATAATAGTTTTTTCCTAAATTTTGTTTTAACAAATTCAAATATTATCTATACTACCTTATAAAGCAGATTTGATAAAAATCTTAAAACCAACCTTGAATGCATAAGGTACTACTTCTTTATACATAGAGTCTTAAAAACAATCTTACAAGCTTGGTGTACAAGTTGTGGATACTGCACTCAGAATTTTGGTTCCCAATACAACACTTTGATCACCTTCCCAAACACGACTCTCCCACTTCGCTCCTATCAAACTTCTCTCCCAAATGACGATTCATAAATTGAGTTCCCAGGACGACGATTCAAACTCCCAGTATCATGATTCCTCCTGATTCAATTCCATGTATCGATAGGGTTAGGCTCCTCTACCGATTTCATTAGATGTAATTACTTTTTATTTTCCTTCTTCCAGTATCATATCATCTCATAGGGTTGTTCATCGTCCGTCCCCTTTTTCCTGTTCTTATTTTGTGTTCATCTTCTTTCTCCATTTTTCATTTATGTTTGTATTAGAGTTCTGTTTGTTTTTAAAACAGAATCAAAATGGGTTAGGTTCTCAACTTGTATGCTTCCATTACAGCTTGGAACCACTATTAGAGCTTCCATTTAAACTCTTGATTGCCAATTGGACCTTCGATACTCTTCCTTCTCGCTTTTTATGTTTGTTTTTAATGTTGATATAGTTATAACATACTCTGTCTTCTTGTTTTTATAATGTTGTTATAGTTTATAACATACTCATTTGGAATTGCTTGTTGATATTGGTTGAATAGTTGTGAGAAATCAAGTAGGTGGTAGAGGTATTTCTAAACCACCTTGATTTATATGAAGATATTGGAACCAAGAAGACTTTTTTTTACAGTACTATGATGATATATACTTGTATCAAATATACTGCTAGACAGATCAAGAGGTGAACATGTAGGATCTTGCAGAAGCGCATAGAATTGGTCTAAAAGTTTTTGAACTTCACTGTCGATTTTGAAGCCATTAAACGAATGGACTTTTTTTTTGCTTTGAACTTCTTGATTTGTAATGTTTGTTTTAATTTTATCACTGCTTGTTTTTGTTTTGGAAGTTTTTTTTCTCAAAGCTTAGAATCAAAGGTCCTACTTTATAAGGTTTCAAGTCAAGGTGTATAGATGGAGAATTATGGAGGTCTTTGTACTATTTATTATTCGTTATGTTGTATGGCTGTGCTCTCTTTGATTACCTTGCTAGGATCCATTTGATTAACATTTTACAATATGGAAATGTTGTTGGATTCAGGTCGTTATCATTTTTGGTTGTGCATTTGGTAATTATGATGGGTAGATACACAATAAGGTAAGTAAGGGTGCATTTGATAAACGGTGTTGTGGTATTGTTACCCTTTTCTTTTGTTCTCATCATTCACTTGTAAACCAAATGATCTTAAATATTGCTTATGCGTAGCTTTGATCTGTTTGCATTGCATCCAAAAGGCCTGTTTTCTAGAATGACATTTAATATTTTCCTCTTTATTGCCAGATTTTGATAATTTGTGAATATAATGTACATGGTGAAATTATCTCTTCAACTCACTAATAAAATGATTTTGATGTATTTTGGTGATGTTAGATATCACTGTTAATACTTCAATATTTAAGTGCCTTTTTAGTTGATGAAATATAGCAGCTTTTGAGACAATCGTGAAGATGTTGAACATATATGCAGTTTGACGGTTTATATGAACACCCCTATTATCTAACCCGTCCAATTTTGCTACTTTTACATAATAGGGTGTGTCTTGTGCATTTACGCCGTGATTAAACCACAAATATAATTAAGGAGGGTATAACAAGTGTAATCCCCCACCTTTAATTTTTATAATTAATAGGGGTGTATAGAAATATATATTATTATACAGTTATAAATAACAAAACTTTCATCGCCCTTCGTTTGTATTTCACTGTACGTTTGCACCACCCTATTCACCTTAACATAAGTGTATAACATGCATACCACTTTTAATGTCTTATCATCATACATTAGACCAATATCGAATACTCTTACGGGATGCTGGAAAACCTCTTAATGAGTAATTCGTTAAGAAACTTTAACCGAGTTAGAAGTATATGTGTTTGATATGCCCTTAATAAATAGGTCCTCTTCTTTCCATGTTGAACGTCGACTCAATCGTCAATTTTTCCCTTTTCGATGCTAAGCACATAAATTATCAAACAACTTCTTGATATTTCTTATAATTATTTTAATCAGTTTTTTTTTTGTATTATCAGTTATGTCTTCTTTTTCTAGATAAAGACAACAAGCTAAATAATTTATAATTCCAATCAGTTCGGTCTCAACCGGCCATATCTCAATGCCTATAATTGATGAATACGTTTTCTCTAAAATTAACTTAAAAAAATCATTTTTACTACATATTATAATCAATGTTCAAAAAGGCGCGTCATGTAGCGATATGGCGCAAGACGCGTCTCCGCCGTTAGAAATGACCCATAACGTTTATGTAAGGCGTGACTCACGCCATGGCGCACGTTTTTTGTAAAGCCGTGACATATAAGGCTTAAAACTTAACCTCGCTGTCATGCCACACCTCACGTTTTTTTTTTTTGAACGACAATACAAAATGATACCTTTTTCGCATACACTTGAAAATTCAATATCATCTTTTTGTCGGTATTTATATTGATTTCTAAATGTCGATACTGATTGTAAAAACCAACAATAAAAAAGCAGACCGAGTCGTTTTCATCTATAAAAATGGTTAAATGGGAATCAAAAACCAACTACTAAACAACAAAGACTGGTAATACACTTTAAACATCCTAATTTTTGTATATTTTTTCTCTGATCAATGTAATTATCACATATAAAATACATAAAATAAAACAAAGTATGTCATATGAACAATTTAAAATCATTTTCAGTTGCCGATAACAGATCTATATATAATGTGGCTTAAGTTTCCTATATATCATGGCATATCTTTTAAAGAGATTTCTTAAGACAATGTTGATATACGATTATGTTTATATAAATGTGATACAGTATATTCATATATGAATGTATTAATAAATTATGTTTACTAAATTCTTCGATTAACCGATAGATGTCGTGATTTTAAATCCGATAATATGAAGAAAAAACTTGCCACATCACATCATCTCAACATATTTTGTAAAATAGAGAAAATGAAAGTTTTGTTTTATATATTTCTCCAACAGATTCTCTATAATGTGTTTTTTTAAAATAAAGAAAACATGAAAAATTCTCAAGTTTAAAAAATTATCTAAAACTTGACTTCGAGAGAGATAGATAAATGATTATTTTATTCAATCCACCAATAAAATTGAATTATTATTGTTGTTATTTTATATAAAGTTTATTTTTAATAGTGTATTGGGCTGATAAATTAGAGAACATCAGATTTATGTTAAAATTTCTAAAATATAAAATATGTTGGAGTTGATTTTTTTTTTAAAATTTAACTTTTAACTCTCTATTTTAGAAAATGCTCTTAATATATAAAAAATGTACTCGTACAATAATTTCACAGCATTTTGCTGTGAAGTTTCAAATGCAAAAAATAATCTTATGGTTTCACGAAAACAAGTTGGTCTCATGTGATTCCAAATATATAGATGTAATTTCTATATTTATAACAGTTGTTGAATAAAATTGCTTATTTTACATGCTACAATATTATTTCATAATTTTTTTTATAAAAATGTAATTAAATTATTCTAAAAGCTCAAATATGATATCTTGAAAAGTAATTTGTTAGTTGATCTTAAACAAGATTTATGAGCATGTATCTCTTTTACTTTTCTATTTTTGTAATTTTTACTTTATTTTCTATTTTTAATTTTCAAAAGAATTGTATCAAGAAAATAAATCGCTTATTTATTTATCAATTAGTCTTTAATCAATATTTTATCTTGACGTGTCTTGGAAAGGCTTTATTGTCTTTATCCTTAGTTCGATTTTTTTTGTTTGATTATTTTAACCTGTAAACAGTATATAATTTAGAATTTTCTAAGACCATCTTCTTAACGATTAAAATAACATATGGTTGTTTTGTATTAAGTATCAAAACCGAAAGTGTAGATGTAACGTGCATGAGGGATAACGACCCATGCCAAGGAAAGTCAGTTGGTTTAATTAACGACCCATGCTTAAGTGTTAGATGATTTGAGCCCATGCCACTTTTTTCAAGATGGATTGCATCGGGTGTTAATTAGACGCGACAATCAATTTGAGTTATGATTTTATTTCTAACGAAAATGGCTTGAATGGAAGTTGAAAAATCATCCAAAATGTATTTTGATACTTACAATTTTTTAAATAATTTTATTTAAAAGATTAAATTATTATATTAATACGTAAATTTTTAAAATTAATAAAAATATTGAGTGGGTCAACCCAACTGGTATTCACACGTTTTAACATGTATTTAAAAGAGGCAAATTGTATGAGGATAAAACATAATTCTATTAAATTCATATTTTGAGAACGTACTTTTAAAATACATAATTTGAACACATACTTTCAAATATATATTTAAAAATTTACTTTTTAAAAACATGTCTATCTTATAACCAAAATACGACACAAATAAAGATTACAGAACAATGATGTAACTTAATGAAATATGAAGGGGGGGGGGGTTTATGAATAACGAAGCTTATGGACTCAATCAAGTTGTATGTTAGCATGCTCGAGATACAATATTGAATAACAATTACCAGTTTCATGTTTTTTAAGATATACATGCATCGACAAGCTTGTACATGTTTTTATGTGTTGAGAAGCTTATTGTTAATTACCTGAAACTGTGAACTTACCGATTGTGAAGCTAACTAGTAGTATTGTCTCAAAAAGCATGCAAGACAGAATGTAATAAGGGCAAGGGTGAGATTTGGTATTTTTGTAAGGGTAGCCATGAGAGTTTAATATGTTATGATGTTTTAGGAGTTGTTTACTAAATGCTATCGGTTAAGCATTTATCAGGTCACTTATTTTACTGGGTAAGTGGAAATTTTACGCACAAATTAAGTGACGGTGGTGACTCTTACCCATTTAGTATTTGTCGAGTAAGAGATGTTTACCAACAATGTTATTATATCATTTCGATGGTCAAAATCTTATTAGTAAGTGAGTATGGTGACTCTTACCCAGTAAAGCTTACCGATTAGCATCGGTAAAATCTTCCACTGCCATGTAACAAATAGTTTGTATGTCTTTATGTCACAATATGCCCTCAAAACGGCCCTTATGAAAAGTGGGGTGTGACAACGTTCATCAAAATTGACTTATTCAAACTATAAGCCCTTAAATAAATACATTTTAAACTATAAGCCATCAAATGTACATTTTGAAATATATATTCTTCAAGATAAGAATTGAATGATACCATGATCTAATTAATCATATAATATATAATACGAAGAAGTTACCAACATATACTATTAATCATGTCATTTTTCATGATACCATGATATAATTAATCATATAATAAATATAATAAATAAATAACGAAGACAATAATAAATAAAGACCACTTGTGTAGATGCATAGGTTGGTTATCTCAGGCGTACAATTTCCTTTGTTTGCCAACAAATATGGCCGGCATTTTATTATATTACAATTTTTGTTTAAAAAAATCAATATTATTTTAAAGTTATATATATATTTATTTTTAATGGTGTTAAAGTTATCGGTTTTACACGATTGTCATATTGAATAATTCAAAACAGACGACATCAGAATGAATTGATTATAAAGTATGTTTAAATAAGAATGTAAAAAAAAATACATAGAAATAAATAGAACTGGTTCGGTTTTATTTCGAGGAACCATAAATTTAAACTCATAATATCTAAGTTATGGTGAAAAAATCTCTACACCAGTTAATCAAGTTTTGATTGGATATCAATAACTGGACCAGACCCATATTCTAAGGTCGAGTTCAGATCAGATTAATTTGAGTAACAAACATTTTCTATAATATCTTTATCTACAAAAAAAAATAATATGTAATTTTCTCAAGGTAGGAAAGAAAAAATTTCATATTTGATAAGATAATATGAATCAAATATAATATTTCCCAACAAATATTGGAGTGAAATGACAATTTTGACCATTTCAAAAATACTTGTTAATACCATATCAACTCATTAACACGCTTTATAACTCATTCTTTATTATCTCTACTTTGCTTTTCTCTCCGATATATTTGTCCCTACACCAACTCTTTGTATACTTCTGCTCCTTCTTGTTCTGAAAGCTGGAAAAACCAAAGAAGCCTTTGTCAGCCGTTTTTGTGGTGGTCGACAGAGAATAATTGCTTTTGGTCGGAATTAAATGGCGACAGGGTCGTCATCGGAGAGGTCGTTGGAGCAAACACCAACGTGGGCCGTTGCATTGGTTTGTGCGGTATTCGTTATCATCTCCGTTATCATTGAACATGTGATTCATTCAATTGGCAAGGTAGGGTTTCTGTAACTACGATTTAATTAAACTCATTAGAGTCCTACATCAAACTTAGACCTATTCTCTTCAATATACGTTGAACCATATATGAATTTGCAGTTAATTCAAATGAGAACCGTGAATTTTTTGAGAACCATCGATGGCTCTTTTAGAGAATCATCTAACTGGTACTACATATCTAAGTATCAGAGAGACGGAGACAACGTCTATCACTGTAAATAGTACTTGAAGTAATATTCTACACCATGGTACGCCTTTGTCAGTTAATCGGAGGGGCGTATTAACATTGGAGTCTCGTGTCATCAGCTAAACTTAGATCTATTCGCCCAATATATTTTAGAACATGTGTTTGTTTAGAGATATTAAACAGTATTTAAAGTTACTGAAAATGAAAGAAACTGTTTTTTTTTTTTTTTTGTAAAATATAATGAGTCAATTACCCATAAGACCAAATTTTCATTATTAGTTAAACTGAAAGAAATTACTATAATTTATTATTTTTATTTTCATTTTCATATCTAAAATAAATTATGTAATGGAGAAGTTTTTTTGATTGTAAATTCATGCAGTGGTTTCAAAAAAAGCAGAAGAAAGCAATGCTTGAAGCCTTGGAGAAAATAAAAGCAGGTAAAATAATAATCAAATAAAATAATAGCAAATAATTATAAAAAATTATTACTAACATTTTGTTTTAGAATATTTTAATGTATTTAAAATTATTTATTATCCATCACGTAAAGTCGACTTTTTGTTCATAAATTATTCGATGAGATCGATAATTAAATATCATAATTTTAATATATTTTCAAGTCAAATTTTTCATAGATTGTGAATGTCGTCATATAAGTTCTATGTGAGATATTTATATAAAAACATTAAAGAAAATTAGGTTGTTGTGAATTACTGAAAAAAATCGAAAATATGTACATACAAATCCATATGAATAATCAGTAATGTTGGTTTACGTATGTATCTTTAAATAGACTTTATTTTACGGGTTTTTCTTAACGTTTCACATACAAACCTTACGTTATTCCCTTATTCATCTTCTTACGACATTTAATCTTTTTATTTAAATCAATCTTTTAGCATTATAATATAAGTTACAATTACGGTTTTCCCTTTACACTATATAATAAAATGGGTTTGTTCATAGGTGGACAAAGATTTTTTTTTTATTCAAGTGGTGACACCATTTAACTATAAGAAACAAATATATAGATGTTTTTTATAAAATAATAATTAGTCTGTTGGTTAGTTCTTTATAAACATTTGTATAGATATGTGAGATCATGTGTTTGAGTTTTTCATCGCTAATTTTTCCAGAAACATAATAAATTCGGAATTAAAAGTTAAAAACTAAGAAGATGACCTAAATAGGATTCAAACCTGCGAAAAAAGAAAAAAAGTCATGTAAACCAACTTTACCAAGGAAAATTTATGTCATCATTATAATTTCAAAATATTTATACAACCTTATAAACTAGATTTATTAAAGGTCTTAAAAACAATTTTTAATGCACAAAATACTATACATTTATGCAAAAAGTATTACAGATATCTCAAAAAGTGTTTTTATTTAATTAAAAATGATTGTGATATGATTTGATGTGAATGCAGAGTTGATGCTGTTAGGGTTTCTATCATTGCTATTAACGGTGGGTACAAAATATGTTGCAAAGATATGTGTTCCTGATAGTATTGGATACAAGATGCTTCCATGCAAAGCCGAACATTATGATGATGACGATGATGGTAAAAAGAAAGATGGTGGCAAAGGCGGCGACGGCGGTGATGGTGATGATGAACATCGCCGGAAATTACTTTTTTTAGCTGAAGATGTGATTTTCCGGCGAGTTTTAGCAGCAGCCAAAAAGGACGGTGCTACTTGTGAAAAGGTATTTTCTTTTATTTTAGGAAGGATATATGGGGTTGTTTTTCGCTGACAAGTAGAATTAAGATGAGAATCGTAAGAAGGGATTTCCACCGTTCGATATATGTTATAATAAGATGTAACAAGATGAGATTAACGATCATCAAAATTTAGATCCCTTCTTACGTTTCTCACTGTAACGCTCATTTTCACACGTTCCTTCGTCCGTGTGTGTATATATATATATATATATATATATATATATATAATATATTATAATAAAATGAAACTGTGATGCAGGGAATGGTACCAATGATATCGTATTCTGCAGTTCATCAGCTTCATATATTCATATTTATTCTTGCCGTCTTCCATATTCTTTATAGTGTCATCATCATCGTTCTCGGCCTTGCCAAGGTAACTCCATTATTTCTCTCTTATATTTTCTCTTTTCTCTTTATACATATCTGTATATTGGAACAGAATCAAACGAGAATACGATCAAAATATAACAACACAAGATCGAATGACCGAATTACATTTAATTTTGCATTTAAATGACGTATGATTACGAACGGTCAATGTAGGAATATGCCTATGACTTAACCCTTAACCTACGTCACACATAATCATATATTATTTTATACGTGAATTTAGTATAAAAAATACATCTGACTTCACCGTTTTATTATTTAATATTTGTTATTTTGTGGGTTTGACACAGATGAAAAAATGGAAAGCTTGGGAAGCAGAAACTAAATCTTTGGAGTACGAGTTCACAAATGGTAATTATTTTTTCAAAAGAGAAATTGGTGCATTGAATGATTGTACGGTACCAAGTGAGAAGCAACATGTTATCGGATCGACCCATTGTTGGATCCAAGTTAAATGGAGCTTTATTTTTATTTTTTTGCATTTAGATCCTGCAAGATTTCGGTTTGCTCATCAAACCTCCTTCGTAAGACGTCACACTGGACTTTCTACGAAACCCGGAATTAGATGGGTGGTAAGTGTAAATTTCTTTCTGTTTATTTAATATTAATTACTATTTGAATCTTAGAGAAAGTTTTAGATACAAATAATGGAAATCTTAAATCATAAGCAACGTTTATGTTGGCAAACGGATTGAGATATTTATGAAAGATGATCCGTTTATTCAATGGTTGAGATATTTATGGAAGATGATAAGGTTTTATTTATTATGAAACGAACAAAATATTTGTGGAACACACATTCATGATGCTAGATAAACAACGGTTAAGATTGATTTGTATGATTTCCTTTATTTGTATTTGAAAATCATGATGAATTGTAAATCATGTATTAAAGTTGAATTTTATTAAGGTCGTAAATCAAGAATTAAAAGTTGTAGATTATGCAGAGTGTCTGTTTTAATTCGAGAAAAGGAATGTTCGTTGACTATGAACCAGTATTTAGTGTACTATTTCATTTCTATTTATGAATATTAATTGAATTTTAATAAGATTTTATGTCAACACAGGTGGCGTTTTTCAGACAGTTCTTCGGATCAATATCAAAAGTTGACTATTTGACTATCCGTAATGGATTCATAAATGTAAGTCAATGAGTGAACTACATTTTTCGTCCTTGCGGTTTGTTGAATTTTTATGTTATTGAAACTACCGTTTTTTATCTTGGTTTCCAGTTCATTGTTATTTTTTGTTCTTCATATCTAATGGTAAACCACATTAACGGAGTTAGCTTTAGGGATGAAAACAACATAGGATTAAAAACCACAGTGACAAAAACTGTAATTTTGAAAACACAGGGATGAAAGTTCTAATTTTTAACGAACCACATGAAAGAAAGTAGTCTATTCTAATTTATTGAATAATTTTTACACGAAATAAAGGTTGGACTGACCGGTAAATCGTAATCCATTTTAACCGTTCTTTTTGTTTTATAACATAGGCACATTTTGCGCCAAATAGCAAATTTGATTTCCATAAGTACATCAAGAGATCAATGGAAGATGACTTCAAGTTTGTCTTGGGTATAAGGTCCCTCTCTTCCCCTCTCTCTTTTCTATCGGTTTTCTTTTGTCGTTTAAAAAAACAAACCAAGAAAGTTCAGTGGATTATATCTAGAGGTCGAAGGTGGTGTCCAATGGGATGTATTTAAGCTGATCATCTACCGAAAAAAAATAGAACACCCTTTTCATGAAGACCCTCACAAGGAAAAATTATAACGAGATAGCAAAAAGTCGTTAACCTTTGAAACGTAAATGCAAGTTCATGTGATTTGTTCATGTAGGACAAGGGTTTTTACATATATTGATTCATATGTTTGATCATCTTATACAGTATTCCGCTTTGGATGTTCTCGATCCTGTTTCTACTTCTCAATGTTCACAGTAAACTCTCTCTCTCTCTCTCTCTCTCGATGTGTGTGTGTGCAAGTGCACGTGCACACGTGCGTGCATGTGCATGTAAATCAAATAATACATATGTAGGCATAAACTAATTGCAACCGATTTTCATTCTATAATTAAAATTTGGTCAATAGTCTCAAATGTAAAAGTTAGAACACACAATTTGAGTGTTTATTTGGCGAAACTTGTCAATGAATTGCTTGTCTTTATGCATGCATACCGATGGATGATATGCATATAAGTATTTATATGCATATACATATATGTATATGTATATGTATGCATGTATGTACATCATGCATATGGTTCATAATTCATAAAACCGTTACAATTCATAACAAAATTGAAGATCTCATTGTTTTTTTTTTCTGTGGTACAGAATGGCATGCACTCACCTATCTCTCGTTCGTCCCACTACTGGTACACCATGGTTTTCTTTAATTTTAAGCTTTATTTAATTTTAATTACATTTTTTATTGAAACAAAATTATAACAGTTACAATTATGGTACGTGTTATGTAGATTCTTTTATTAGTGGGTACAAAACTTGAGCTAGTGATCATGGAAATGGCTCAACAAATTCAAGATAAGGCAACAATTGTAAGGGGAGCCCCAGTGGTTGAGCCAAGCAACAAGTTCTTCTGGTTCAATAGCCCCAAATTGGTCTTGTTCTTAATCCATTTTACTTTGTTTCAGGTAATTAAAGTTTTTAATTCAAAATTTTAGTAATAATGATTTATTTTTAATATAAAACAATATAATTTATATACGACAAATGCAACAAATAAATTCACACTCTCCTCTCACATTTGATGATGTTTGAACCCCTGACCTCCTAAGAGACAAAATACTTCAATACCGTTAGGCTAAAGGCCCTTTAGTTTGAGTTTTATTTTTTTACAACTAGACATTTCAATAATCCCAAAACTAATCCTTGAATATATAAATTGAGACATACTCGATAGTCGATACTCGTTGAAATTATGTTAATTTTTTTTATTTAATCTTCGCTTTTTATTACAATTTTCTAAAAATATTATATCAAACGGTTAATAAGACAATTTACACTTTGAAGCAAATTATAATGTAATTTAATAGGATTTGTTAGTGTTTTTAATCCAACTTGATACTTGTATATTTACTTTCGTTTTATTTTGCTCATTTGTAGAATGCATTTCAAATGGCGTTTTTCTTGTGGACGGTGGTAAGTAATTCATGTAATGATGTTTGAGTCATGGTTTAATATGGCGTTCCAATAGACCATTTTATAAGATCTAATTTATAGGATTAAAATATAAAACGTCATATCTAAATGCGTTGTAATAAGTTTATATGACGCTTTTGGGCGTCTTAACAAGTTTTTAGGACATTTTTAATACAAAGTGCGCATTAACAACTTTATAAGTGTCCTATAAACTCAGTTTTTTTATCGGACACTTGTTTTTATAGGACAATTTTTCAAAGAGTGTCCTATAAAGTTGCTAATGAGACGCTTTATATTAAAAATGTCCTAAAAAACTTATTATGACGCGTCATATAAACTTATTACAACACCTTTAAATATGACACTTTAATTTTTGGTCTTATAAACCAAGTCCTATAAAGAAGTCTATTAGAACGCTTAAAAGTTGGGAGTGTCCTATAAACCCGATTTTATTATAGTGGTTTATCTCGTAACCAATTTGATCCATCAATTCATATGAATTGTACAAATTAAATGATAGTTTTTTTTTTAAATCAAAACAAATATATGGATTTTGAATGAAAATATATCGGGTATTTTGCAGTATGAATTTGGCATAAACTCATGTTACCATGAGAGCATATTGGCAATTGGTATTAGAGTTGGATTGGGTGTGCTTCTCCATGTCATGTGTAGCTACATCACTTTCCCTCTTTATGCTTTGGTTACACAAGTAAGTACCATCTCAAATCAAAACAAACCCTAATGAAACATGATATTTCATAAATAAATAGAAATTATTTATCTGATATTCGGACATTTATTTGAATCTTGAAGATGGGATCTCACATGAAAAGGTCAATATTCGAAGAACAAACCTCCAAAGCTCTAAAGAAATGGCAAAAGGCTGCCAAGGAAAGGAGGAGGTTGCGAGAACTTGGAGATAGCGGAGGAAGACCAGATACTTCAAATTCCGGCATAATGAGCATGGAAAATACGCCAAGTCGTGGTTCGTCACCAGTTCATTTCCTTCATAACAACAAGCACCGATCATCCACTGCGGAGAGTGAAATTGACATCCCATCATCTCCGAGAGCTTTTCCTTCAGAGACCGAACTCTCAGATACAGAAGGTCCATATCATGCTAGGGATCAACACAAGAATCTACATCCAAATTTCTCCTTTCCAAAATCCTAGGGTTTCAATAGGTACAACAGTTGTGTAGGTTTATGATCTTTCATTTTTAGGGGTAGCACTTTCACTACTTTAGGGTATCAATGTGTACTCCATACTTAAATAATATCAATAAGCAACTTCTTTTATATCCTATCGATAACAAATTGTATATGAACCAATTTCATTTTTAACTTGTTATAAAGTACATAAGATTACAGTCGACAACAAATATGTATGGAGTGGATTTAGTATGCTTGGTATCACAACGAAATACCAACAATACATGTTTCCGTTACCACCAACATTAACCGACACTTGAAGAATTTCAACCGATGACTAAAGTACGAACGTTGAAACAGTCTGCTAAATGGATCATCAGCCACACCTGTTGATCATGATAACATTAAAGATATTTGAAATTGAGATACTCAATGATACCTTGGATACTCATTGCTTACACTGACGATCAACGTTGGGTATTTTTTTTTAAATTTATTTTGTCAAAATATGATTTTTGTAATGTGTATATAAACTTAATTTGTGGTCAACCAAATACAAAAATAAGTTATATAAATCACATATCGTTTATTGAAAATGAAACTATCAATGCCTTTCTCCTTTTATTTAAATAAGCTACAAGACAACACTCACTCTTGGGACAAAAGAATCCAAGTTCTTGGTTTAACAAAACTTATCTGGGGAATCAACAATTATTTTCCATGGTAGGTATAGGTGGCAGCTCACCTAAGCCTCTATATATATATATATATATATATATATATATATATATATATATATATATATATATATATAGATAGAGAAGTGATCAAATGAAAACCGCCCTCATTTGTGTAAACCGTGCAAACCATCTTCATCCGTCGATTTCATTGTTTAATCTTATGAAATTTTTTCATAAAATTGTTTAATCTTGTGAAATTGTTTCATATAATACTTTTTTGATGAAGTTGTTTCATATATGGTTGTGAAATTATTTTATATATTACTTAATGAAACTGTTTCATGTATTTCTCTAAAATTAATGAAACTGTTTCATGTATTTCTCTAAAATTAAAATAATAAAGATGATAATATCTATGATTAACACCCTCCACAATAAAAATGATTAATCAACCTTTCATAATTACAAAAAAATTAACAAAATAAAAAATTATGATTGGTTGAATGAAGTTTGCACGGTTTGTACAAATTAAGTGGTTTGCATTTGATCGCTCCCCTATATAGATATATATATATATATATATATATATATACATATATATATATATATACATATACATCATTATCAAATATTTATTAGGGAAGTGTACAACGCAAGCAACGTCATCTTTATTTACCTTATCCTGTAACATTTTTAGTCATCAAAATGGGTTATTGGTAAGCAAGTTAAACCTTGTAAACGTTTACCGAGTAAATGTATTTTCTCTTACTTGTTGGGTAAGACTTTCGGTCCTCGTTATACCTCTTACTGATTAATATTCTTTGTACTTTGTCATGTTCAATTGACAAGGTAAGTGATATTAATACACTTACGGCCTGTTTACTTGTGGCTTAATGAGCTTATCGGATAAACGGGCTTATTCGCACAGCCATTTTAGGCTGTTTACTTCGAGCTTATTCGCCTAGACAGGGGCTTATTCGCACAGACCAATACCATCACTTGTCCACATTAAGCCAACAAAAAGACCTGCCTACCCTCGTAATAGAAAACCCACGCTCTCTTTTCTCCTTCGACAGGTTCGCTCCTTCTCCTCCAAAACCCTAATCGGCCGATTTTGCTGCTCATATTGCTTTCGATTTTGCTGCTCGTTATCCAATCTTCTCTTCTCCAAAGGTACCTCTTCTCCTTATCTATAGATTATGTTCGATTTTGCTGCTTGTTGATGCTCGATTCGCTCTTAATCTGTTGATGCTTGATTCGCTCTTATGTTCGATTCGCTCGATTTGCTCTTATCTGTTGATGCTCGATTCGCTCTTATGTTCGATTTTGTATGCTCGGTTTGTTTAGTTTGTTTAGGTTTTCGTTTTTCCTTTTCTTTAGTACAGTGGTATCAACACAAGGAGGAAGCACCTTATTAGTTTGGAATCAGAGTCTGCTTAAACCAGTATATTATTTGGTTCCCATTATCACGTTATTAGTTTGGAATCAGAGTCTGATAACTTGGTTGCTGCTTGCTTCTTAAATTAAACCTTGATAACTTGGGTGTACAATGTTCATTATTTGTTTATTGCTTCTGATTTGCAGCTCGATATGTGTTTTGTTTTTGGGTTTGTTTAACATGGGGTTGTATAACAGCAGCTTGTTAATATCCTTCCAAATAGTTTGGTCAATAATGTTTGAACTTGGATTTTTGTGTTTCAACTTGTATTTGAACTTGGCTACTTTGTGTTTGAACTTGGATTTATGAATTTATGTTTTGTTATTTAAATATTTTATTTTTCAGAAATATCATTTGCCTTAAAAAATGAACAACAGTATACTAAACAGCCCATAGTTAATACTCAGGGGTAAATTGGTCATTTATGTTATTCAGACTGTTGATTCAGATAGAAAAGTAAACAGCAACCCAAATTTATCCAGACAACTAAATTTATCCAGACAGACAAATTTATCCATACAAGACTTAATAGAAAATTTGATAAACAGCCCCTTATTCTTAATAGACGATCCCTAACTTATATTTTTGAATTTTAATAAGTGATTGAATAAAAGTATCTCAAACTATTATACAAAATTCAAATGGTCATGTCTCATAAAACAAAGAGAATCACAATGATTTGGCTTGCAACTCACTATGTCCCCACAATTTATCTTTATTCTTAATTATCTTAAATGTAATTAAATTTTTAATTAAGTAAATTATATATATATATATATATATATATATATATATAAGCAAGTATTTTATCCCTTTTTAATTTGATACCTATATTGATGTATAATTTTTCAGTTTTTAATCCGATAATCAAGATTTCAATCATTAGTATATTTACATAGATATATATTAATGCAATAGTTTTATTATATTATATAAGATAGGTCAGAAGTTTGATTAATCTCAACTGCTGAGTGAGACAAAAAAGTTTATCCAGATAAATAATCGAAAATTCATTCATCCTGTGAAAAATTATTATTTTTTAATTATTTTAAGCACGATGATTTATCTAAAATAAAAAATATAAATATAATTTAAGAAAGCTAACGACTAGTTGCTAATTAAGAATATTACGTAGAAATTTGTTGGATTTCTTCTATTTTATTCAATTGACATTATTATTTTTAATTATTTGACATAATAATGTAACCACACAACATATTATATAAGTAACCACTTGCACATTTAATAATTCAACCTATACAATCTAACAACTCTAAAGTATTATATTTGATTTTTAATTATTAATTATTAAATATATTTAATATGAAAGTAATAATAATTATTTTGGATTAATAAAATAAGATTAGTATCTACTCTATATGAAATGACAAAAGTACTTTATTTTATGTAGATTAATAGAAACTTAGAATTAAAAAAATATATATATAAACCTTAAATCTTGAAAATCAAAAATAGTTTTTATGGTAAATAACTTTAAAACAAGTTTATCCATAAATCGATTTGATACAACATAAGTTTCATTTATACTTTTATGAAGTTAAAATAAGCATGTCGTAAAAATCTATCATTCAAAATTACAAACTCGTTACGGTAGTCCGTAACTGGATGAATTATTTGATTTCATATGTTGAAATACGTGTCTTCTTCATATGGTAAAAACATCAATAAATAATTTTAACACACACACACATATATATATAAATGGGTCATTGAATGTAGATCTAATTGATTTTTACGATCTAAAATTACAATAATTAATTTTCAGTGTCTGAAAATGGATTATGATTTATGATTTTCCAATTATTTTGTGTTAAAATAATGAAATTTTGATGATTTAATAAAGAGTTGTTGTAAGAAAAAAGGACCGTTGATATAAACGTAGGATTGCTTAACAATCCATATTTATACATAATTGATTATCTAATTTCAATGATTACATTAAAGTTGCAAAAATAATAATCAATTCTAAAACCTACGTCAAGACACTCTTATGATAGCAAAAAAATATTTTTATTAAAAAATAATTAGATATTTACAATATATCAATTATATAATTACTCATATATAAATTATATTATTTTAATTTAATTTTAATCAAATTAATTAACATAAAAAACCAACAACAAAATACAATATGAATTGATTAAAACTATTATGTTAATTGTTGTTAATAATATTTCAGCCAATGATAATAAAATTAGAAATTTTTAATAATATTTTGAGTAAATTACAATTTTCGACCTTATGGTTATATGAAAATTGTATTGGAGCCCCTAAACAAAATAGTTACAGCTATGGTCCCTGTGATTTCATTTTTATTATAAATTGGATCCCTTGCCTCAACTCTATTAACCTAGACTCCGTTAAATTGAGGGCATTTTGGTTCTTTTACTAAATTTTCTTTTAGAAAATAAAAAACAATGTCTCTCTATATATAAATGTGTGTGTGTATATATATATACGCACACACACACACATATATATGTTGTACTCCCCAGTCCCCACCCTAAACTTTGTCCTTCGTCGGTGCCTTTTCTTCTTCGGCCATCGTCCGTCTACAATAAAACCAACCATCATCGTCTTCAACAACATTCGCTAGATTGTCCACTGCATCCCCTCTGTCGGCTCCTTCGTTGTTTATGTCGGTGAAGAATGCCATCAGTTGCTCATTCCCATCGCCTGTCCTCCAGCCTCTGGTAACAACCCTTGTTAAAAAACTGGACATCTCACCACCATAGTCCACTCCACCATTCATCACCATCTCCAGATGATAGCTTTTGATGATTTTAAGTAAAAGTTTGGATTGTGTACCCATCGTTTGGTCTCAAGATGGTAGACAATTTGGTTTATGTATGTATAGATTAACACACACAAAAGTTCGGATTGGGAACCTATTTGGTCTTTGGTGGTGTTTTAAAAGTCGATTCTCGTTATATTAATTTTAAAATATGCAAGCCGATGGAGTTGGTTGATCGTGTTGTTTGATGGTTTAAATCAACCTGTATCTGTATCTAAATCATATAACCTTTTATTTTGATAAGTGCGGGCTAGAGTTGGGTAAATTTGGTATATGTATGGTGTGTTGCTTGTATTATGTGGTGGCCGGAAAATGGAATATTGCACAGAGAAAGATGACTGAAAATTAGAGGTAACTTGGGTTTGACCAACGCATAGAGAACATGGAGAGAAAATAATTTAATATATATATAATATTAATTTATATTTTCTTTTCTTGAAAGAATATGAGAAAAAAGTAAAATGAGTCAATCTCATTGACTTAACAGTTCTAAAATAAAGAGAGGGACCCAATCCATAATTTTAATATAACCAAAGGGACTAAATCTGTAATTTACTTCAATATTTTTTTTATATCTATTTTACTTTAATTTTATAATTGAGACTGCAGCCGGCAAGACCCTCTAACTGTGTTGAAACTTTGACTATATTATTACTCCCCTTGAAATTTTGTGCTGCAGGCCTAAGAAATTGTACCGCTTTTACGCACACACAGACTTCACAAACAAACCCCCAAAAGATTGTTGGTCTTTGGATTGTAAGTGTGGTTTTAGCAGACCAAAACCCACAAAATTTCCTAACTTTCTTCCACGTCTCATTGATCGATTAATCGATTCTGCATAGAAACCCTAGATTTTGAGGAATCCAGCTATTGGGTCGGGTTATTTTGCGGTTTAACATCTGGGTCAAGATTAAATATCGTCTTCTTGACCCGTATGTTCCTCATTGAGAGAGTCAAGGACTGAAGAACATAGTCAGTGGTTTCTGTTTGTTAACTTTTTATGGGGTTTTCTTGAATTTGGAGTTTCTATGGTTAATTTGACTTTGAATGCTCTTTGATTCGGGAGGTTTGGCTTTTGACTTTGTATTTTGATCATGGCTAGACGCCATGGGTGGGAGCTTCCTGCTCATACTTTTCAGGTACATATTTCCCCCCAATTTGCTACTCTGATTAGTTCTCTCTGTGTGTGTGTGTGTGTGTGTTCTTATGTGTTGTTTGATCTACATATTTGTTTTAGCATTTTGAATTATTTTACTTGTTTCTGAAAAGCCAAAATCTTGGCACAAATTCAAGAAAACTAGTATAGTTGGCATAAAATAGTGAAGAAGGTATGATGGGAAAAATGTGGTGTTTTATTTGCTGTTTCTTTTGCAACTATGTTGGTTTTATCTACAAAATGCAATTTAGAGTGATTTGGAGGTTGACCACTTTGTAATTATAGGGGTTTTAACTTGAGTTCTGATTGTTATGTTTTTTATAGGATGCCACCGTACTGATTCTAGGGTTCTTCGTGGACATCCATGATTTTGGGCTAATAATAGTGTTGAAACTGGTATCCAATAAGACTGCATTATAATGTGGGATTGTTTGTTTTTCTTTTTATGCTGAAATGGGAGTATAAATATAGCAGGGTGCTAGAAAAAAGATGTCTGCAGAGATGGCACTAGATAGACCCACATGAACAAGGTGGACAATCTAGTTCGTTAATTTTTTAGCCAATTTTTATAAGCATATGAAATTGTGTAGGATTCTTTAAATTCTGTGAAGTGAAACCAAGATGGAAAAGAAAACCGTTTGTTTGTGATTCTAAACGCGACTTTGAAAATCATGGGTCCGCTGTTGGATGGCGTACAACAAGAGTCTTTGGCATATAGTGTCAAACTTGAAGGATAAGAGAAGAATGGAAAAAGAACATGAAAGGATTTGGTTTTCAAATGTAAGTTTCTAAGGCGTCATCTACATTGAAGTGTTTGACTATTAGTCAAACTAAATACACCCTTTAATAATAATAACAAAATAGGAGAATGTTGTGGACCAAAATCAATGCCATCGATATCTTGTAACAATTGCTTATTGAAACAAAGGCGTAACTTGGATTGGAACATTGCCAAAAAGATAACAGTCGGGAAATTCCCAATGGTCATGTGGAGACTCGATCTGGCAACCTATAAAGATCCCCAAGGCCTAGCCTCTATCTGCCACTCGAGCTGGCCCTCAAGTTTATTTCTCTTTGTTCTTACATACAACCAGTGTTCTAAAAGGCTCGCCATAACAACCGCCGTGGCATGCTGTGGCTCAAGGCTCATGTCTCACAACACGTTAAGCTTGTGGTATGCCATGGTCCAATATGCGGTTTTTGTAACGCGATGTTTGAGTTTTCTTGCCTTTTTTAGTGTCTTACTCTTTAGTTTTTAGTATATAAACTTGTAACATCCTAGGCTAACTGTACCAGATATTGTTCGCTTTATCCACACCTGGATTCATGGCTCTAAAACGCGTGTAATAGAGGCTGTATCCAGTTCCTTATAAGACAACCTTCGTTCCTCTCCCGCAACCGATCTCACAATACTAGTTTAAATTATTTAAAATCATTGAATCATTGGGTAGTACTAAAAAAATATATGTGTCTATAATAGAAAATATATATATATGACATATAGATTTACCGCCTGTTTGTGATGATTGAGTGTCGTATATTCTCTTTTGAGGTTGGCTTCTTGTTTAATTTCCTCCTAAATTTGCAGGTTGTGGCTATTACTGTATACTTCTTGTTGTCAGTCGCATTCTATGCGTTTTTCTCACCTTTTCTTGGAAAAGAAATCTATGAACACGTGGCTATCGGTGTTTATTCCTTCTTGGTAAATGATTCTTTTTGGCCTGTAATCAGTTATGTACACATTATGCACTGATTCTTGTTCTTTGCTAAGAGTAATTGTCGGTGTTATTGTCATTTTAGGCTCTCAGTGTATTTGTCCTCTACGTAAGATGCACAGCTATTGACCCTGCTGATCCCGGCATTCTAATTGAACCCGGAAGGGCTTCACCAAATAGATCGCAAAATGGTACAGAAGTTCCTGGTTAGTATATGGATTCCCGTATACTTCTATTTTTAGTTGTTTATATATGGAATGGTTTTAGGTTTACTTTATTATTATTTTTTGTTGATTGTCATATGCATATACAGACACGTACAAATACATACAGAAGCATGTGTATGTATATACTGGAAAGTTAATTTAGGAACCGAAAATATTTTGAGAACCAACTATTCATGATGAATGAATATCATTTCTTTTCATTATTCATGATGAATATCATGAATAATTCTCATGGTTCTTTATTCTTAAATATTCATGAATATCATTCATTTTCATCATTCATGATGAACATCATTAGTAGTTTGTTCTCATGGTTCTTTATTCTTAAATATTCATGAATATTATATCATGAATATCATGCATTTTCATTATTCATGATAAATAGTTGGTTCTCATGGTTCTTAAAATATTTTCAGTTCTCAAATGAACCGACCCCTATACAAGCAACAAGAAAAGAGAGAGAACGAAGAATACTGTGGTTATTGTAGCTTGGCTTATATTTTGTTTGAATGCCTTTTGCCTATGAGAGTTGTTCCCGTGTTCCTAGAAATCAATCAAAAATTCCCAATTGATACCAATATCTAAACATATATAGTTGTAAGAAGAAATCAAATTATCTAAAGCATACATTAAACATTGCGCAACTCAAAATAATTACTATGAAATAACCCAAATTTTGCCAGTGAGAACTAGATGGGGGCAGGTTCGTTTCAGAACCGTAAATATTTTGGGAACCATGACCATGAGAACCAAATATTCATAATGAATATCATGATATTTTGGTTCTCAAAATAATTACAGTTCCTAAATAAACTTGCTCCTAACTAGATATCTCTCGGTTGCCATCAAGAAGAACGATTGTCATTGGAACATGATTGAACATTTACTCACTAGTGTCGTTATAATGTCAGGAAACACGTCTTCCGTTGGAGAACCTAGCAAGATGGGGTTTCAAAATGGAGGAATATATGATAGTGGTAATTCAGGAGTTTGTTCAAAAATTGCGGGGGTCGTTTGTGGCTGTATTGTCAAAGAAGATTGCCGTAATGATGAAGAGATGCAACTAGGAGGAGAAGAAGAGGCTTTATTTTGCACATTGTGCAATGCAGAGGTATTGATCTACCGGTCTTATTCATTTGACCTTTTCATGTAGCTTCTATTAATGCATTTTCTCGATATTGGTTGCTTGTAGGTGCGTAAGTTTAGCAAACACTGCAGAAGTTGTGATAAATGTGTTGACGGGTTCGATCATCATTGTCGGGTAAGTCCTGGTTGCATCTTCTTCGTCCATTACTTTAAATTCACATGATCGGCTTTTCTAATTTGTAATTTAATTATCTTTAATACATTTTTGTGCAGTGGTTGAACAATTGTGTAGGGAGGAAAAATTACTTCACATTTGTGTGCTTAATGGCCGTGAGCCTCGTTTGGGTAAGCGGTACATTAAGATAGTAACTTTTGATTTGACATCTTTTTGCGGTATTTCACCCGACCTTCAAGCGGAATATACTGAGTTTGTTTGGTTTGCTTTTATCTGTAAATGGTACTAACCAAACCAAACCAAACCAAACGAGCTTAGTAAAGCCCACTAGGAGGTGGGGTCCGTGGATGGTGAGATGTACGCAAATATGACCTCGACCCCAAAGAGTAGAACCGTTGTCTCCGTGAAGACTATGCAAGTGGTATCTCACTATGCATGATGCTTGACGAAGTTCTTAATTCAAATATTGGCTTGTTTTTATTTCAGCTGACTTTTGAATGCGGGGTTGGTATTGCTGTTCTTGTTCGATGTTTTGTTGAGAAACGGGCTACAGAAGACCAGATTTCGAGTAGACTTGGAGATGGATTTAGTCGGGCCCCATTTGCGACAGTTGTGGTATGTTTGCTCTCTTTAACCCATTATACCCACTATAATCATCGCCGTATTTTCAAATGTTTGTAACTCGTTCACTTATTATATATTAAAGGCAAAATGCATCAAAATACAACAAAGTTTACTATTGATTGTTCGTTTTGCAGGCTATATGTACGGTTGTTTCCTTTCTAGCCACGATTCCGCTAGGAGAACTCTTCTTTTTCCACATTATCCTAATTCGCAAGGTTCGTTTTTTCATCCACGTCCAACCTTAAAAGCATCTTATCTCGTATTCATGAAGTAACCACCGTTAGTGATAATCCGATGCAGGGTATTACAACATATGAGTATGTTGTCGCCATGAGGACCCAAAGTGAACCTCCTGGTCCCTCATTGGACGGAATGGATCAACAAAGCTTGCAGTCTTCCCCCACGAGCTCTGCTGTGACCGCCATTAGCGGCCGAAGCTCCCTCGGTTTGGGTTTGCAGTATAAAGGTGCTTGGTGTACCCCTCCAAGAATCTTTATGGATCACCAGG